>NC_140595.1:362646161-363184024 GCF_964204655.1 Triturus cristatus
CGCGTACGGTAAGCTTACGGTAAGCGTACGGTAGAAAAAAAAAAAAAAAAAAATGAAAATCAGATTTAAGTGTTTAGATATTAGGGGGCTCTAAAAAGAGCCGTTGTGTTTATGAAATGATTTTTTAGTGGTACCTACAAGTAAGTACCGATGCAGAGTCTAAGGTTCAAGAGGAAGACTCTGTTCCCTTCATCATTGAAACGCAAGTTGTTGTGGTAAATGGCACCCATACCATAGTCACGGAGGAAAGCAGAAACAGATTTGTTGACGTGCTTTCTTGCTTTGTCATCGCACCGCGTGCCCACCGTGCGTGCACGGCACTAACTGCGTAAAGTGGGCGCGCGGTGCGCGAAGCGCACCGCGTGCTCACTGTGCGCGCACGGTGCGCGAAGCGCACCGCGTGCTCACTGTGCGCGCACGGTGCGCGAAGCGCACCGTGCGCGCACGGAACGAACTGCGTTAAGTGGGCGCGCACGCCACGAATGGCGTAAAGTAACTTAGCATTTAAAAAAACGTACAAATTCACTGAAAAAACCATAGGTTTCACACACGTTATAGTTAGGAATTAGCATTTAAAAAACCTTGCAAATTCACTGAAAAAACCATAGGTTTCACACATGTTATAGTTAGCGGAAATTTTACTGATAAAAAACCAATGAAATTCCCCCGTTATAGTTAGTGCAGGCAACTATAACTCACGCGACCGCAATCTTCTGCTGATGACATATGTGTCTTTATGAAAAAAAAATATTTGTAATCTATGTATAGCTAAAAATTTATGGAAGAAGACATGGGCAAATAAGTGTCTAAATACAGTATTAGCATCAGCAGAGGATTGCGGTCGCGTGAGTTATAGTTGCCTGCACTAACTATAACGGGGGAATTTCATTGGTTTTTTATCAGTAAAATTTCCGCTAACTATAACATGTGTGAAACCTATGGTTTTTTCAGTGAATATATATATATATATATATATATATATATATATATATATATATATACTGAAAAAACATAGGTTTCAGGGGTGTTATAGTTAGCTGGACATTTCCCTCGTACAAAACCCTAGAAATTCCCCCGTTATAGTTAGTTCAGCTAACTATAACTCGCGCGCCCCCGCAATGCATTGCTGATGACATCACATATTACATCACTCATGACATGGTCAGTGACATCACTGATGACATCACTGATGACATCTCAAATGACATCACTGATGACATCACTGATGACATCTTCCAGTGAGTCTGTGTTTCTGTAAAGTTTTAATATGTTTAATATATATAGGGAAAGGCCTATTGAGGAACTTCGATTTTCGATCACGATCGAATCGACCCGCCATTTTGTGGCCCGCCGCCATTTTGTGTTGCCATCACTCAGGCAGCACGGCGAACAAAGTCTATTTCTGCCTTTTCTGTAGCCTGGTGTCGAAATACACCTTCGGCCTCTATTTGCAAAGCTGGTGTTAGAACTAGCCGAGTGCACTAATCCCTGTCTGGCTTTTCTAATCCGCGTCTCAACTATCTGTTGGCTCCCACTATTCTTTCCTGACCTTATCTTATCGACTGGCCTTCACTGTCTCCTGCTAGCATTCTCTCATTTCACAACTGTCCTCCCACACACACAAACGTATCTCGCCACCTGCAAGTTAGTTATGAATCTGTTAATAAATTAGCTTGAGAAGGGGTGACAAACATAGTTGGAGGAGAGGTCTTTCCGAGTTATCCGACACTTCTGTTTTCAAATCTTTCTTATTGGTTCCACTTTGTTTTCCAACTTTCCTTATTGGCTCCTTCTTGTATGCTCTGGGAGTACCTTTTATTAATGATTATAACATTGTATGGTATTTAACCTGATGCGCCACAGAGTGAAGTGTCAGTCTCCTGAGAACCTACTTTGTGTACTTCTAGGATAACTGTACTGGCTGCAGCTAAATAAATCTGATCTTCTAACGCCGACAGAGTGTCCCGTGTCACTGTGCAGCTGAGCAGGAGAACTCCGGAGACTAGGGCGTGCCCTGCACCGTCAGACCCAAAAAGTTCTGGTTCTTCACTATGGAAGAATGAGTGGGTGTAAAAGTGTGTTAATGGTTGATTTTCTAGGTGCGTGACTGACTCTATAAGTGAGTCATTAAATGTATCTTACTTCAGACTAGTGACTAAACTGTGTAAATGTCTGTATCTGTCTGTCTGTTGGTGTATAAGTGGCTGCATGGTTTTGTGAATAGCTATATGAGTGTCTATATGGGTTATTAATTGGTTGTCTGAGTATCTGTCTGGGTGCCTGAGTGTTTGTGTGGGTAGGGTGTGTGTGACTGTGCATAGATGTGTGAGTGGGTGAATCTATGGGTGCATGGTTTTAAGAGTGCATCTGTGATGACTGTATGGTTGGGTGAGTGTATGTATGGGTGTGTTAGTGATTGAATGTATATCTCAGTGGTACATGTGTGAGTAACTACATATGTGAAAGGCAGGGTATATGTGTGTAAGAGTATATAACTGGGTATATGTGAGAGTGTGTGATTGTGAGAGTGGCTGTATGGATGAGTGTGTGCTTGTATCAGTAATTGTATAAGAGCGTAAGAATGTCTTAGTATTTTTATGAGTAAGTGAACTTGTGTGTGTATAACTGTATAGGTGAGTAAATTGGAGTGTGATTAATTATTTGCATGATTGACTAGGTGTGTGAGTATGTCTATGGATGATTGGCGGTGTCTGAGTGTCTATATAGGTGTATAAATGCACATGATAGTCCTGTACTGAGTGTCTGTAAGTATGAGTGACTCTACAGGTGAGTGAGTGGAGGTGTGTGTAGACCTAAGAGTTAAAGAGTGGGTATGTAGTTATTGGTATTGGAGTATCTATGGTTTTGAGAATGTCCGTCTTAAATTTTGAGTCGGTGTATCAAAGATTATATTAGGGTGTGAGAAGATGCACTAATTTATTACATGGATGATGTCATCAGTGATGTCATTTGAGATGTCATCAGTGATGTCATCAGTGATGTCACTGACCATGTCATGAGTGATGCAATATGTGACGTCATCAGCAGTGCATTGTGGGGGCACGCGAGTTATAGTTAGATGAACTAACTATAACGGGGACATTTCTAGGGTTTTGTACGAGGGAAATGTCCAGCTAACTATAACACCCCTGAAACCTATGTTTTTTTCAGTGAATTTCTAAGGTTTTTTAAATGCCAATCTGTAACTACAACGTGCATGAAACCTATGGTTTTTTCAGTGAATTTCAAAGGTTTTGTAAATGCTAATTCCTATCTCTAATTTATCTCTAAAGATATGATGTTTAATGAATTTCATTGAATTTCTAAATTTTTCAGTTTCAGTGTGTCAATTCCTTTAATTATGTTTTTTTAACATACTTTTTTATCACCTTTTTTTACATTAGTTTTTTTAATTAATTCTTTATTTGTTTTTATTGGGCTTTTATAAAAACAATTGTTAATGTTTTAAAATATATTTTTCAAAATATTTTTTAAACTATATTTTCAAAACTTTATTTTTTATTTTATTTTTTCCATTTCTTTGGGATTGGCGCACCCTATGCGCTCCGTTCACGATCCCTACGCGAAAGCATCCACGTACGGTAAGCGTTGGCTACGTGTTTGGTGCGCGATTGCAATGCGACCGGTACAAGACTCCAAGCCTATTCACTACACGTACGATGCACGTTACGTGACGCTTGCGCGGTTCCTCGATACGTTATGTGCGTGCAAGACGCAGTGGGTGCGCGAATCCTGCAAAATATTTAACATTAAAAAAACATATATATATGTATTTCATGTGAATATTAATTGAAGACAAACTCTAAACTACTCATAAAAGTAATATATTTTTACATCTAATCCTATATTCTTTTTAAATTCAATTTCGCGGATGCGTGCTGGTTGCGTGCTGTGTAAGTGCACGGTGCGCGGATCCCATGTTACCTGAAAAAAAGAGATTTGATTGGTTCATTACACTTCCTGTTCTAACTATTGAAAGACCCCACCCATTTCAATCATTCTTCTTTGACCTTCTTTGGAGGAGCATCTCTTTGTAGAGAAGAAGCTTTTTTGACTAAGTTTTCACTTAGCTCAAACTTTTTTCTTTAGAAACAATGGAAGAGCCAGCACGCCCACCACGTTTTTCATCTGTGGTGTGGACATTTTTCACGTATCCTGAGGGGCAAACAAAGACCCATGCCACCTTGGTGACCTGCAAGATCTGCCAGAGAGTGCTGTCCCGTGGGGATCCAAACAAAAAATATTCCTGCGGAACTGCGAGCAAGATGAAGCATCTGAGGACCCTTCATCCAGTAAACCTTGCTCGGGAGGAATGCCGCAGAATGAGAGTCGTTCCTGCTCCTTCGGATTCATCGCAGCCAAGCACTTCAAGGGTGGATCCTTCTGTACAAAATGTGGACATCCGTCCACAGTTCCAATACTTGAAAGTGCTCTGCATAAAATGCAATGCTATTTTATGCAATGGGGAGCAGTCAATTGATCTAATCTGCCGCAAGCAAGAGAGTCACCATTGCTAGTTTTTTTTTTGTTCCCTGAATTTCATTGTTTTGTTCCTCCAGTTCTGCTTTTCCTTTTTTTTTTCAAGAAAATTCCCCAAAAATTAAAAATTGTTCAAAAAACCCCCCAAAAAAATATAAAAGAAAAAAAAAAGTTCTTCTAAGAACTAACTTTCCTGGTTTAAAAAAAGAGCTATATTTGTTTGTTGGTGTGTGAAAGTTTAGATAAATGTATGTGTAGTACATAATTGACTGAATGAATGCATTAATAGCGTATGGTGAATGTATAAGTGCAGAACTATGAGGAAGTGCTGCAGCATCACACAGTAACGTTTTTAGCTGCTGTGTGCTGTAGTACTTCCGAAGCACAGGGATGCAACATATGTACATAAATATGTTGCACATCTATGCTTCTCTCTGCACGGCTGCTTAAATTGCAGCCATGTGGTGACACAGGTACCCTTGCACCATGATGGAAGGATATCTGTGTCATGTGCTGTTTGTTTTTGTGCAGAAAGACACACCTTCCTGCACAAAAACAATCAGTTAACAAATTTTTCTCCCTCAATGTATGCTGAACATTTTAGCATGCATTGAAGATTTAAAAATGAGGAGAAAAGAAAACAATTCTCCTTGTTGTGCTTTCGTTCATCAATTAGAGAATGGTGCAGCATTCACACACATATCGAGATTAATGATTTCTGATAAATCTGGAGATGTGTCTTGTTCTATGAGTATTCAGTGCAATCATGCACAACAACACTTATAGAACAACCTTTCATTGCAAACTGGTGTGTATGATGAGGTTGTATTTACACGGAGTAGAAAAAGTACACAGAGCACCTTTTCCTTTCTTTGTAAATATGAAAGAATGTCTTGTGCAATAACTATGTTACAAAAAGTGACATATTTCTGTTTTAAAATTGCTTCCAAATGATAGAAGGTAAGCACAGAGTTTTGTCTGCAAAGATGCTCAAACAAGAATGATTGAAATGATTGCGGTCCTTCAATAGGTACAATGGGAAATATTATGAACCACTCAAATCTGGTTTTTTTGAGGTCACATAATATCCGATAACAGAGAGATTTCAAAACTACATAGGTATAAACAGAGTGTTTTTAAAAACGTGTTCAATCTTTGTAGGTTCTTGCAAATCTGTCCATTCTGCATATTAATACTTAGTTAAACTTAACTTCACAGTAATAGAAATTAAAAATGGTATACATTTTGTTCAGATTTTTTTGCAATATAAATTGATGTACATTGCTTATCTTAGAATTAGGATCTGTGAAAGAAAAGAAAAAATAGTTATACAATGTAATAATACATTTTTTACAACACAGCATAATTTCAACAAAGTAATTTGTTTGCCTTTTTTGCTGTTCTCAGAATATATTGAATTTCACTAGAAATAGTGACTTCAATCATACTCATCACTTAACAGCAGGCAAAAAAGAAAATAATCAAAAAGATTGTTTGAAAAAACCCAACATGCTATTCTCAGTAAAATACCACAAAATACAAATCACACATATATTAAATGCTTATGGCTAACAACATTTTATAACTTTAACTTATACAAACTGTAAATGTTGTTGCTTAAAAATATTCACCGAGTCAATGAGCACAAAAAAGTCCATAATTCAAACATATATCTTTCCTTGAGGCCAAATGGTATTTTTGCACTCCTTTTTATGTAAATTGTCCAATGGTAGTCCTAATAAATTATAATAATAAATTCCTCAGAGAATGAATTATCTTCCTAAAACTTTGACTTTAAAAATATTAGGTAGTAATTTGATAATTTCCTAGGCAAACGTTGTTTGAAAACCAACTGGGAATCATTACAAAGTGTCCAGATTTTGTCACATTTTAGATAGGCAGTGTAATGTCCAGATGTGGTGGAAGGACCATCATGGAATATTATTGCAATTGCTACAAAAGTCCTTCCTGATGTTGATAGATGTGTTGCTACAAACTGCTTTATTAAAGTATCCAATTTTCTTTCATCAGCTGTAAAATGTTGCATCATGAAAATTATGTATTGTCCATATTTTGTTAAAAATAATGTGGATAACATTTCTGATTTACATTGGCTACACCATGTTTTGATTTGCACCGTTAACTAATTTATTGAAAGACACTGATTTACAGTCTGGTAATGTTAAATACAGAAATCTTTCAGTGTCTACATTAGTGGTACATGTATACATCCAATTTTCACAATGATGTTCCCATTTGTAAGAAAGGCCAAAAATATTTTCTATTTCTACACCTTCATTTTCAAAAATGGTATGCATATACATTAAAAATTCCTGAGCATCTTGTTTAATATTTTGTGTAAATTGTGTAGAACTAGAACACACATCCAAAAGATTACAAACATCTGAAACAGATTGTATTGTACTTGTATCTGTTGTCAATTTTTCAAAAACAGAATGCAACAGAGAACAAAATCTTTGTTGCCGATTCCTCATAATTTGTTCTTGCAAACCTTCAAGATAAAAAACAACATTGACCACTACATTAGCATAGCAGTTGACACCTGAACTATTTTTAAACTGATAATCAACAACCTCTTCAACAGTGTCCAATTTCTTTTTACTTGCAATCATAACATTATCTTGTGCTATTCCCTTCTCAACACCTTCAGAACAGATACTGTCAAACCTTCTTTTTCGACCAACCACACGCTTTTCAAACACAAGATATTGACCTAAATTTGGGGCATACACCCTTCTTAACCTATTATACTCTTTTACACAGTTTGCATCTCCAGTAACCTTTGTCTCATCAAAATCAATCAAAAACAAACCAGATAATGTTCTGACTTGCGACAAAGCAACATATGCCATACCCTCTTTAAATACAGTAGATCCAATGTTCACCAATGCACTGTCTACACTTAATCCTTGAGATTTATGAATAGTCACTGCATATGCCAGAGAAAATGGAAATTGTTTCCTACGGACATATAAATCTTTAACAAGCAAAAAACGAACTGAACAACGACCAATTTATTTAACTTCTTCAATCTGATCAAATTTAATTTAAAAAAATTAAATTCCTTCTTTTTTCTGATAATTAACAAAATCTACCACTTTACCCATTGCGCTATTAACTAACCCTTTTTCTACATCCAAATTTCGCCTTAAAATTACCCAACAGTTTGCACACGCATACAGTGTTTTTTCTAAACCAGCTGTTTTAGATATTTTTTTTCCAAAGAATCCAGTTTTGTTTTCAACTTTCCCGTCAAAATAATAGTAATTCCTTCATGCTCTATTTTATCGATGGCTTCCATTTTTATAATTTCTTCATTTTCTAGTTTCAATAGTTCTTCGTTGAATAGGGAACACTCTCGCAGTGTTGGCATTAAACAGATCAATGATTTATTTTCAGCAATTTTCATGTACACTTTTGCAGGAAGTACATTTTCATTTGGAAAGACATTGCAAAGTAATCGACTTTCCAAAGCTTGTTTGCCATGTTTTGTAAGAATTCCAATTCTTATATCTTGAAGAATACTTTCATATTCAGCATCATTTGCCTGTTGCATATTTGTTGTCAGTTCTTTGTATTCAAAATTAGTCCAAATGTTCACATTACCAACACTACCAAGAGACTTTCTGGTATCTTCATGTGCAAGTGTTTTAAATACCAGTTGTCCTAAGTAAGTTGCAATAGATCTCCAAAAACTATGACGTGTTTTCCTCCAAATAACACGTCATACTCTGTTTTAAGAATTTGTTGCATTCTTAGATGCACAAAGGCAAGCATCAAGTTAGAGACCATGCTCACCTCATCAATAATGAGAAGTTTCATTTTCTTCAAGACTCTTGAAACTTCACAACAAGCTTCTCCAGATAGCTTGTGGTATTCCAATTTGTTCTCATGCTCTACTGGTAGCATTAGTAAATGATGTAAAGTAATTCCTTTCATGTTATGTGCTGCCAACCCAGTTGGAGGAGTGACAACACAAGACAAATGCGACTCAGTTGTTCCTTGCAGATAACTTGTAATTACTTTAATTAAGAAACTTTTTCCTTTTCCAGCTTGACCACTCACATACATTCGGATAGGTTGAAATGATGTACATGAGCACCCTTTCTTTTCATGAAGTAATCCATGGTCAATCTGCTCTTTCACTTGTTGATATATTTGTTTCTGTTCAACATTTAGTTGTTCTTCCAAGTTTCCTAACTGTACTACATCTTCTTGAGCTTGATACATTGCTGTTTCCACCTCATTCATGGCAGTTGCTGCTTCATTTTCAACAATTGGTTGTCCTAGTGGATCTTGACTCAGTGCAGCAGAACTTTGACTGTCTTGAGAACTGTCTCTAGCAAGCTCAGCTGCAATTGTAGCTTCTTGATCAATTTCATCATTCAACATTTTCACATAATTTGCAAAAGCACTGCATTGTATGCTATCTTTACAAGCATTAAATGAATCTTCATAGCTCTGAAAATCTCCAAGTAATTCCAGTTCTGAACGCCATGGTTTGAACATTTGCAAAAGGGTTACATAGTAAAATTACCTTTTGATCAGCAGTGTCACAACTCATTTTCCTGTGATTAATTAAATTTCCTTTCCTCTGTTTCACCAGACATCCTTCAGAACCAATAACTGCTTATTTTTCATCATTGATGTTCTCTGTAGTATTCCGTTTAAAAGTGTAATTTTGCAGCTCTTCATAGAGACACATGCTCTCAAGATGATGACTTCTGTTTGGGTAATATGTGTCCAACATATTCATTTTCAAAATATCTGTACTTTCTGGTTCTTTTTCTGCTAAATATTCAATTTCTTGAACAGATTTCAGTACCCGATTTCACATTCCTGCAAGACCTAGGCTCACCCAAATGATTCTTCTAGTTTTTGAATATAGACTTGCAGATGATAACCGATCTGAACATTCATACGCTCCAATTTCACGATGCTATAACATCTTCAAACTGAAACTGTATAATTTCTTACTTAGAGTCTTCTCGTGAGAAATCTCTTCCCACATTTCTTTCAATTCCATCTGTTCTGATTTAGTAATGTAGGACGTTACATACCGAGCGACAGCAATGGAATTGTCCGCAACATACTGAATATCCATGTTAGCATTCCACATGGATAAAATAACTGGATTGTAGTCATTTATGTAGTTTGATTCTTCACTTCTTTTTAAGTTGTAGGCATTTTTCGGAGACTTTCTTGTGATAGTATGTCGCACAGCTGACATAAAACTGTTCACTCTTCCTTTGGATAATACAGGACGTGGAAATCCAAAACGACATTTGGTATAGAACTTATCCTTTGACTTGTACTTTCATCTACAGTATTTTCCACATCGCTGGCCTTGGAATTGTAAGACTTGTTGTTTTAAGTTTTTATGTTCTTTGCTATTGGGTACAGCACATGTGGCGTAATCTTCAATGAAAGACAAAACAGTTTCATCTGAATCTGTTCCAAATTTGGGGGCGTCCTTGATCCATAACAACATATGTATATGAGGAGCACCTCTTGCTTGATACTCCTTTCTCCAAAAGAAATCCACAACTTCTCCAAGAGGAGGATTCTTTTTATTGCAGATGAAAGACATCATAGCTTCAAATCTATGATTGAAATATCTGCATACATTAACAGGATCCAATGAGCACAATTCTCCAGGTGTCTTGTATTCAATATTTTTTATATTGCAATTTGCCTCTCGAAGAAATTCAAGTAAATCATCCCAAGCATACTCAGCACAGCTTAGTGTAACAAACCATGTAGGAGTTCCCAAGTTACGTAGCATACATTTCAGTTCTCCATGACGACGGTACCAATATTCATTAGTCCCTCGCTGACATGCCGTCAGATTAATCAACTGAGATTCTAAATGATCATCTCTCTGATGCACTTTATCCATAAAATCCTTAGCAGTTACATTTCGCAGATGCATTCCAGTTTTTAAAATGTGATTTACTGCATATGAAAGTCCAGTCAAGTCACTTTCAAACAGAAGATGAAACATATAAGGGATACATTGTCGAAATCTTTGATCTTCTGCATATAATCCTTTTGTCCGATATTCAGATGCAGGAATCTGCACAGGACGTTCATCATATCGTCCACCTTTTCCTGTTGGAAACAACTGCGGGAAACAACGAGCTTCCAAGCACTCTTCCCATACACTCATGGGTCTTCTTGTTCCTTTTTTCATTTGAAACAACTCAATCGTATTCTCCATCACCTCTTTGGAATTAAGTGGATGTACACTGTAATGTTCATAGATCTCTTCACATCTAGACATGTCCACTTTTTCTATTTGTCCACTTAATGTTTCAGTATCTTCTGCTAAATCTATTTCTTCTTCTCCAACAAACACATTTCTATAGTACTCATTATTTTTTAACAGATACAATGATGCCTTTTGCACTTTTCTAACATCCACTAACTCTTGCCAGATGTTCATATTCTTAGTAGGAACACCATTAACTAGAATGACTAGTGGCCCATTTTCTGCATGGTCTGCACCAATAGTTTCAATATTTTTCCTTAAGTCTAACGGTAAATACACAACTCTTCCTTCCTCTTTGCAACTCTGATGGAGGTAATTTACCTGTTTTAGGCTCCATACGAACAATAGCCTGAAACGGGTGAACACATTGAATGAGAAAAGACTCATGCTTATTTAAATCTATCAGCTCTGGAGGAATAGCAACCAACTCTAGATTATTATGAACTGCTCTAGCAGGCATTTTATTCTCATCTAATTTGTTATAACAATATTTGCAAATACGCTGCTCAGATCACAAATCAAAACAATCCTCTATCAGCAAATAAGTTGCAAACTCCATCCACTTATCATTATCTCCTATTCCCCTTTTTAAATACAGATTGGCACCCCTAGTCTGATTTTTATAGTGAGTTCGCCAACAACAAATACAAGAAACATTTTGTCTTTCACCTGAAATTACCTTAAACTTTGTGATTTCATCCTCAACATTTTTTGTAATCACAGGTTCTACATTGTCTTCAACATTTTCTTCAACTAATGTCTTTCTCCACTCTCTTTCTGAGGACCAAAGTAACAAAACTCAATATCCTCACAAACCTTCTTCACATCTGATACTGAGCCATGTTAAAGAGCACTGTTCAACTCATTTAACTTTAGTGCTGGACTTTTCGCATAATACAATCTTCTCACTAACTTCCGCATTTGTGTATGATGTACTGCCAGCATCCTGAAATGGTGAAAAACACTTTCACATACTTTCCTAGAAAGACAAGCCAGAGAATGACCTTGCAAACCAGTATTTTTTCTCACTCTGCAAGGGTCTAGTCCTAGCAACACCTTAATCTTTTGTTTAACACTTTTTTTAGTATAAGCTCGTAAAAAACTACATAATTTATCAATATGTTCCTGTTGTACACTACAAATACTACTGCAATCCCATGTATACACAGGGTGTTTAGGATGTCTCCCTAGAACTTCATCAGCTATCACTTCTTCTGCATTTCTTTCAACCATTTTCTCTTTCTCAATTGGACAACCATCTCTAACTTCGTAACCTCTACCCCTGGTGTCAACTGCAAACATTAATTTTTTGCTCTGTAAATAACTCTCTTCATTAAAGAAAGGCTCTGAACTGGAACTGTGTTTCCATTCTCCCCAAAAAATATCACAAACGTTTTTTCTATTAATTACTCTTTTCCTCCTACTTTTGGCCTTCATTAAATTGATTGGTTTATCCAGTGATCAAATTCTGTTTAATACTAAAATGAATAGTTTCCTTTTTACTTCTAAAGCCTTTTCAACAATGTTTTCAATATGCTTCTTCTTTTTATAAAACAGAGCTCTCTTTTTATATTTCTTCACATCTTTCAGCAAATTATGTACTACTCTCTTGTAAAATATTTCTTTTCGTAATTCCTTATACTGATTCTGCCTTCTTTTAGGACACTTTGTCTCCTTTGACTGAATATTTGTTTTTTTGCTTTTCCTCTTATTTTGATTTTTTTTTCTAGTTTAAACATTCACAGTGGATTCAGCGTTCTGTACATTCTGTTTCCTCCTACACACATTTTTGATAAATTGCTTTGTGATCTTACCAGATTTTTTCTTTTTAGCCACATTATCTTGTACATTCAATACTTGTGGTTGACTTTTCTTCAAGTAATTCTCCTGTCTCTGTTCTTTTCTTTTCAGGCATGATTTCTCGATATTAACGTGGAAAAACAGTATCTGTAAAAAAGAATCACAAATAAAAGTATATTAATAACTTTCAAATTCATACTATTCTATTACTGTAAAAACACATTTTATATAAAAACTGACTAAGAAACTATAGCCATGAAGCACAAGTGTGACGATGGTTAAAACACTACAAGCATAGTGCATACTACTTTGAAACAGTTTATGCCCTAAAGCCTACCTCACTAAAAGAGTACATGCTAACTGACTGAATGATTACAATACTATTAGAAAACAAACTGGGTGTGTGACAGGGTATTTCCTAAAAGTGTATGAATACTGACATGATTATTGATGGTGTGAAAGACAAGTGTGAAGGTGATTAGAGACCTACATGCATACTGGACACATGTTTCAATCCATTCATACGTGAAGGCCTGTCTCACTCCAATACTATTTGGATACTGATTAAATGATTAGAGTACTGCAAGAAGAATGCCTGGGTGAGTTTATAAGTGTTCGGATTTTGGCACAGTAAATGGATTACTCCATGGTGCTGAATTGGGTCACTAGAGGACTCCAAGAGGAGTGACAGAGTATTTGCTAGAAGTGTATGAATACTGACTAGGGAATTGAAGGTGTAAAACACAAGTGTGTAGGTGGTTAGAGGACTGCATGCATAGTGGTTAGGCATTTGAAGCAATGCATGTACTAAGGCCTGGCTCACTGCATGAGTACTTGGGTACTGACTGAATGATTAGAGTACTGCAAAGAGAGTGCCTGGGGGAATTTATAAGTGTTTGGGTTTTGGCGCACTGAATGGATTAGTACATGGTGCTGAATGGGTCACTGGAGGAGTACAAGGGGAGTGATAGGATGTTTGCTGCACTATATGTATACTGCGTGGGGAATTAAAGATGTGAAAGACAAGTGTGTAGGTGGTTAGAAGACTGCATGCATACTGGATAGATGTTTGAAGCAATTCTTGTGCTAAGGGCTGGCTCATTGCATGAGTACTTTGATTCTGACTGAATGATTAAAGCACTGCAAGGAGACTACCTGGGTGAATTTATAAGTGGTTGCCTTTCAGTGCAGTGAATGGATTAGTACATGGTGCTGAATGGGTCACTGGAGTAGTATACGGAGAGTGAGAGAGTTTTTGCAGGAACTGTATGAATACTGTCTGGGATATTGAAGGTGTGAAAGACAAGTATGTAGGTGGCTAGAGACCTACATCCATAATGGATAGACGTTTGAAACAGTCCATAGAGTAACACTTGGATCAATGCAAAACTACCTGACTACTGACTGAATCATTAGAGTACTATAAAAAAAGTGACTCCGTGAATATTTTTAAGATTTTGGATTCTAGTGCAGTGAATAGGTTAGTACTTACTGCCAAATGAGTCAGTGGAGGTGTGCAATTAAAGTGACAGAATGTTTATTGCAGTTTACAGATAGTGACAGAGAAAGTGAACGTCTCAAAGGCAATTGTGTTGGTACTTACAGGCCTCCATGCATACTGGAAACACATTTGAATCAATCCATGTGCTAAGGACTGCCTCACTCCATTAGTACTTATGTACTGACTGAATGATTAGACTATTGCAAGAAGCGTACCTGGGTGAATTTACAAGTGTTTCAGTTTTGGCACAGTGAATGCATTACTACATGGTGCTGAATAAGTCACTGGAACACTGCAAGGGGAGTGACAGGATGTTTGCTGTAAGTACATGGATACTGACTGGGTAATTGAAGCTGTTAAGGACAAGTGTATAGTGTGTTACAAGACTGCATGCATACTGCATAGACATTTGTAGCCCTTGATGTGGTAATGCATGGTTCACTACATGAGTACCCGGAAAATGACTGAATCATTAGACTACTGCTAGAAGAGTGCCTGGGTAAAACTGTTAAGTTTTTCAGTTTTGGCATAGTAAAAAGATTAGTACATGATACTGGATCAGTCACTGGATGAGTGCAAGATGAGTGACAAGATGTTTATTGAAGTATATAGAAACTGATTCAACATATTACACGACTCCAGTTTAGTGTCAAAGCCTAACTCATTTTATCAAAGCATAAGCAAAGACTGGCTTCTAATGCTACTAAAACTTGACAACATGGCAGGTTTTAAAACAGTTATCTGTCAGCAAATACATGATGTTCCCAAATGCTTCTCTCACAGTAGTTCCCAAATGCACACAGACTCACAGTGTGATTCTATACAAGCAACACTATCCCTAGGAGTTTACCAAAACTCATTCACTACTATGGAAGGGGTAAGGGGACTGCACACAATCTACATATTTCAGGACTCCACTTTAGTGTCAATGCCTGACTCATTTAATCAAAGCATAAGCAAAGACTGGCTTCTAATGCTACTACAACTTGACAAAAATACAGGTTTTAAAACAGTTATCTGTCAGCAAATACATAATGTTAGCAAATGCTTCTCTCACAATCCTTACCCAAATGCACACAGACTCACAGTGTGATTTTAGACAAGCAACACTATCCTAGGAGTTTACCAAAACTTATTCACTAGTCTAGAAGAGGTAAGGGTACTGCAAACAATCTACATATTTAAGTACTGCACTTTAGTGTCAAAGCCTGACTCATATAATCAACGCATAAGCAACGACTGGCTTCTAATGCTACTTAAACTTGACAACATGACAGATTTTAAAACAGTTATCTCTCAGCAAATACATACTGTTACCAAATGCTTCTCTCACAGTGGTTCCCAAATGCACACTAACTCACAATGTGATTCTAGACAAGCAACACTATCTCTAGGAGTTTACCAAAACACATTCACTACTGTGGAAAGGGTAAAGGGACTGCACACAATCTACATATGTAAAGACTGCACTTTAGTGTCAAAGCCTGACTCATGTTATCAATGCATAAGCAAAGACTGGCTTCTAATGCTACTAAAACTTAACAAATTGACAGGTTTTAAAACAGTTATGTGTCAGCAAATACATGATGTTACCAAATGCTTCTCTCACAGTGGTTCCCAAATGCACACAGACTCATAGTGTAATTCTAGACAAACAACACTATCCCTAGGAGTTTACCAAAACACATTTCTTAATCTATGAGTACTACATTTTAGTATTAACATGACTCAGTTTGCAAATTCATAAACAATGACTGATTTCTAATTGAACCAAAATATAAAAACAGCACAGTTATCTGTCTGTAAACACATGAAAAACACAAATGCTTATCACAGAATTGTTTCTACATGCACACACACTGTCAATAAGATTGTAGACAAAAAAAAGTACTCCCTACACTTTAGCCGGAGAAATACATTAGTCTGATTAAAATCAAAATAGTCTACATACATCCCCTCACAATTAAATAACTCACCTTTCAAGTTGTTTTGTAGATTAAGAAGTATATCAGTCACACACCAGATATCAGTCACACACCAGATTTTCTTATACAGAATCTCTGCACTGTGCACCTCTCAGCAAAACCAAAGAATGGCAAAGTTTCCCTCTCATTTTCCATACATATACATGTAAACATCAAATCACATTCCTTCCCATATAAATTCAAAAGCAAACACACATTTCTATTGGTTAAACATTTCAACCCTTTCCAAATGACATAAATTTGAACCCTATCCCCATTCTGCCTTCTGCCTGTTTCCATAGCAACAGGTCATGGAACACTGAACTGAGCACACAGGTCACAAGTTCAGCACACAATGTCGCTAATCAAAACAGCAAGTGTGCTTGACTTTTCAACATATCAGCTTATCATATATACTGTTCCTTTCATGCACTTTTTGTTAACCATTAAGAATCATGCATTTAAAAAACAGAAACATGCACCTTACCTTTCAGTGTAGAAGGTTGTCAAACAACCAATGATTTCTTGTCTTTTTTCAAAACTGCATCTTAGCCACGATTTTAGAAAGATCTTACTTTTCAAACTGCCATTTCATTTACAGAGACCATCTGAGTGCATCCAGACCTCCCTTGAAGATGCTTAGAGTGTGAATTGTGGGACACAGCTATATTTTCTGGAGCCAAAGGTATGCAGAAAACAAAGGCATTCACAAAGACCTAGGTTTGCCAAATGTAGACATTAAATGGATTGGACAGAGAGGGTTAAAGTGGCACCAATTGATGCCATTGGTGAAATCCTTTATGCATCTCTAACACCCTGACCTCATAATAGTGCACTGTGGTGGCAATGACCTAGGCACTTTGACTGGGGTAGGTCTCGAAATGCTTATGAAGGACACCTTTGCATAATTCTTTTCACTTTTTCCCAAAACTGCCTTTGTGTATTCTAACATATGCCAAAGGCAGAAGTGGAACTGGTCCAATCATTTTTGTCCACAGATTGAGAAAGCTAGGAAACATGTGAATAAATCTGTTTCTGCTTTTCTCCAAAACTATATAATGGGGTCCATTTACAATAACATTCTGCACTTTCATATGCAAGAGATGTATAGGAGAGATGTAGTACACTTTACTGATGAAGGAAACAGAGTCTTCCTCAACAACTTTAGACTCTGTATAGGTACTTACTTATAAGTACCAAAAACTCTCAATGAACACAACGGCTCTTTTTAGAGCCACTCAAGAACAAAACACTTAAGCTAGATGTTTATCTCCCAAAAATGTAATTTTTTTTTCCTTGGATCCATGCACCCAACGCGTTAGGAAACGCGCACCCAACGCGAGAGGAACCGTGCACCCAACGCGTTAGGATGCGCGACTCCTAATTTTAACGTAAAAAAAAATAACCCTTATCACTAATTTTTATTATCCCCGGGGACCCCATCCCCCGGCGCTTATAAAAAAATGTTGGAGACCGTGGGGGGAGCCCCAACGCCCCCACGGTCCCAGCCGGCTCCCCGCATCAGTTGGGAGCCGGCATTGCTTTTCCACATGGGGAGCTGCTGACATGCAGCTCCCTGTGTGATAAAGCAACATCGTTTGGATTTTGAAAGAGAGAGCAGGACCTGCTCTCTCTTTCAAAATCCTAACGAAGTTTGCTATGGCAGGGCGGGAGACTCCCGCCCACTCATAGCAAACAACAGTGTCCTGGGGTGGGCATCCCAGGACACTGTAGGAGCCGGCCCTGGGGGGTGGTGGTCCCCAGGGCCCTCGAGGGCTTCAGGAGGGGGTCCACGCAGCCCCCCTCCCCTATTAATATATTAAGATGTTGCCCCCGGGATTTGGCCCACCCGGGGGCTAATTATTAACGAGGCGCGGAAGCCCGCGCTTCGTTTTTTTTTAATTTTTTCGTCCGGATCCGCGCACCCTGTGCGCATTTCGCCGATTTTTTTTTTTTTAAAAAGGGGGCAACAGGTGGTCCTTCTGGGACCCCCTGAGCAACACTAGAGGGTCAGTGTATTTCTACCCTGCCCCCTTTATATGTTTTAAACATTTATTCCCCTTACTTCTTCAGCCTCGCTTCTACCGAGGCACAAAATGGCTGCCAACAGTTCCTGGTTTCGAATGTAGACAGACACTCGACAGCCAATTAGCATTCAGCGCGTGATCGGGAAGGTGCATGCACGGTTCGCAGAGGGTGCGCTTAGGGTGCAGGGAGGGTGCGCGGACCCTCTGAGGCCATAGATATATATGTACTTTTAACTCTAATTTTCTCAGGAACTACTGAACGGATTTACACCATTTAAGCAAAATGTACGAGTCTGAACTGAGGAATACCTCTTTGCCAAATTTGGTGTAATTCCGTTCAGCAGTTCGGGCTGTAGCTGCGTCAACAGGTCCTATGGGAAAATGCATGGGGAAAACGCGTTTTGGGACCCCCCTTTTTTCTCAGCCCCCGCTTGACAAATCACAGTAAAATTTTCAGGATAGGATTGGACCGGAGCTGGCCAAAAGTTTGGAAAATTTTGCGAAGATTCTTCAACCGGCGCCAGACTTATTGGGAATAGAATGTTGCGGATTTCCTATGGAAAATAGGTCCGAACTATAACTACCTATTGGCGACCGCCAGTAGGTAATATATATATATATTCACTGAAAAAATCATAGGTTTCAGGCACGTTATAGTTAGAAATTAGCATTTAAAAAACCTTAGAAATTCACTGAAAAAATAGGTTTTATTGAAAGTTATAGTTAGTTGGACATTTCACTCGTACAAAACCAGAGAAATTCCCCTGCTATAGTTAGTTCAGCTAACTATAAATTGTGCCCCCGCAATGCACTGCTGATGACGTCACATATTACATCACTCTTGACATGGTCAGTGACATCACTGATGACATCAATGATGACATCTCAAATGACATCACTGATGACATTACTGATGACATCATCCAGTGACTGTGTGTTTCTGTAAAGTTTAATTATGTTTCAAATATATAGGGAAAGGCGTGTTGAAGAATGAATGGTGTATAAGTGTCTGAATGGATGATTTAGTAGGTGTGTGACTGACTCTATAAGTGAGTGATTAAAGGTATCTTACTGAATGCATGGGTTAATGACTAAACTGTGTGAATGTCTGTATCCGTCTGTCTGTTGGTGTGTAAGCGGCTGCATGGGTTTGTGAATAGCTACATGAGTGTCTATATGGGTTATTGATTGGTTGTCTGAGTATCTGTATGGGTGCCTGAGTGTTTGTTTGGGTGGGGTGTGTGTGACTCTGTGCATAGATGTGTGAGTGGGTGATTCACTGGGTTCATGGTTTCAAGAGTGCATCTGTGATGGACTAAATGGGTAGGTGAGTGTGTGTATGGGTGTTGTTGGACTTGGCCCTTCTGGCCGGTTCACCCCGAGAATGCATGGGGGAATGTATGGGTCCCGGTAGTTCCTGATGCGTGGGGTGTGCAGGCCCGTGTTTGGTATGTGCGGACTCGTGTGAGTGAATGCTGCGCGTTGATATGTGCGGCGTGCATGTACCTAGTGTGGAAGTGCCACTTCTAGAAGTGGGCACTTCAGTGTGCAGTCTGAAATGTGTGGCTTGTCTGGCGATTGGCTGGTGAGGTCAGGTGACGGACTAGGGAATTCCCCAGAGTCAGGAGGAGTCACCCAGTGGTGAATGGGGAGTTAGCATGTTGATGGCTGGGGAGGAGTGTACCTGGGTCCTGAATAGGACAGGGCTTCCCCCACACAATGCTGGCGCCGGCCCCTGTGGTGCGTCTAATGACCCTAGCCCTGCCAGTGAATAGGGAGAGGGGCTGAGCAAAACAAAGTGCTCAGGAACCTGTTGGAACTGGTTCACCCCTTCCCTGCACCTTAGACAAAGCCTTGTACTGTATAAAAAGGGGCTGTGTCCCCTTACATGGGTTCTCTTGCAGGATCATCTGAGGGGGGGGCCTGCTGCTGCTGGGTGCCAGGAGAGACCGCCACTGGGGACTGCCTCCCTGCTGGAGGGCCCTGTGTGCTGGCTCTGGGCCCAGCCTGTGCCCCCTGTTCTTTGAGGACTCTTTACTGGACCCCTTTGGTGATCAACAGCGCCTGGGAGCGCTTCCTGGACTTTGTAGCGCTGTGCGCGCTGTTTCCCTGGACCTGCTGTTTCTCAGCGCCTGGGAGCGCTTTTATGATCCTTGTAGCGCTGCGAGCGCTGACTCACTTTATAGCGCTGTGTGCGCTTTGATTTCGTTGGCGGGTGCCCACCCCGCTTGTTCGTTGTGCTTACGAGGGAGCCTACCCCTCTTATTGCTGAGGTTTCCGATCACCGCTGCAGCCCGGTCCGGGGAAGCCCGGAAGTCAGGCAGCCTTCGTGGAGGACGGGGGCGGGACTTTGAAACAGGAAGCGGACGGGAGCCTACCCCGCGCTCCTGTGCGGGGAGAAGTGCCCGGGAGGAGTGAAGGTCTAGGCGGGAGCCCACCCCGCGCTGGACCGTGAGAGGAGGACGGCAGGAGCTGGAGCGGAGGGGGGCGTGAGGCACATTGTCGGTGCCTGCCCCCTCCGTGTAGAGAAGCAGCCCCGGGAGTCCGCCGGGACCAAGAGAAGCGGAGACAGCACGGGAGTCCCCAGAAAGCAGCCCGGTAAGTGAGGAGGGCTGGGGGACTCCGTGCGTGTGCCTGTGGGTGCCGGTCCCAGACCGGCTGATTCTTCAAAGAGGCGCCAAACGGGGCGCATGGGTTCCTGAGCCCCGTAGCTCGAATGGAGGGGCATTGTAGTTCCGAGCCCAGTGAGGCTCCAACGTTATTTTGAGCCTGCGAGGCTCTAGGGGGCCTGAGTACCTAGAGCGCTGACGCTCCAACGACGGGGCATTGTTGTTTGAGCCCAGTGAGGCTCCAACGTTGTGCAGAGCCACGAGGGCTCTAGAGGGCATTTTGGATAGCCAGAGCCCAGAGAGGGCTCCAGAGGCACGCAGAGTGCCTGAAGTTCGTTTTCCAGCTGCCCAGCACTTAGTGGGCAGCTGCCACGTTTAGGTGGGGGACCATTTTCGTTTCAGCTTGCGCAGCTGGCGCAGCTTGACTAACGCAGGGCGTCCTAGCCCCCTTCCAGGCCAGTTGGCCCAGGGACTGCCACAGGTGGTGGCATAGGAGTTCTTGCGCAATTGTTCCTACTTGCACCTCTGAATATGTGTTGATGCATCATGTGCCATTGCTTTACACCTCTGAATGTTTTATGCATCATGCGTGTTCCTTCCGTGCACCTCTGAATGTGTTTTGATGCATCATGTGCCATTGCTTTACACCTCTGAATGTTTTAGGCATCATGTGTTTTCCTTCCCTACACCTCTGAATGTGATGCATCATGTGTAACGTTCTATTACCCCTACAGGTATTGTGATACGTAGGTGGTTGTTGCTTTCTCCTAGTACAGGTGGTGCTAGTGAGGTTCTAGTTCCCTGCGTGACAGTCTCCTAAAGTAGTTAGGGTTACGTAGGTGGTACTTCCCCTATACCAGTAAGTACTGGTTGTGTGCTATACAGATTATTTTTGTGCTACAGTGATTTTATATATTTTATGTGCTAAATATCTAAAAGTGCTAATTCCTGACAGTGGTCCAGGTGGCCCTGTCTTGTACATAATCCCTTGTAAATTCTGCCCGTGCCTGTTGGCACATTGTAAAGTGTGTGTTGTTATCTAATGTGTTGTGTATAATACAAAGGTTATTTTTATAGAATACCTTGTGTGGAGTTTCCTTTGTGGTGGGCCTTGGGTGTTGTTGCTGGGTGCGCGCGCAAACGCTTTACACATCGCCTCAGAGATAAGCCTGACTGCTCGTGCCAAGCTACCAAGGGGGTGAGCAGGGGTTATCTTTGGCGTGTAACCTCCTTGCCCTGACTAGAGTGGTGGTTTCTGCCTGACTTTGGCGCAAGCCTTAGCCAACCAGAAATCGCCAGGTCTAACATTGGTGATCAGCGGTGGGATTTGGACTTGCGTTTGCGCTGTACCGCAGCAGCGACTGGCTACACCACAAAACTCTGCATTACTTACTTTCAAGCCGTGAGGGGAACGGCCAGCGTGTCCAGTTTGCCCAGCAGTGGTGCTCCAGCCCTCCAGCTCTCCAGCTCTCCAGCCGTGAGGGAAACGGCCAGCGCTAACTACAGTACCCAGGTGCCCCGGCGGCGGAAGTGACGCCGCACGAGCGCCAGGAGGCGCCTTAAGGCACGGAGCGCCCTGAGCTCCTCGGGGACTTACTTTCAAGCCGTGAGGGGAACGGCCAGCGTGTCCAGTTTGCCCAGCAGTGGTGCTCCAGCCCTCCAGCTCTCCAGCTCTCCAGCCGTGAGGGAAACGGCCAGCGCTAACTACAGTACCCAGGTGCCCCGGCGGCGGAAGTGACGCCGCACGAGCGCCAGGAGGCGCCTTAAGGCACGGAGCGCCCTGAGCTCCTCGGGGACTTACTTTCAAGCCGTGAGGGGAACGGCCAGCGTGTCCAGTTTGCCCAGCAGTGGTGCTCCAGCCCTCCAGCTCTCCAGCTCTCCAGCCGTGAGGGAAACGGCCAGCGCTAACTACAGTACCCAGGTGCCCCGGCGGCGGAAGTGACGCCGCACGAGCGCCAGGAGGCGCCTTAAGGCACGGAGCGCCCTGAGCTCCTCGGGGACTTACTTTCAAGCCGTGAGGGGAACGGCCAGCGTGTCCAGTTTGCCCAGCAGTGGTGCTCCAGCCCTCCAGCTCTCCAGCTCTCCAGCCGTGAGGGAAACGGCCAGCGCTAACTACAGTACCCAGGTGCCCCGGCGGCGGAAGTGACGCCGCACGAGCGCCAGGAGGCGCCTTAAGGCACGGAACGCCCCTCGCACCCGCGAGTCACACCCGCGGGAGAAGCCCGGGCAAAGGGCGGGCCCTCTGAGGCCCTCAGAGGTCAACAGTGGTCGGGCGGGCCACCCATCTAAGTTGCCTACACAGGGATTATCAGGTGAGAGAAACGAAAAAATGCCAATTAGCGGGAAGTGCCCTGTAAATCAAACTAGCAAATCATTAATGGCACACCCCACCATTCCTTCATCGTTAGAAAGCATGCTGGATAATGCATTTAATATGGTCGCTAATGAAATCGCGAGCACTGAGAGACGGATGTCATTGGGCCTTTTACGTACACACTCGGAGCCCGGGGATTTTAGTACAGAACACACCCTACCCCTATCTCCAACTGTGACAGTTACCAAGCCCAACATGTGTCATCCACCTACTATTACCCCAGAGGAGGAGGGCGACACTATCATCCTTGATTCTCAGCTTGACGTCACTGAATATGTCCCTATTTCCCAGGCACCTTCAAAAACCAAACCCACTGGTGGGACAAGGAAAAAAGGGCCTATTAAACAGTCAACTAATAGAAGGAAACCAACCACATGCAACAAGGATCAGCCCACACCACAGAGCATGTGGACCAGAGGGAAACAAAAAACAACAGAGGGTAGTAATGCCAGGACTGAACTCGTACACTTGGCCGAAGGATTGTTGAATACTACCCCCCCCAGAGACGGTACAAACTGTATTTGCACACAGACTGACCCAGTGAGTGAAAGTTCCACACTCAATAAGCCAAATGCTAATTTTATGGAAACCATTGTGGACACCATTTTTAAACAGCTAGAATCTCAAATGATCAAACAGTTTAATAATGTTTTTAAAAGACTAGATCGTATTGAAACTATGATCAAAAACGAGGATGCAAAAAGGAAGGGGGCTATTAGCCTTGACTTAACAAGGGGTGAGCGCTTCATTAAAGATCTAGAAGCTGCAAATAGGGGCATTCTGACTGAAAAACAAAATGCTCCCAATAAAACGACCACCCCTAGCATCATCATACCCAGAGGTGTTAACAAAGCTATAGAATCAACACCATACACCAGTCAGGCCAGTAATATGACAAATGATGCTCCCACTATGTCATCTTCAGGGAGGAATGTAAAACCAACACGACACATTAGTCAGGCTAGTAATATGCCAAACGATGCCCCAACCCTGCTATCCACTGGGGGGAAGGCTTCTGCTCCCACTGGATTAGATAAGGGCCATACACTCACTATCAGGCCAACAACGCATTTTGGGCCTGTTCTTCATCTGCCCCCCGACGCCTGCCCCTATGTAATAATTTTGGCAGGCGTACCACAGCTAAGAGAGGGGCAGAGCGAGTCATGGATGCAATTAAATAACAAATGCACAGACTGGCTATGTAAACACAAAGGAGTAGGCCCCAACATTATGAGAGAAATCATAACCACTAGACGGGTGAGTTGGGTCGGGCCATCACCCAAGAATATTGAAGGGGACTGTATTGTCATCAACTTTAGAAATCCTTCTACAGTTAAATATATCCTTGGCTGTACTAACATGCGCTTTCCCCTTCCGAGCGACATAACTTCTCTGCAACTGGGCTATTTTTACAGACCGCATCATAGATTACCTAGCCCTTCTTCATTACCTCTTCCCTTACACAATAGATACAGTGCACTGTCTGACTTGGACACTCTGGACTGACCATCAACTATTCCCTTTGACCCACTGGGTAGAAATCAACCTAACATACTTGACCCAGTAGGGGATCTGTCCTTGGACCCAATTAAAATGACTGCTAATGCACCTAAGGCGGCCACGGACAGGTGTTATGTCTCCCCCTCGGTAATATCTATCAATAACTTGACAATCCTGAGCTGGAATATAGCAGGTTTAAGTACTAAAGTAACAAATGGGGATTGGGTGGACTGGGTCTCTAAAACTGATATCCTGATGTTTCAGGAAACCTGGTGTACCACTCCTTTGTTTTTTGATGGATACCACTGTTTTAACCAAACCGCACTAATTCCTGCGTTAGGTAGACCAAGTGGGGGACTATCCATATGGGTTAAACTAGGCGCAGACATTAAAATCGAACCATTGGCAACACACGACAGGAACTTCCAGGCTTTGCTCTACATCAGTAGCATTAGAATATGTTTAATAAATTTTTATAACAACGATTTTAAAACACATCCCAATATGAATTTTATAAGGCTGTTTAATTTTATCGACGATATTTTAGAGGGACATAAATTTGGGAAACTCGACGGGATATGTGTAGGAGGAGATTTTAATGCACACATTCACCGACAAAACCCTCCTTGTAAAAGAGGCATAGAATTATCTAACCATCTGGCCACAAGGGACCTAATTAATGTCATGGAAAAAGCCAACATTATGGAAAATAAACGTCCCGCGGTCACTTACGTCGGGCATGGGAGTGCATCCACAATTGATTATGTATTTGTGACCTCCGCACTTGTGGACCTTTTATTAGAGGCCAAAGTAGTTAGGTCTGTACATAGTGACCATTACCCAATCCTATCCACTTTGAAACTTCCCCTTAAGAGGGTGAACCGGATAGAAATTGGGGCAAAAAACCTAGTTGCATCCACAGACAAACTTAGGGTGGTCTGGAAGGGGATTGACAATAAGGGGGTGTTAGCCCGAGTTATCAAATCTGAACCAAGATTAGTTCTTACTTGTTTATCTTTTGAAGGCCCAGATCATGCGATCATTGAAGCATTCACGGAGCTGTGCAGGACCATAAAAAAGGAGATATCTAAGCCAGCTAAAATCAACTTTGATACTACCCCTAGATGGTTCGATAACTCCTGTTCTAGAGCAAACAGAGATTTGAGAGCTGCCCTAAAAATCGATCCACCCAATCAAATATTGGTGAGGTCCCTGAGGATCAGTTACAAACGTACTTTAAAAAGACGATCTGAAGAGCTACTAAAAACTCACTGGGAATCACTCGTACGCACCGCAGCAACTAGGGATGCTGCTGGGTTTTGGAAAGAGGTTAAAAACCTGAAAACGTTTGGTTCCAATATCACCCCCACAAATTGTAGCATAACAGGGGACGTATGGGTGAAGCACTTCACTAATATTTACCTGTCATCGACCCCTCCCACCGAAAATCGTCAACCTTTTAAGCTTCCACATATTTTAATAACAGAAGTGGAGGATGCAATTTCTCAGAGCGCAGGAAATAAGGCGCCCGGGCCTGATGGAGTATCCATCGATTTAATAAAATCAGAGCCCGACCTATGGTCCCCATTACTGTGTAATGTTTTTAATAACTTGTCCATTACCTCATTGCCTGATACCTGGTCAAATAGTACAATCGTCCCTATTTTTAAAAATGGTGACAGACTCGACCCTGGCTGTTATCGCCCAATATCACTGATTGATAATACATTGAAGATTTTGGGCAGGGTCATTTTTAATAAGATCAGCACCTGGGCCGAGGAAAACAAAATTTTACACCCTTGCCAGCTAGGCTTTAGAAATAACGTAGGGACGGTTGAGCAGTGCTTGAACCTAAACCTAGTCTTAGATAAATACATCAGAGCTAAAAAATCCCCACTTTACCTAGGTTTTATGGATTTAAGCTCTGCTTTCGACTTTGTCAACCGATCTCGCCTATGGATTGCCTTGCTGAGCTATGGTCTAGATGAATCTCTGGTCCAATTCTTGGCTTATCTACACAGAGACCTAAAGGCCCGTGTTCGCATCAATAATGATGGTGAGGTTTCGGACGAGATTTTAATTGGTAGGGGTGTCAGACAGGGTTGCGTCCTGGCTCCCCTACTTTTTATCTTATATATAAATGAATTAAGTTCATCAATAAATAAACTAACCACTGATGTTCCGCTCGTCAACGGCAATCCTTTACCTGTACTCCTTTATGCCGACGACGCGGTACTCATAGGCCGTACTCCTAATGCACTTCGCACTTTAATTTCAGGCTTTGTTTCTTTTATGGCCGACCTGGACTTATGCACAAATTTTAAAAAATCCTATATAATGTCCTGCGGGCCAAAGAAACACAAAATCCGACACATAATGGCAGGGAATAATACCCTAGACAGCACTTGCACTTTCCCTTATTTGGGCCTGTTGTTTTCTGACTTTGGATCCTGGCAACCACATGTTGCCAGAGGGAGGAACAAATTGGGTAAAGCTATTAATTCCTTAATCACTTTACGCCAACCAAGGCACGCTGAGGTCACTTTATCTTTACTACAAATTTTTAAAACCCAGTGCGTCCCTACAGGAACGTATGGCGCCGAGGTGTGGGGTTACTCGAGCTGCACCAATCTTCAGGTAGAAGAAAATAAGTTCTGTAGGAAGGTACTGGGGGGAGTCTTCTCGGCCCCGTCATACATATGCCACAGAGAATTGAACCTCCCCTATATAGAGGATTTTATAAAATCAAGACCCGCTCTATTCTGGCTAAAAATTTGGCGTAACCAAGCCGCCTCATTGACCCGCGATATAATCTTTGATTGTTTAAAATGTGAGCGGGTAAATTGCATTCCTTGGCTTAAAGCGGTACAGGCGAGCCTAGAAAGCATTGAAATGGGGCATCTTTTTTCAGCACCTGACACAATAAATTCATCACACAAGCTTATAGTGAAAAGGGCCTTATTCGACCTATATCGAATAAATAGAGAAAATATTGAATTTAGAAAGCCAGCCATCCTTGGGTACCTACACATACAAGAACATTGTATTAGGCCATCAATCAAACCCCAAGGTTATTTGTGTAAGGTATTGGGCAGATGGGACAGGAGCCTGTTGTTTAGATTTAGGGATGGGAGCGTGGCAAATCTACTTTGTTTCCCCCTGGGTTATTCCCATAACTTAAAAGACTTACCCTGTCCATGCAACCAAGGTGGCAAGCAAAGTTTGATGCATTTTACATTATTTTGTGGCTTCTATAAAAAATATACTAAAAATTTTCTCATCCCTTACTTTAAAACCAATGCACTGACAGATTTTAAAGAGGCCTTTAGAACCTTGCAGACACTAAGCAATGAAGATGTAATTTATAGAGTCAGTCATTTTCTTCGAACTGCTGTCCGCTCCCGTGCCTCAATGAACACGATTTGAATATTGTCTATTATTTTAGATTTCTGTATAACGGCTTGTATATTATTGTATGTTGCATCTCTGCATTTTAGGCGTACGACAATATGTGTTGAACATATATTTTAACTTTTTAAATTATTCATTGGGATGTTTTTTTTTTATGGATTTTAAAGACGTATTTATCGAGCTTCTGACGTGAACAAACCGAACCTGGCCCGTTAGTCTTAGATGTATCCTTTGCACATTTACATTTTGACTTTGCACTTTGTATAAGAATATATGGAATAATTTTTATGTACTTTTATGGATGTCTCTTATATATCCGAATAAAGATCATTTGATTGATTGATTGAAAACTCTGCATTAGATAACCACATTTTAGGGATTATTGTTTTTGAAGTTCCTTTATTTCTTCTGAAGGTATCATTGTGTAATTGTGTCCAGTACATTTGTCCCCCGCCCTGCGCCCAGAGTTGGTACCTGTGTCACGTGGTGGTCAGGTTGAGGGATCAGGGGTGGTAGAAACTGCCTTACCAGTCCGAGGGGAGGGTTGTGTGTGGATGGTGTGTGTGGCATTAGACAGTGAGTGTGAGTTCTCCAGGATAGAGAGCTCACTGAAACCTTTTGTGAATTGTGTACTCCTGTGTAGCTCCAACCCCCAGGTTCCTTGTGTTGAACTCTTCTCAGGAACGTCCGCCAAAATGAAGCCTGCTTTTAACTTCTGTAGTCTGTTTAGGTACAGTAGGTTGGAGCTGGTAGGGTTCTTTGAGGAGAGGGACATGGAGGTGGGTGAGTCAGATACCCAGTCCAAACTGAGGGACAACCTGATCCTTTGGCAAAAGGAGGAGTGGGAGCGAGAGCGCAGCGAGGAAGATAGGGCCGGAGCCGCACGCCGAGAGGGTGGTGGGTCTGAGGGGAGCCCTGAGGAATCTGAAGAGGAGGAAGGTTACCTGACAGGGACGCCAGTAGAGAGTGAAGACCCCATAGATAGGGAGTCCCTTGCTGGGTCCAGTGTCAGGAGCAGCACCCCATCCCTTTCCCTGTCCCCAGAGGAGTGGGTAGATAGGAGGGAAGAGAGGGAGCATCAGCTGGCCATGGAGAAGCTCAGGTTAGAGCATGCCCGGGGGATGGCGCAGCTGACTATAGAAGAGAAAAAGCTGGAGACCGAGAGGGTCTTAGCGGAGGAGAGGATGGCGGAGGCTGAGAGGGCCTTCGCCAGGGAGAGATTAGCTCTGGAGGGTAAGTTGTCCCCAGAGCGCAGTGGTAGTTTTCTGGGCTCCCCAGGGAGGGTTGAGTCCAGTGGTGGCAGCAATAGAGAGACAAGTGCAGAGAATCCCATTCCCAGTTCCCCCAGTATGGTACCTAGTTCCCGGGAGGAGGAATGTAGGTTGAAATTCAGGGGCAGGAAGAAGCTGCCTCACCAGTCTTGGGAGAAGTTTGTGGAGGAATGCGAGGATGCACTGTTTGATTGGGTAATGGCTAGCACGAAGGAGGATTTTGAAAAACTGTATGATCTGCTCATCAGAGAGCAGCTATCCAGTAGTTTTTATCCCGAGTTGCGCCAACACCTGTTAGCATGGGGGCGCACTGATCCGTGGGAGCTGGCAACGGAAGCAGACCGATGGGAACAGGCCCCCAGTTATGATGAGGAATGGGATAGTTCTTCCCACACTAGTGACTCAAGTTGTGGTTCAGGTACCTTCCAGCCCAGCGTGGTGGAAGAGGCTCCGTGTAGCCCAGCTAGGTCCCAGGGTAGCGAGGAGGGTGTAGGGGCTTACGGCCTGGCTCAGTGGAGCGGGAGTAAGTGGGTGACCGAGGGTCCCCAGACGTACGAAACCCTGCCTCAGGACTTGGGTGGTTTCAGGAGGGAACACCAAGTTGGGGACCTAGGCTGTCCTGTTAGCCCATTTGAGGAGGATCACCTAGTGAGTAGAGGACCTGGAGCGCCTGTAAGCAGGGCTCCTGTGGTTCTAGAGTCTGGCAGTACCACTCCGGTAGGGAGGGTACAGGAGTCCAGCGTGAGGAGTGGTTGGGGGATGAGTTTCCCAGTGGATGCACCAGTGGACCAGGGACTAGCCAGTTGGGCTAGATCTTTTTGGGGGGACCCGGGTGGTGCCACTTCTGTTCTGGGGGATCTTCGCGCACTGTCAGGTGGGCAGGGGACGGGAGATCTGCGCCAGACAGACAGTCACATGACACATTAGTCATGTGTCAGCCTCAGGGGGATGGCGTGTAAGTCCCCAGAAGTCCTGGAGTGCCAGGCAATTATTCCACTGAAGGTTTTAGACCGGAGGTTGGAAGGCCAGGTTCAGGAGCAGCCTGACCTGAAGGGTCTGACTACTGTAACCAGTGTCCTGACCGGTTCTTCTTCCAGAGGGACCGCCCCAGTTGGTAGGGAGCAGGACTCTGGAAGGGGGTGCAGAGGGTGGGAGAGCCCACCTCTGACCCCGGGGCAACCTGAGGGGCTAAACCCTAGGTTGGTAGACCAGTTCTCAGGGAGGGGTCCTGAGCTGGTTGGTGAGTTATGTTACGAGGGTGCCTCTCAGAGGAGGAGAGGGCGGAACCCTAGGAGAAGAGGTAGGGGGAGGAGAGCCTCACCCGTGACTTTTGGTCAGCCTGAGGGTACGGGCCCTAGGCTGGAGGATCAGTGGCAGTTTAGAACTGCCCTGATGAGGGGTAGAGTGGAGAATGGCTGCTATGTGCCAGGGGTTACTACCCCCCACTCTGTGGTTAGGCAAAGACCAGTGGCACCTGGGTGGCCTAGGGCCTGGTCTTGGCCGCGGACAGCTTGGGAGTACCAGTGGGGTAGCCCAGTTGATCCGGAGAGTGGGTTGAGAAGAAACCCCATGGGTTCACCGTGGCGTAGAACAGGAGGGTGTCCCGGCAGTGGCGGGCCCGCGTCCATGTTCTATCGCCCCAAGCAGGGAAGTCCATCACGGTGGTGATTGGTCTACCCTGCGTTTTGGCTGGAAGGGGGTTGTGTTGGACTTGGCCCTTCTGGCCGGTTCACCCCGAAACTTTTTGCTTAATATTGTGACTTGGTTTAGTGATTTTATTGACTTCTGCGCACTTTACCGCTGTGTCCCAGGGTAAAGTGCGTGCGTGTTGTGAGGTTGGCCTGCCCTCCCATAGGAATGCATGGGGGAATGTATGTGTCCCGGTAGTTCCTGATGCGTGGGGTGTGCAGGCCCGTGTTTGGTATGTGCGGACTCGTGTGAGTGAATGCTGTGCGTTGATGTGTGCGGCGTGCATGTACCTAGTGTGGAAGTGCCACTTCTAGAAGTGGGCACTTCAGTGTGCAGTCTGAAATGTGTGGCTTGTCTGGCGATTGGCTGGTGAGGTCAGGTGACGGACTAGGGAATTCCCCAGAGTCAGGAGGAGTCACCCAGTGGTGAATGGGGAGTTAGCATGTTGATGGCTGGGGAGGAGTGTACCTGGGTCCTGAATAGGACAGGGCTTCCCCCACACAATGCTGGCGCCGGCCCCTGTGGTGCGTCTAATGACCCTAGCCCTGCCAGTGAATAGGGAGAGGGGCTGAGCAAAACAAAGTGCTCAGGAACCTGTTGGAACTGGTTCGCCCCTTCCCTGCACCTTAGACAAAGCCTTGTACTGTATAAAAAGGGGCTGTGTCCCCTTACATGGGTTCTCTTGCAGGATCATCTGAGGGGGGGGCCTGCTGCTGCTGGGCGCCAGGAGAGACCGCCACTGGGGACTGCCTCCCTGCTGGAGGGCCCTGTGTGCTGGCTCTGGGCCCAGCCTGTGCCCCCTGTTCTTTGAGGACTCTTTATTGGACCCCTTTGGTGATCAACAGCGCCTGGGAGCGCTTCCTGGACTTTGTAGCGCTGTGCGCGCTGTTTCCCTGGACCTGCTGTTTCTCAGCGCCTGGGAGCGCTTTTATGATCCTTGTAGCGCTGCGAGCGCTGACTCACTTTATAGCGCTGTGTGCGCTTTGATTTCGTTGGCGGGTGCCCACCCCGCTTGTTCAATGTGCTTACGAGGGAGCCTACCCCTCTTATTGCTGAGGTTTCCGATCACCGCTGCAGCCCGGTCCGGGGAAGCCCGGAAGTCAGGCAGCCTTCGTGGAGGACGGGGGCGGGACTTTGAAACAGGAAGCGGACGGGAGCCTACCCCGCGCTCCTGTGCGGTGAGAATTGCCCGGGAGGAGTGAAGGTCCAGGCGGGAGCCTACCCCGCGCTGGACCGTGAGAGGAGGATGGCAGGAGCTGGAGCGGAGGGGGGCGCGAGGCACATTGTCGGTGCCTGCCCCCTCCGTGTAGAGAAGCAGCCCCGGGAGTCCGCCGGGACCAAGAGAATCGGAGACAGCGCGGGAGTCCCCAGAAAGCAGCCCGGTAAGTGAGGAGGGCTGGGGGACTCCGTGCGTGTGCCTGTGGGTGCCGGTCCCAGACCGGCTGATTCTTCAAAGAGGCGCCAAACGGGGCGCATGGGTTCCTGAGCCCCGTAGCTCGAATGGAGGGGCATTGTAGTTCCGAGCCCAGTGAGGCTCCAACGTTATTTTGAGCCTGCGAGGCTCTAGGGGGCCTGAGTACCTAGAGCGCTGACGCTCCAACGACGGGGCATTGTTGTTTGAGCCCAGTGAGGCTCCAACGTTGTGCAGAGCCACGAGGGCTCTAGAGGGCATTTTGGATAGCCAGAGCCCAGAGAGGGCTCCAGAGGCACGCAGAGTGCCTGAAGTTCGTTTTCCAGCTGCCCAGCACTTAGTGGGCAGCTGCCACGTTTAGGTGGGGGACCATTTTCGTTTCAGCTTGCGCAGCTGGCGCAGCTTGACTAACGCAGGGCGTCCTAGCCCCCTTCCAGGCCAGTTGGCCCAGGGACTGCCACAGGTGGTGGCATAGGAGTTCTTGCGCAATTGTTCCTACTTGCACCTCTGAATGTGTGTTGATGCATCATGTGCCATTGCTTTACACCTCTGAATGTTTTATGCATCATGTGTGTTCCTTCCGTGCACCTCTGAATGTGTTTTGATGCATCATGTGCCATTGCTTTACACCTCTGAATGTTTTAGGCATCATGTGTTTTCCTTCCCTACACCTCTGAATGTGATGCATCATGTGTAACGTTCTATTACCCCTACAGGTATTGTGATACGTAGGTGGTTGTTGCTTTCTCCTAGTACAGGTGGTGCTAGTGAGGTTCTAGTTCCCTGCGTGACAGTCTCCTAAAGTAGTTAGGGTTACGTAGGTGGTACTTCCCCTATACCAGTAAGTACTGGTTGTGTGCTATACAGATTATTTTTGTGCTACAGTGATTTTATATATTTTATGTGCTAAATATCTAAAAGTGCTAATTCCTGACAGTGGTCCAGGTGGCCCTGTCTTGTACATAATCCCTTGTAAATTCTGCCCGTGCCTGTTGGCACATTGTAAAGTGTGTGTTGTTATCTAATGTGTTGTGTATAATACAAAGGTTATTTTTATAGAATACCTTGTGTGGAGTTTCCTTTGTGGTGGGCCTTGGGTGTTGTTGCTGGGTGCGCGCGCAAACGCTTTACACATCGCCTCAGAGATAAGCCTGACTGCTCGTGCCAAGCTACCAAGGGGGTGAGCAGGGGTTATCTTTGGCGTGTAACCTCCTTGCCCTGACTAGAGTGGTGGTTTCTGCCTGACTCTGGCGCAAGCCTTAGCCAACCAGAAATCGCCAGGTCTAACAGGTGTGTTGGTGAGTGAATGTATATCTCAGTGGTACATGTGTGAGTAATTACATATGTGAAAGGCAGCATATATGTGTGTTGGAGTATATAAATGGCTATAAGTGAGAGTGTGTAATGGTGAGAATGGCTGTATGGATGAGTGTGTGCTTGTATCAGTGATTGTATAAGAGCGTAAGAATGTGCTAGTATTTGTATAAGTAAGTGAGCTGGTTTGTGTATAACTGTATAGGTGAGTAAATGGCAGTGTGATTAATTATTTGCATGACTGACTAGGTGTGTGACTACCTCTATGGCTGTGTGGCAATGTGTGTGTGTCTATATAGGTGTATGAGTGCATATGATAGTCCTTTACTGAGTGACCATAAGTATGAGTGACTGTACGGATGAGTGAGTAGATGTGTTTGTAAACCTAAGAATCAGTGAGTGGGTATGTAGTTATTGGTGTTGGAGTGTCTATGGTTTTGAGAATGACAGTCTGTAATTTAGAGTGGATGTATCAAAGGTTATATTAGGGTGTGAGAAGATGCATCAAATTATCACATGGCTGAAATGGGCAGACGCGCTTCTAGCCAGAATGGCCGTCATCAGTGCCGGTCTCACAGGCTGATTGATTTCTCCTGGACTTGACTTAGAGACCACTCCCTATGAAGCAGTCTCTTGACTCCTCCTCAAGAATGCAGGTGTGTATTAACCGCTTATGACTCTAGGTGAACTGCATGATGGTTATCGCAGTCCATCGTGGTGCCTCATTAAGTAATGGGGAACTCCAAACATCAAATGATGCCCCAAATTGTTGGCGTTGGGCTGTGTGCCACCACAGAACTCCCAGATATATTGGTCCAGCTCACACTTCTGTCTGTACCCTTATCAGGCAGCACCGTGCTGCCTTCTCTCTCCCCTCGCTAAAATGACCGCCTGATGGCAATGACTTTGCTCGGAGGGGCACCGCGTATGTACTCCTCGTGCTTCTCCAAAGGTTTGCTGATGTATGCGGAGCTCCAGACCGAGAGAGCGTGTCCCATGCCGATTTTAGCGTACCTGGCTATAAATCCACACCAAGTGCTCACCTTGAGTAAAAGCAAGCGGGACACAGCTCCAGGTACAGACACAGGATTTATTGAGAATAATCACAGCGCAGTCCTTGTAGTCCGTGAAACGCTTGGGCAGACGTGTTTCTAGCCGGAATGGCCGTCATCAGTGCCGGTCTCAAAGGCTGATTGATTTCTCCTGAACTTGACTCAGAGACCACTCCCTATGAAGCAGTCTCTCGACTCCTCCTCCTTAATGCAGGTGTGTATTAACCGCTTATGACTCTAGGTGAACTGCATGATGGTTACCGCAGTCCGTTGTGGTGCCTCATTAAGTAATGGGGAACTCAAAACATCAAATGATGCCCCAAATTGTTGCCGCTGGACTGTGTGCCACCATAGAACTCCCAGATATGTTTGTCCAGCTCACACCTCTGTCTCCTCTCTCCCCTCGCTAAAATGACCGCCTGATGGCAACGACTATGCTCGGGGGGGGGCGCTGCGTATGTACTCCTCGTACTTCTCTAAAGGTTTGCTGATGTACGCAGAGCACCAGACTGAGAGGGCGTGTCCCATGCCAGTTTCAGCGTACCCGGCTATAAATCCACACCAAGTTCTCACCTTGAGTAAAAGCAAGCGGGACACAGCTCCGGGTACAGACACAGGATTTATTGAGAATAATCACAGCGCAGTCCTTGCAGTCCGTGAAACGCTTGGGCAGACGCGTTTCTAGCCGGAATGGCCGTCATCAGTGCCGGTCTCACAGACTGATTGATTTCTCCTGAACTTGACTGAGAGACCACTCCCTATGAAGCAGTCTCTCGACTCCTCCTCCTTAATGCAGGTGTGTATTAACCGCTTATGACTCTAGGTGAACTGCATGATGGTTATCGCAGTCCTTCGTGGTGCCTCATTAAGTAATGGGGAACTCCAAACATCAAATGATGCCCCAAATTGTTGGCGCTGGACTGTGTGCCACCACAGAACTTCCAGATATGTTGGTCCAGCTCGCACCTCTGTCTGTACCCTTATCAGGCAGCACTGTGCTGCCTCCTCACCTCCCTTCACTAAAATGACCACCTGATGGCAATGACTTTGCTCGGGGGGCACCGCGTATGTACTCCTTGTACTTCTCCAAAGGTTTGCTGATGTACGCGGAGTTCCAGGCCGAGAGGGCGTGTCCCATGCAGGTTTCAGCGTACCCAGCTATAAATCCAAACCAAGTGCTCACCTTGAGTAAAAGCAAGCGGGACACAGCTCCGGGTACAGACACAGGATTTATTGAGAATAATCACAGCGCAGTCCTTGCAGTCCGTGAAACGCTTGGGCAGACGCATTTCTAGCTGGAATGGCTGTCATCAGTGCCGGTCTCACAGGCTGATTGATTTCTCCTGGACTTGACTAAGAGACCACTCCCTATGAAGCAGTCTACCGACTCCTCCTCCTTAATGCAGGTGTGTATTAACCGCTTATGACTCTAGGTGAACCGCATGATGCTTATCGCAGTCTGTCGTGGTGCCTCATTAAGTAATGGGGAACTCCAAACATCAAATGATACCCCAAATTGTTGGCGCTGGACTGTGTCCACCACAGAACTCCCAGATATGTTGGTCCAGCTCACACCTCTGTCTGTACCCTTATCAGGCAGCACCGTGCTGCCTCCTCTTTCCCCTCACTAAAATGACCGCCTGATGGAAATGACTTTGCTCGGGGGGGAAGGGGCGACGCGTATGTACTCCTCATACTTCTCCAAAGGTTTGCTATGTATATATATATATGTTTAATAACTATGCAATTTTGAATAAATAAACATGTTAGTATAATTAATATCATAGAAAATATACTTACATTAGTGTTGCTTTACTATCCTTGATGGTATGTTTTGATGGTCATTGTTTATTCACTGTTATATTTTCTGTTGGTATGAAAGCAAAATGTTTATGTTATTAAAATGTTAAATATATTTTTAATTTTACTGTATCGTTTTGTATTTACTAGTAAAACAACTAGCACTTGCTAATTGTAGTTGATGAACTTAATTTCGTTGATGTTTGTTGGTGCAGTTTGTAGAAGCTGTGAAGAGAAAAGTATTTATTAGTTAAAATTGCTTTTTTATTTAATTTATCGTTTATTAGTTTGTTCTATTTGTTAGTTAATTTACAGACTTACTAAGTTTGATATTTTTCTTTAATGTAGATTTTGTAGTTTCATTCATATTTGTTTATTGTTACGGTTTTTAGTGCAGTTGTAGTGAAGTGTGGGCTTTGAAATAAAAGAGACAAGGTTTTTTTTTTAGTTAATTACATTATGTTCATAATTTATAACCACATGTATGAATCTAAAGAATTGTGAATCCTTAATAGTGATTTTGAAGGAATTGCTATTTAAGAGGCCAAAAACCTTGGAGTTATTATGGATTCCACCCTATCCGTCTCCCAGCATGTAAAAATGCTTACTGCTTCCATCTATTACACAATGAAAATTCTGAGGAAAGTGCTTCCATTTATACCGACAAATCTGCAAAAAACGGTGGTGTCAGCGCTGGTGTTATCGAAACTCGATTACTGTAACGGGCAACTGGTTGGTAAATAAATCGGTAGTGGCTAAGCTGCAGGTACTTCAGATTGCTTTTTGGACTAGCCAAATACTCGTCAGCTAAACACGCTCTCAACACTGGATTGGCTACCAATGGAAAAGCACATCAGGTTTAAAGCCTTATGTATTGCCTTTAAGGCACTACTAAATTCAGGACCCAGTTAACTGATAAAGTGCTTCAAATGGCATATCCCAGTACGCACACTTCGGTTGGCTTCACTGAAGTTGGTGACAGAGCCTATGTTCCGTCTCCGAAGATGGGGTGGTAAAAGCTTCATCAGCATCACTACAAGATGGTCGAATAAGCTACCATTTTATTTAAAAAATGCTTCTGATCTATTGTCCTTTAGGAAGGGACTTAAGACATGGCTCTTTACTCTGTAAATCTGTCCAAGGATAGGAAATTAATCATTTCAGTGTGCTCTTTGTGCCCATTCTGCAAGCGCCTAGGCGCCCTTGGGTAGTAATGCGCTATATAAATATATAAATAAATAGGAGTCGCAATTATCAGTGCATGTAGGAATCGCTAAATACATTTCTATTTATACACAATCTGTAGTAGGGAATAGAATTTTTTATCATTAATTCCTATGGGCCTAGAGGGCCATAGGAATGAATTGGAAACTATTTGCTGTTTGATAGTACCTATTTTGCTATTGCGTTTTGAGTTGATATATCCTAAAAGTACTTTTACTAGTCTCAAATGAGGCTATGCTGAGAATCGGCTCATTTTCGACCGGTAATAAGCTTAATGAATGTGCTCATTAGTCTTTATTTTAATTAGTTAGCGTTTTCTATTGGTTTGTGTGTCTAAATTTATTGTTTAAGATTAAGCCTGGGCAAAGCACTACGCTACGCTCATGTAGTTTGCGAAGTTCGCGCTACTTCGCACTACGCGAACTGCACGTAGCACAGTGCAAACACGCGTAGCGTAGTGTTGCGTAGTGCTGCGGTCATTTTCGCGTTGAGAAAGCTGCCGCTCGAGTAAAAATCTACTCGAACAGCAGAAAACTACAGCTCGCACTGTGCAAGATGCCATTTTCAATGATTGCACAGTGCCGGTTGCTTGTCCGTACTGTGCAATCATTGAAAACGACATCTGGCACAGTGCGAACAAGGTACTATGCAGTTTGCGGAGAGCTACGCGGAGCTCGCGTAGTGCGAACTGCAGTTTGCTACTTCGCGAACTACGCCCAGGGTTATTTAAGATAGCTTTTTTGAATTTTTTAGCAGCTACATTTTAATTATTTTAATATATAATGTTCATTTAATGTCTGTATTTATTTTATTTATTGTTGTTATTTAAATATATGTGCAAATAAATGTAATTCAAATTATTTACATTTGATATATTATTAATATTAGTTTATTTTCGGCTGGTTTGATATTTATTTATTGTTGTATTTTTAATGTATTTATTTGTTTGTGTTTGTATTATTATTGTATTTGTTTTAATTAAATTTATGAATATTTTTTAAATATTGGTATACTTTATTTTACATATTTGGTACATGTAATTTAATTATATAATTGTAAATCGCATATTTTTAAGTTTAAATGTTATTTTCAATATAGTTTATATGTATTTTATCGATATTTGTGCAGTCGATATTGTTAATATCGATATTATTATTGGTGTGTTTCATTTTATTTCAATGGTATCGATATTTTTTTAAGCTATATTTTTGTTGTCGATATTTTTGTCTTTGATTTATTTTCTATATATTTTCATCGATGTTTATGTAATTTTATTTTTAAGTATAGGGTGTCGATATTTTTGTATACAATGTTTTTTCCGCAATATTTCTGTAGGTTGAGGTTTTAGGAGGCGATATTGTATCATTGATCCCCGTATTTTTATGTAGTTCACAGGCCACCATAAAACTTTTGACCTAGATATGGCCAAGCCATTTTCACATCATGCTCCCCTCCTGTACTGTGAATTTCAGCAAAAAGAACTCATGGAGTGGAACACGTTCAGATCTCAAAACAGCAATATCACTCATTAAAGTCCTAAAATACAATTAACAAAAATGCCATACACCTATTTCGTGCTAAGCTTAATGTCTTCTAGCCAAGGCATTCCTTTACCAAAGATGGTCCGCCACAGTTCATCCGTGTTACGGCTGAGCCAAATGCCAAGCAAATGCACTTATTCCTTTGCCCACTCCATCAGGAAATCCAGGTCAAATCATTATGTGTTATCAGTCAGAGGAAAGACATCAGATTTTGCCTAGTTAATGGTGATCCGTGATAAACCACCATAACAAGTAACTTCTCTAATTATAAGATCCATGTTTTTTCGGGGGTCGCACATTTATAGAGCAACGTCGTCTGCGTACATGGAAATTGAGATCTTTCTCGATGTAAAGTTTAGCCCCCTGTGGGCATGATGATGTGGCAGCCTGGCAGCCAGGGGCTCCATATCTATGGTGAATAGAATCTGGGATAGGGGGCATCCCTGCTATGCACTGTGTGTGATCTGGAACGGGTCAGAGAGTATCCCATTTAAGCGTAGTCTTGTCGTTGGAGCAGTGCACAGTAATCTAAAGAGGCACACAAAGTTCAGACTGAGGACCAGTCAATGTAGTAGAGCAAACAGGAAAGGCCATTCTAAAGAAGCGAATGCCTTGGTGGTGTCCAAAAAGGCTGGAACTGTGCCAGACTTGGCTCCACACTATACATGATGGCGAATAACGTACAAAGGTTGGGAGCTGTGGACTGACCTGGCACGAATCCAGACTGATCTGGGTGTACTATGTCTGCTAGGAGTGGGAGAAGGTGGTTGCCAATGAGTTTGGCTAAGATATTATTATCTATTTTAATCATAGATAATGGCCGATATGAGCTGCACTGCTTTGCAGGTTTGTCAGGTTTCAATATCGTGACAAGGACCACTTCACGGAGGGGCGGTGGTTATTCAGATGATGCCAATGATGCCTCAAACAAGAATAAGAGGTTTGGGATAATGTGGCTGGCATATTCTTTGTAGAAAGATGTGATAAGCCCATCTAAACCAGGAGCCATGTCATTTGGGAGGCTCTGTATCACGTGTAGAATTTCTTCTTCAGTAAAGGGAGAGTCAAGTTATGAGCAGTGTACCGGGTCCAACCAAATGAGCTGTACTGTATTGAAATAGGAGTCAAGCTCCTCTGCAGACAGTGATGATTTGGTCCTGATAAAGTTGAGTCTAGAATGAGTGCATCATGTTAAGTATGAAGGTGGGGTGGATTGCGGCTCCAGGTTGTCTTCCAGGAGCTCCACCATATAGTCAGAAGCCCTGGGCTTATGGAGTATGTTGGCAAGCGTCCTGCCGGGGCGGTCTTCCTCCCCATAGTGGCACGCCATCGCATTACAAGACAGATAGTTCAATTCACGGCTCGCCTCCTCATTTAACTCTGTGAGTTTTTCATGTATAATTGCCAAAATGGCCGGAGTTTCAAAGGTATAGTATTTTAGCATGAGGGCCCGGAGTTCATTTTCAGGTTGTGCTAGGCACGTTCTTATCGCCTTAAGGAACCTTGCAGGTTTAGAGATAAACATTCCCCTGATTAAAATTTTGAATGCCTCCCTGAGGACTAGTGGGTAGATAACTAAGCCCTCTTTTATGATGAAGTAGTCTATGATGGTGGAGCGGATATCTGCACTGAATCTCTTATCCCGAAGTGCACCATGGGATAATCCCAAGATAAATGCACACAGGGCGGCACAGGGCGGAGATATTTCTAGGAGGATGGGGGCATAGTCCGATAGGGTTCAGGGAGTTGTGTCCCTTAGGTAGACCATGTGTGGAAGTCTCAGGAGGCCAACCAGTAATCTATGCGTGACCAATTGTCTCCATACAGGAACCTCAAAGTGTCAATCAAACAGTGGTCATTTATCAAGGTAAGCATGTGTGTGGCTGCTTTAGGGTGAGGTCTGTGAGGAGCTTGTGACCTATCCAAGCATGGTGGAGTACCACATTAAAGGCTCCCCCCATAGTACAACCCCTGGTCCCAGAGTAGCTATCTGTTTCCAAACGTCTGCAAAAAATTCTGGGCAGTCGGTGTTGGGCCCATATTTGGAGACTAGTATGATAGACTGTTGGTGCAGGATGCCAGCAATGAGAACATATCTACCCTCATTGTCCCTCTTGACTTGTTTGAGGTGCCTTGGGAGACTTGTACGTATGCGTATGGCTGTACCTCATGCATAATTAAAGTAGAGTGATGTGTGTATTTCTGCGTACCAGCATGCACGAAGGTGGGTAGAGTGGTGGGGTTAAATGGAGCTCCTGCAGGAAGCAAATATCAAATTGGTGCCTGGAGGTATGTGTGTACAAGTCAAACCTTACGTGTGTCATTTAGCTCTAGTATGTTCCAGGTCACACACCTAATGTTCGCCATCATTGCATTTGTGTTGTGAGATCATGGTGACTAGTGCTGTCATCAAGGTATGATAGTGAGAGCGGCCGTTGTACCGGGAACCTGTGTGACCTAAGAGGACTATACATAAGAGATGACAGTGGCAAAAGGGTCTGATATGCTGGCTATGTGGTGAGATGAAATAAGTAGGGAGTGTAAGATTGTGGATCTGCTGTAGGAGGGAAGACAAAGCATGCAAAGAGAAGCTTCACAGAAAAAATATCAATAACCTGCCCCCACCCACACCAACCCCTGAACGTGGTTGAATACCCCAAAACCTCCCCCAAGCAAGTAAAGCATATTTGGGACTCATCTGTAAGGCAAAGAAGAGCCGGGTGAATTCTCCAGTCCGGAGTAGACTGGGTGGCTGAAATGGTGGAACCCACCCGTTTTAGTTTCAGCGGCGTTCTGTATTTAAATCACCAACTGGTATGACAGTGGAATTGCACACCTGGGTCAGTGTGGGCATGCTAGCGATTGACTAAGGAGAGATCCGTCACCACCACAGCAGGTGTAGACGTTAAAATAATCATTTTTTGCTTAGGTGTGCCTCCCCCGTCACACTGGGACTCCTGTGGGGATCCTATTTGAAATGCGTTTGGCAAATTTGAGAGCAGCTTTTGGGTCTGAAAAGTGGTGGGATTTCCCCTCGTAAGTTACATGCAGCTTTGGCTAGGTAGAGGAGGGCTTATTTGATCTCTAATTTTGGAAGAGATTTTTGGCTGGCATGAATTTCCTGCGAGCTGCCTGAGAGGCGATAGAGAAGTCAGGGTAGAACAATATCATATTTCCCTGATATTCTATGGTGCCACGTTTTTGGGATAGGCATAAGATCACATCCCTATTTTTGTAATTTTGAAGGCACACTACTATGGGACGAGCCTGTGCACCCGGAGGGAGACGCTGCACAAGAGTTTGATGAGAGCGCTCCACAATGAAGACTGGGGACAGGCTATCTCTGAACAGATCCCGTAGCATAGTGTCCACATAGTCCTCCATTTTATTTATGGTTGTGGACTGTGGGACACTAATGATGCATATGTTATTGTGCCTCGAGCACCTCCAAGTCCTCATTCTTAGCTTTGATTAGTTCTAAGGACCTTGTCCATGAGCGACACATGTTCTCCAGTTGCGGCATGAGAGTCATCAATATCAGAGATTCTGGCCTCGAGGTGGTCAATGTGGTCATTCTGTTTGTCTACTCGCTCTTTCATCCTGTCCAGGCGACTAGCCATGAGGTCACGTTTGGCATCTATTGCACTCAGCCTAGATTAAATGTCAACCAGGATTTCTTTAAGATCATCTTCTGAACTAATGTCTTCCATGGAAGGAGCAGAGCGCAGCTCTGGGCTTGGCTTCATGTCAGCCTGGCATGTGTGTTTCCTGCTTTACAATGGGAACTTAGACTGCCTCGTGTCATTTTTGTCCATCCTCTCATCTGGGATCTGGGAGTACTTAAGGTGGGGTCACGGTGTAGACAATGGGCCCTTGTGGTAGTGCGGTTTATTACAGACATAGTGGGTAGAGCAAATATGTTAGCAGGACAAGCAAATAATCATGAGATAACTTCGCCAATCAAGTTCCAGCCCTTCCTGTCTGGTACTCCCGGTATCGAGGACCCAACCCGGCTTAGCCTGCGATGAGAGTACGAGGGCCGGTCAGACAGTTGCTGGGGGTAGAAAACTATGTCCCCGTCTCAAAAGGGGGTCTGGCCCTACAGCATGAAACCTGCAGCTCAATCACAGGTTCCCCGATGCCCCGGCCAGTGTAACAGGGACTGGGGGCACGAGCAGGCCTCGAGCAGGCGTCTGGAGGAAAATCAAATGCCCAAGCTCATGGCCCTCACCATCACCAGTGGGGCAGGACAGTAGCAGCATGGCCGACCTATGTAGTGCGCCTCACATGATCCAGCATTCAGAACCAGGCTGGCCTCAGGTCGTGCACCAGCCAGTCCCACCTGGGGACACCCAGAGGATGAACAGAAGAGAGGCGCCTGCCTTGGCACACAGAATGAAGGGATATTATCAATCGTGGACGGGCCAGCCTCTGCTGCTGCTCGATCGGAGTCATGAGGCTGGAAAGGCCGCACTCACCTCCTGCACGCCGTAGCACCGATTCAGCTTCTGTTACCTGCCGGATTCAATAGGCTGCAGGATTGTTGATGTAGAAGGGGCCGGGCCACCTGCCACCCCCCAGAACTTGGCTTGTTCTACCCGAGCCTCACCGTGGTCAGGCCTCCTCCCCTGACGGTGGCTCCCCATCATCTAAAAGTCAGTGCAGCTATCCTCCATGCAAGCCCGAGGTCATTGGGCTGTCCCAGGTACTAGGCATCTCCCTGCGTGGCAGTATTCCCCCACACCCCGGAGGCCACACTGCTCGCAATGCTGAGCCACACCACTAGTTGAGGGCAGCGTGTCATGTTTTGTGTCACCACTGGCATAGGATCAACAAAGATTTAGTTTTCAGCTTGTAGAGCATCTCTACCAAGCAGCTATCTTGCTTCTTGGCTTAGCTCCGTCCCCGCTTCAAATTGCATTTGGCATTAGCTCCTGGAGGACATGCGAATCACGATGATTCACTGCCCACACACAATCCCACTCTTCAAAGCCCAAGTTTAGTGTGGCAGAAGACTTTTGTCATCTTGAAAATGTCTAAAGTGGGTAGGATTATCCTAAAGAACGTTTACCCCATTTGTTTGTGTGTAACCAGGGGTCAGTTGTACCCGCTAGCTTGTGCTGGGTATAAATGTGACACTTCCTGCCAGCACTTTTCAGAACACTGCTAAATTGAAAGACAAACAGAACGGTCTGGACCTGCTGTCCATGACCTGAGAGGAGCCCAAAGGACTGGACCTGTTCCTTCTTGTGCCACAGACAAAAAAGGGGGCTCCAAGGGTCAGAAGGCTCACCTCCTAATAAAGCTAAAGGGATGGAACAAGCTGCAAGATGCCTTTTCTTGCAACTGCACAAATGATCAGTGGCAACTGAACTAGACTGGACCCTACAGTTGGTTTCTGCCTGACATCCTACGAGTCTCTAAGTGCCTTCTCCACAGCCCTGGATTTTTTTTAGAAGGGAACTGGTAGATTGGGACTTGAAAGGTAAATTCAGAGGGTAACATGTTTGACCAGGCTGGTCATATTGTGCCTAGGACCCAGTCTACAGTGACCTTTGACTATTATTGAAACAGTGTTCTTATTGGCACTATTCCTACCTAAATCTTTACCATTTCATATCTCTGGTTCTCCTTATTAGATTTTTGTCATGTTGGTGTCATTTTATTTAATACATTATACTCTATTATTCTACTTTGAATGGGAATTTTTCTGGTTTTGTATTTTAAGATTATTACTGTTTTAGTACTGCATAATTACTTCACACATTGTGTTATATAAGTTAATTCTGTCTGCTTTGTTCAATAGCTGCCAGTGTGTTGAACTCAGTTTAATTTAGTGACTTTGAGTGTTCACCCAGACAAGGGATGTGATTATTTCTTTAGCATATTGCATTATGCTAATTCAGAAACGTTGGAGTAGTCATTATAAAGACTTGCATAAAACTATCTATTGATGACAAACAGCAATTAAAATGGTCTTAATTAAACGTTTAAATGTTATCTAAAGATTCAATTACTGTACTTCAACATCTATTTGTTAGTAGGGGTTAATATGAAACTATTAACAACATATTTATACTTACATATTCTGTAATTTCCTGCATCCTTAACAAGAAACAATAGTTCCAAATTATTTTTAATTTCACTAGTTTAACTTAGCTGCTAGTAGGGTGATTTCTCTCCCTGGCAGTGATTTATTTCCACTTTATTGCATAATTCTCCATCCTACGGTAATGTCATTTGTAAAAACGAGGGTTTACGTTCCAGGTCTCTTTAATATATATAGAGAGACTAAATAGAATAATTTAAAAATATTTCTCTTCCTATTCCAGGTACACTGCTGGATAATATTTGCAAATCCTGCACCACAAATGAGCCGGTACTTGGTTGCTCATCTGTGGCCTTGGTTAAGTGTTTTCCTTATCCATTTCCAATCCATCTCACCCTCATTTTTAAGGATGAAACATGAGATTGTTATATTCTGTGCGATATGCACAACAATACTTTTTATATTTTATTTCTTTCCCCTTTGAGATTGTAGGGCTCTGCTGCTTTTAAGAGGGTTAATTTGTGATTGAGGAAAATCTATTTAGTTTCAGGACCAATTCAAGTCTTTTCTTTATAGTCTCATGTCATTACGTTTCGGCTTGGGTACTTTAAAATTAAATGCACCGGCTTGTTCCACTTCTCAAACATCATGAAAAAAGCATTTGTGAATTCTGTGAAGCACCGGGGGACCTTTGAGATTTCTTTAACAAGTGTTGCTTCTTTATGAAAGAAAGAAAACACTAGCCATATTTAAAATATGTCAGGTCCTTGGTGGAGGTCAGTACTTTTGATTCTTGCAATAAATGTGTCTATTCAGTAACTTTTCCATGGTTTTGTGTTTAATTCAATGATATTATCTACAGCTTTTTATCTACAACTTTTGACAAGTCATTTCCCTTACAAGAGCCACTTGTGGAGCCTTTCAGGCTGGTCTATGCCGCAAATAGTTTCATAAATGGATTGTATTCATATTACCACAATAGCTTCTTCCTACCTGCCATATTAGCCCCTTGAATTTTTGGAACAACACATTTTACCAAGAACTTTCCTAGTAGATTTTCGTCAACATAACCTAATGGGGTTGATTCATAAAAACATAAACGCATTTAAGAGTATTAGAAGTAGTTCTACAGGAGTACATATTTTTGTGATTCAGCCATCTAACCTCCAACTCCCAATGGGTAAAAGTAAGTACAATGAGGGCACAGACTTTCTATTTATAATAACTGTATATAAATATTCCTCAATCTTCCCATTTTACACCATTATAGATGTTTTGGGTCCAATTCACAAAGACTTGCAAGGGTGCATAAAAGAATAATACAGGAGTACTCCTTTACATACTCCAAAATGACTTTCTGAAAAGGCCCTGTTATATTTATTCATAAGGGAAGTGGCATTTTATTCTCTTTGTCGTGGTTACTACTACTCTGTGATTATCATGGGGTCTAAACCTTCACAAAGAACATTTCCTCTTTGATGGAACCTATTGATCACCCTTAACCACATGCCATCACTCTTTTGACTTGGTATGAATTGCCTGACATGGCGGTCAGTTGTTGCCAGGAAAGCGACCATTTTTTACTTCCACTTGAACTAATCGGTTCCCAAATAAGGGATATAACATGACCTGAGACACCAATATCTAACCTAACAGTCTTGACAAATAATAAGCGTAATGTGAGATGTGAAGATATATCCAACAGTGCACATGTCATAAAAGAAAGATTAACAAAACTGTGAGTAAAAAATCTAAGTGGAAACATACTCCTAAAAGGTGCCATATTGGGGAGTGTCTTTGAACTGACTACTTAGGGGTGAGACTCAACGACTCCCATAGATGGACTGCAAAAAGTGAGACAAGCTCATTGCCCCTAAAGCATAGGCGAGGGACAATTATTAGGTTTGCCAACTGGGCCTCTTCATATCCTATCTCATTGACCCAGAAGATGTATATGATACAAGCATTTGGGCAGCTTTGAAGGAGGCAGAATTGGGGCAGAGCTCAACTCACTTGGTAGAAGTGAAACCTATTTTATTAAATCTTTGTTGAGACTTCCTACAAGTTGCGCCACTACTTCCACTAAGGTTTGATTCAAACCTAAAACCAAACTCGGATATAGCTATTTTAAACCCATTTTAAATTGGATTAAGTTATGGACAATAGAGGAACTGGCACTCTAAAAAAAATTGTCTTATGGAGATATTGGCTAACTACTTGTCACACACAATTCCCAGGCTATCTCATTTAAAAACTTGTTTGACTAGGTTACAACTGTGTGACTACTGGTTGCATCCCACTGCAATACTGGAATATGCAGGTGAAACCATTAAATATTGTTATTGTGACACTGTTTCAAGTGCTGGAACATCTGCTGTATCTTCGGGCAGACTACTACTCGTCTTTTAGGTGTGCCACGCAATTCGTACAATTTATGGATTATGTTAATCTCACATCCACAAGAGTCTTATTTATTATTTAAGGCTTGGGATTTTGCCCATAGCATCTTTTATCAAAAGCAGCAACCTCACTAACCTGTGCAGTGGGCTATCATGCTGTTCTCTGGTTTGAAAATAGGCACTATGCACTGAACATTTCTAAGACAGAAAACAGGAGTAGCATTATCTAGTCAAACTCCAATTACTTGTGGTCAATTTGGCAGATCAGATCCAGGCTTGCTTTTTAAAAAAAAAAGCCCTAGGGAGTGTTTTAATGTGTTTTAATGCCTTGTGCACTTTAATTACTATGAAGTTAGACTAGTGTCCCAAGCTATTCTTTATTTTACTGAGTCTTAACAGTATTCTTCCAAATAGCACAGCATACCTTTTTTGAACTCATTTCTAGGGCTCTTCTTTAGGTTTGTGTTTATATGGTAAATGGCTTAGCACTGAAGTTCAGAATATTACATTTCTTTTTCCCTTTTAACAAATGTATTAGAGCTCCTAGTTGTTTCGAACTGGCTAGTACTGCAATAAAATTTGGGCCACATGTACGACCCGTTTTAGCGGGTGCAAATGGAGAGTCAGGCCCTCTGCGACCGCTAAAGAGTCTTTTCTCATGTAGGAACCCTATTTTGTGAGTCTGTGACCTATTACCAACTCACAAAATATGGGTTTGCAAGTCTGTATTTCAAGGATGTGCCTTCCTAATAGTGAGTCGTAGGGGCATTTATGAATGTTTTGCAACCAGAATGCGGTTGCAAAACATTCATATTTCACCGACTCTGTGAAGAAGGTGGTAATCCATTAGCAAATGGAAAGAAGTCCCCAATGGACTCCTTCCCCTTTGTGAATGTGGGCGCCAACATTTTTTAAGAGCAGGCAGTGGTCCCGCAGACCACTGCCTACTCTTAAAAAGTCAAAAGGTAGCTTTTCATTTTTATTTTTTAAATGCTTCCCATTTTCCTTTAATGAAAATGGACTGCATTTAAAAAAAACAATAGCTTTACTTTAAAAGCAATCACAGAAGGCCACCATCCCTGCAATACAGGCCATTCCCAATGGGTCGTATTGTGACCTACCACATGAATATCGATGCGGTAGGTCATGTGTGACACCATCGGGAATTGCTAAATGTGTCTGAAACACATTAATGTACCACATTTGTGAGTCGCAAAAAAATCGCAATTAGTGACTCGCAAAATGAAATGGTCGTACATGTAGCCCTTTGTATATTAAAGATGCATGTTTTTATAATATTTTTGTATTTTTATTACTTACTTTTATTGTTGTGTGGATCAAAATAAAATTGATTGATTGATTGATTGACTGCAGCATCTAGTCGGCTGGCCTCCTGATCAGTGCTTAGAGGACAGAAAAGGCTCCAACCACCTTGAACCCAGCACCTGGACTCTGTCTACTGTGCACCCCCCCCCCCTCCAAGTTGTGCCAAACCTGACCTAGACACTTGGAAGGAGGCCAGAATGTACTCTGCCAGCCCAGCTGTTGTCCTGTAAGCATCTCCTTGCAGCAGCATCGAAATTGCCCCAGCGCGACGTATCTACGATCCCGGATTTCTCATCAAAGCCCGCGCTCTCCTTGAAACAACTGCTTTATGACACATCTTCGATGCAGGCATTTAGATCGCAAGCCTCTCATCAACTGCATCATCCATTGATGATGCAGGTTCTCGCATTAGAGCTCCTAGGACCCTCCACTGCACAAGGCATCCTCAACGCAGGATCTCACAATGATCCACAAACAGGAATAAAGGTACTCTTGTTCAGTGGGCCTAACTCGGTCCTTGTATCCGTACCACGCTCCAGTGCAGTCAGTCTGAAATTGTGACTTTGTCCTAGTTCGGCGCGTAAAGATAACCATAGCTGGCACTTTAGGCTGCTAGAAACTTTGTTTACTTTAAACTTTGAAATTGCATTTCTCCGATTATACAGATTGGATTGATGTCATTTTGGTGTCAAATAATTTATTACCTTTTGCTCTATTTCTGTAAATTGGTGCAGGAATTTTCTTTTGTTGTGTTTTGACTTTATAACTGTTTGAAGTGCTGCATAAATACTTTACACATTGCCTCTAAGTTAAGCCTGACTGCTTGTGCCAACCTACAAGAGGGTTAAACACATTGCTAATTGGGGTTTGCTTGTGACTTCACCCTGACAAAAATTGCAGTTGCTACTTGAGTTGGGTTTCACCACCTCAAACAGTTACCCATCTGCAACAGTTATGTCATGTTATGTCATGGCACGCTATGTTATGTTTTGTTATGTTTTGAGTTTATAAAAGCAAAAATTCCAAAAAGGTGTCCTGGCTCTGAGATAAAAAACAACCACTACATGAACCTAAACATACAAAAGCACAAAAATAACAAAAACATAAATCAGTTCAGGATTATAAATGGTACAATCAAGCTTTTGAAGCCTTTCTATAATTCAAATGAATAGTAGTTTTCCACAGGGTAATGGGTAGAGAGTACCATAACCTCGCCACCACTACCAAACATTCCCTACCTCCTAAACGAGCACACACAAATTTGGGGACTGTGAAGAGGAAGATGTCCAGATAGTGAAGGGACCTATTTGAAGTGCTCATTTTAAATCTTTTTTCTCAAGTAAACAAGACCAGAATTGTAAATAGCACGCTGTAGTATACAAAGAGATTTAAGAAGTACATGACTCAAGCTGACTAAGTAAAGTAGCTTGAACCACTAACCGTCAAGCTGCTGACTGCAGCAGTAGCACAATTTTCCTGAGAACCCTCAAACGGAAAAAAACAGGAAGAGGTAATGTGACTAGCCTACCAGTGGCGTAGGAAGGGGGGTGGGGTAGGTGCGGGCCGCCCTCAGGTATCATTACTGAGGGGGTGACAAAATGGCAAAAATATGTGTTTTAAACACATATTTTTGCCATTTTGTCAAGCCGGGGTGACAAGAAATCACTGAGGGGGGTGACAAAATGGCAAAAATATGTGGGGGGTGACAAAATGGCAAAAATATGTGTTTTAAACACATATTTTTGCCATTTTGTCAAGCCGGGGGGTGACAAGAAATTTTCCGCACCGGGTACCACCTGACCTTGCTACGCCACTGTAGCCTGTTTCATCCACATTAAATCCTCGTTCAAGTAGAATTCCAGATTTTTCACAAACTGAGCTGGGAGAAGGGGACACGCTCCAATAGGGGTCCAGAATGTACGAAGAAAAAGTGTAGCCAACCTAAATAGAGTGCTTTAGCACCGAGAAAATACCATCATTTTAAAACCAACGTATGATTTTTTATCTACATGAACATCCCATAAAAATGATATCATCCACAACATAAAAACAGTTTTTAAAACCAGGTCTCTATTAAACGCGACACAGACAATTCAATGTAAAAATCACAACGAAAAGGTTTAAAAGTATTTTAGCATAATATCTATTAGAGTTTCTAGCTAAAAACATGCCAAGAGTTTTCTTTTGAATATCTTCTACTACTAGGTTTGTGAGTGTATGTATGTGTTTGAGTGACTTTATTTTTTATTTTGTCTTTTAATGTATTAATTTGTTCCTATAATTGTAAGTCTGAGAAAACGTCTCCCATTCTACTGATTTCCCTTCCTAAATATCATAAGCTTCCCAACACTGCTTGGTTTCAGAAAACTACTAAAGACATGGCTCTTTTCAAACTAAAATAAACAATCTCCGGCAATTTCCTCCGCAAAGCACCTACACGCCCCTGGGCAATCGTGCGCTATATAAATTCCACAATCAAATCAAATCAAATTAAAATAACATGTTGTCTCATTCCGTTGAAAACTTCTTGAATAACTAGTGGGTAATTTTCGAAAATGTATTTAGTTCTAATCTCTCCATCTTCGGATCACAGCCTGATATATTTATTTCCATCAGCCATTCAATCAGTTATCTCCTGACTTAGCAACGATGACCCGATATTTTTGTTTAGGCTCTCTATGGTTGTATTGTGGATGAGGAGCTGACATAGTGGCTATTCATCATAAAACATTGCCCCTTTTTTTAATTTCCTAACATTGCCATTCAATAGCTGGTGGTTGCAGTCAGGCCAGCCATTCATCATCAGCAAAATAAGAAAAGTACCACTTGGGACGTCCTTTTCGGCTCCCAAGTAGGAATCCAAGTGTGACCCGGAACCACTGCTACCGAAGGTGTATTCCTTCCTCTTTCTGAGTGGATGATCGTTATTCGATCTTATGTTCTGCATAAGTCAGCCATTTTGTTTCTCTTTTGAGCAATTTGTCAAACACTAGTTTAAGGATTCTGGAGGCTTAACTCATACCTTCGGTATCACTTATATCTACTTTTACTAATTCGTTTTCTCTGGTGACATTTGTTAGTTGAGTTATTGGCAATGTTTGAAAGCTAAGAGGCACTTTATCTGGGAGATCGTGGTAATTAATGTGTGTCAGAATCAATCATCTTCAAGTAATAATAAAAAGTTTTTTTCATTTTCCTGTGAGGCAGTCTTATTTTTGTTTACACGTACCGTGCCTGTGCATATACCATGCCAAAGCTTTTCCTGAACGGGTTACAACTTCTCAGTACTGCAGTTGAAAGATAATAGCTACATTTTTTTTTGTTTTAATTTTATACTTTGGTTTACTCACATTTTCTATTAACATATTTAATTAATTACCTAAAAAGTGAACTCTTTAAAGTCCACAAGAAATTACAGGCTATAATATTAGGAACATAAGATCTAATGATCCAATTTCAATGCAGTTTGTGAACTTCACACACATCACACTCACCTCCCTCTACCCAGTGTTTAGTTTCTAAAAGAGTAAATGCCAGAGCCCAAGGTTTTCCTCAGAAACCAATGAGCAGCACTATCAAAAGTCAGGGTGCCAAATACCAAGGCTGTGTAGTCTTAATCTCACCTGAGGATTTTTTCTTCCCCACCATACACTCCTGCCACTTTCTCTCCCTCGTAGAGTTTACTTTTCATGACTGATTTTTGCCTTTGTCAATTTTTTTGGTCTTTCTTCTTCTTTCCCCCCTTTGCCCTTTTCTCTCTCTTTCTTTTGGTCATGGTTTGATTAGGAAAAATAAATGCCAGTCCTCAAAAGTAACTGCTGGTGTGCTCCATCTGCAACCACCAGCTCAAATTAAGCCCTGCCCCCCTACTACTGCTACTGTGGTCTAGTGGGATTTTGTTTTTAGCTTTGCCCAATAAATATATTGAGCTGAGAGTTCGCCAGTTGCTTTCTGCACAAACCAGGTGCAAACCATAACATAGGGAGTCCATCTTTAAGATGAGACATAGGATGAGCTGTCTGTGTCCTCCACTGGGTTTCAAATACATAGCCGCCTTTAGTCACTATAATACAGCATGTAGATAAAAAGACACACAATTATGCTGGGTGCAGTGGTGCTGGAACCTTTTTTAGAGTGGGGGTGCAGTTCAATCAAATTAGTTCACCAAAGACACAGATAATATTTGACAGTGTTTCTTTTAAAACATAAAAATGCTGCCAGAAGAAAAACCTTTAACCCCTTCGCTGCCAGGCCTTTTCCCCCTCCTGTTCCAAGCCTTTTTTTGGCAATTTGGGGTAGTGCGCGCTTAGGCCCCAGTAACTTTTTGACCACATAAGGTATCCACGCCAAATTTGTGTCCTTTTCTTCCAACATCATGGGAATTCTAAAGGTACTCAGGGTTTGTGGATTCTCCTAGAGGGGTCACAGAAATGAGCCAAAATACAGCAAAATTTAGTTTTTTTTTCGAAAAATGGGAAAAATGGGCTGCAAATGAAAGCATCTGGGATTTTCCCTGTAAATGTTATCAAAAAAGGGTTTGTGGGGTTGAAATCATCATTTTCCCAGCTTTTCGGCGATACCAGACTTTTGTCAGAAACCCAACATTGTTTACACAGTTTTGGCATTTTTTTGGGACATAGCCGATTTTTGCTATTTTTAGTGCTTTTGACCTTCTTCCAGTTAATGGCAGAAATGGGTACAAAAGCAATAATGGATCCTGGAAAACTATACATTTTCGAAAAGAAGACAGAATTCTGAATTCAGCAAGGGGTCATTTGTGTAGATCCATCAAGGTTTTTTTATAGAAACAAACAGTTAAATATAGGATAAATTGAAAATTAGTTGAAAAAACAGCCTTTTGTGTCAACGTTTTCACCTGTAACTTCTTCCAATTGAAAGCAATATACCGTTGCATCCGCTGGACATTACTGGTTGTGAGGATATATAGGACTTGTAGGTTCACCAAGAACCCGACGAACCCAGAGCCAAAAACTGAGCAGCAACTTGCAATGGTTATTTATTTTGTACCGGGTATATAGTAATAATTCTGTAAAAAAGTGTACATGGAAAAATTGGTATGAAAGACACCTATGTATTTCTGAAATGGGAACAAAATATAGAGTTTAGAAACAGAAGATATTTGCACATTTCTGAAATTGGGAATACTAGCATGAGAATTATCAGTCATTTTTTAGAATGACTTCTTTTTTACACAATATCTTTCATTTGGAAGGCAGAAATGCATCGAAAGTCAATAGATAATAACAGTTCCTTTACAAAACTGAATTACCCTAAGTCTCCCGATAAAAATGGTACCTCACTTGTGTGGGTAGGCATAGTGCCCATGACAGGAACCGGCGCCAAACGCAACGTGCTCACAACTCAATATCGTAGTGAAAATTTACCCTTTTTTTGCAAAGTGCCTAGCTCTAGTTTTTGAACCCTAGCTCTGCGGGAAACTTAAGAAACCTAGCAAACCTATACATTTTTGAAAACTAGACAACCAGGGGAATCCATGATGGGGTGACTTGACTGCCTCCCACCAGGGTCTGTTACCCAGAATCCCTTGCAAACCTAAAAAATTGACAAAAAAAACACATTTTCCCCACATTTCTGTCGTGGAAAGTTCCGGAATCTGCGTGAATGCACAAATTTCCACCCACCCCGAGTTCCCCAAAGTCGTACGAGAAAAATGGTACCTCACTTGTGTGGGTCGGCCTAGTGCCCGTGACTGGAAACGGCGCAAAACGCAACGTGGTCTCACCTCAATTTCGCAAGTGAAATATGACCCTTTTTTGGCAGAATGACTAGCTGTAGTTTTTGAACCCTAGCTCTGCGGGCACCTTGGGAAACCTAGCAAACCTATACATTTCTGAAAAATAGACACCCAGGGAAATCCAGGATGGGGTGACTTGACTGCCTCCCACCAGGGTCTGTTAACCAGAATCCCTTGCAAACCTAAAAAATTGTCAAAAAAAACACATTTTCCCCACATTTCTGTCGTGGAAAGTTCCGGAATCTGCGTGGATCCACAAATTTCCACCCACCCCGCGTTCCCCAAAGTCTTACGAGAAAAATGGTACCTCACTTGTGTGGGTCGGCCTAGTGCCCGCGACAGGAAACGGCGCAAAACGCCACGTGGTCACACCTCAATTTCGCAGTGAAAAATTACCCTTTTTTGGCAAAATGACTAGCTGTAGTTTTTGAACCCTAGCTCTGCGGGCACCTTGGGAAACCTAGCAAACCTATACATTTTTGAAAACTAGACACCGAGGGTAATCCAGGATGGGGTAACTTGACTGCCTCCCACCAGGGTCTGTTACCCAGAATCCCTTGCAAACCTAAAAAATTGTAAAAAAAACACATTTTCCCCACATTTCTGTCGTGGAAAGTTCCGGAATCTGCGTGGATCCACAAATTTCCACCCACCCAGCGTTCCCCAAAGTCTTACGAGAAAAACAGTACCTCACTTGTGTGGGTCGGCCTAGTGCCCGCGACAGGAAACGGCACAAAACGCAAAGTGGTCACACCTCAATTTTGCAGTGAAAAATGACCCTTTTTTGGCAAAATGACTAGCTGTAGTTTTTGAACCCTAGCTCTGCGGGCACCTTGGGAAATCTAGCAAACCTATACATTTTTGAAAACTAGACACCCAGGGGAATCCAGGATGGGGTGACTTGACTGCCTCCTACCAGGGTCTGTTACCCAGAATCCCTTGCAAACCTAAAAAATTGTCAAAAAAACACATTTTCCCCACATTTCTGTCGTGGAAAGTTCCGGAACCTGCGTGGATCCACAAATTTCCACCCACCCCGCGTTCCCCAAAGTCTTACGAGAAAAACGGTACCTCACTTGTGTGGTTCGGCCTAGTGCCCGCGACAGGAAACGGCGCAAAACGCCACGTGGTCACACCTCAATTTCGCAGTGAAAAATGACCCTTTTTTGGCAACATGACTAGCTGTAGTTTTTGAACCCTAGCTCTGCGGGCACCTTGGGAAACCTAGCAAACCTATACATTTTTAAAACTAGACACCCAGGGGAATCCAGGATGGGGTGACTTGACTGCCTCCCACCAGGGTCTGTTACCCAGAATCCCTTGCAAACCTAAAAAATTGTCAAAAAAAACAAATTTTCCCCACATTTCTGTCGTGGAAAGTTCCGGAATCTGCGTGGATCCATAAATTTCCTCCCACCCCGCGTTCCTCAAAGTCTTAAGAGAAAAACGGTACCTCGCTTGTGTGGGTCGGCCTAGTGCCCGCGACAGGAAACAGCGCAAAACGCAACTTGGTCACACCTCAATTTCGCAGTGAAAAATGACCCTTTTTTGGCAAAATGACTAGCTGTAGTTTATGAACCCTAGCTCTGCGGGCACCTTGGGAAACCTAGCAAACCTATACATTTTTGAAAACTAGACACCCTGGGGAATCCAGGATGGGGTGTCTTGACTACCTCCCACCAGGGTCTGTTACCCACAATCCCTTGCAAACCTAAAAAATTGTCAAAAAAAACACATTTTCCCCACATTTCTGTTGTGGAAAGTTCCGGAATCTGCGTGGATCCACAAATTTCCACCCACCCCGGGTTCCCCAACGTCTTACGAGAAAAACGGTACCTTGCTTGTGTGGGTCAGCCTAGTGCCTGTGACAGGAAACGGCGCAAAACACCACGTGGTCACACCTCAATTTCGCAGTGAAAAATGACCCTTTTTTGGCAAAATGACTAGCTGAAGTTTTTGAACCCTAGCTCTGCGGGCACCTTGGGAAACCTAGCCAACCTATATATTTTTGAAAACTAGACACGCAGGGGAATCCAGGATGGGGTGACTTGACTGCCTCCCACCAGGGTCTGTTACCCAGAATCCCTTGCAAACCTAAATAATTGTCAAAAAAAACACTTTTTCCCCACATTTCTGTCGTGGAAAGTTCCGGAATCTGCGTGGATCCACAAATTTCCACCCACCCCGCGTTCCCCAAAGTCTTACGAGAAAAACGTTACCTCACTTGTGTGGGCCGGCATAGTGCCCACGACAGGAAACGGCGCAAAACGCCACGTGGTCACACCTCAATTTCACAGTGAAAAATGACCCTTTTTTGGCAAAATGGCTAGCTGTAGTTTTTGAACCCTAGCTCTGCGGGCACCTTGGGAAACCTAGCCAACCTATATATTTCTGAAAACTAGACACCCAGGGGAATCCAGGATGGGGTGACTTGACTGCCTCCCACCAGGGTCTTTTACCCAGAATCCCTTGCAAACCTAAAGAATTGTCCCAAAAAACACATTTTCCCCATATTTCTGTCGTGGAAAGTTCCAGAATCTGCGTGGATCCACAAATTTCCACCCACCCCGCGTTCCCCAAAGTCTTACGAGAAAAACGGTACCTCACTTGTGTGGGTCGGCCTAGTGCCCGTGACAGGAAACGGCGCAAAACGCAATGTGGTTACACCTCAATTTCGCAGTGAAAAATGACCCTTTTTTGGCAAAATGACTAGCTGTAGTTTTCGAACCCTAGCTCTGCGGGCACCTTGGGAAACCTAGCAAACCTATACATTTTTGAAAACTAGACACTCAGGGGAATCCAGGATGGGGTGACTTGACTGCCTCCCACCAGGGTCTGTTACCCAGAATCCCTTGCAAACCTAAAAAATTGTCAAAAAAAACACATTTTCCCCACATTTCTGTGGTGGAAAGTTCCGGAATCTGCGTGGATCCACAAATTTCCACCCACCCCACGTTCCCCAAAGTCTTTAGAGAAAAATGGTACCTCACTTGTGTGTGTTGGCCTAGTGCCCGCAAGAGGAAACGGCGCAAAACGTAGTGAGGTAACATCAAAGTTGCCTATCTCGAAACCACCTGGTTTTGCAAGAGGGGTCACCTGGGTTTTTGGCCCGGTGCACGGTGGCCATCTAGGGAAACCTACCAAAACCATACATTTCTGAAAACTAGACACCCGGCGGCTTCCAGGGAGGTATGGCTTGCGTGGATCCCCCAACGTTTCCTTACCCAGAATCCCCTGCAAACCTCAATTTTAGCTGAAAAAATCACTTATTTCACACTTTTTTGTGTGGGAAAGTTGTGGCATCACCGGGCTCACTCAAATTTCCCACCTCCCAGCATTCCCCTGGGTCTCCCGGTAAAAATGGTGCCTCACTTGTGTGGGAGGCCCAAGTACCCGCGACAGGCAAGGGCCCAAAACGTAGTGTGGTGACATCAAAATTGCCTATCTCAAAACCACCTGGTTTTGCAAGGGGGGTCACTTGGGTTTTTGGCCCGGTGTACGGCGGCCATCTAGGGAAACCTACCAAACCCATACATTTCTGAAAACTAGACACCCGGGGGCTTCCAGGGAGGTATGGCTTCCGTGGATCCCCCGACGTTTCCTTACCCAGAATCCCCTGCAAACCTCAATTGTAGCTGAAAAAATCACTTTTTTCACACTTTTTTGTGTGGGAAAGTTGTGGCATCACCGGGCTTACTCAAATTTCCCACCTCCCAGCGTTCCCCTGGGTCTCCCGGTAAAAATGTTGCCTCACTTGTGTGGGAGGCCCAAGTACCCGCGACAGGCAAGGGCCCAAAACGTAGTGTGGTGACATCAAAATTGCCTATCTCAAAACCACCTGGTTTTGCAAGGGGGGTCACCTGGGTTTTTGGCCCGGTGCTCGGCGGCCATCTAGGGAAACCTACCAAACCCATACATTTCTGAAAACTAGACACCCGGGGGCTTCCAGGGAGGTATGGCTTGCATGGATCCCTCAATGTTTCCTTACCCAGAATCCCCTGCAAACCTCAATTTTAGCTGAAATAATCACTTTTTTCACACTTTTTTGTGTGGGAAAGTTGTGGCATCACCAGGCTCACTCAAATGTCCCACCTCCCAGCGTTCCCCTGGGTCTCCCAGTAAAAATGGTGCCTCACTTGTCTGGGAGGCCCAAGTACCCGCGACAGGCAAGGGCCCAAAACGTAGTGTGGTGACATCAAAATTGCCTATCTCAAAACCACCTGGTTTTGCAAGGGGGGTCACCTGGGTTTTTGGCCCGGTGCTCGGCGGCCATCTAGGGAAACCTACCAAACCCATACATTTCTGAAAACTAGACACCCGGGGGCTTTCAGGGAGGTATGGCTTGCATGGATCCCCCAACGTTTCCTTACCCAGAATCCTCTGCAAACCTCAATTTTAGCTGAAAAAATCACTTTTTTCACACATTTTTGTGTGGGAAAGTTGTGGCATCACCGGGCTCACTCAAATTTCCCACCTCCCAGCGTTCCCCTGAGTCTCCCGGTAAAAATGGTGCCTCACTTGTGTGGGAGGCCTAAGTACCCGCGACAGGCAAGGGCCCAAAATGTAGTGTGGTGACATCAAAATTGCCTATCTCAAAACCACCTGGTTTTGCAAGGGGGGTCACCTGGGTTTTTGGCCCGGTGCTCGGTGGCCATCTAGGGAAACCTACCAAACCCATACATTTCTGAAAACTAGACACCCGGGGGCTTCCAGGGAGGTACGGCTTGCGTGGATCCCCCAACGTTTCCTTACCCAGAATTCCCTGCAAACCTCAATTGCAGCTGAAAAAATCACTTTTTTCACACTTTTTTTGTGTGGGAAAGTTGTGGCATCACCGGGCTCACTCAAATTTCCCACCTCCCAGCGTTCCCCTGGGTCTCCTGGTAAAAATGGTGCCTCACTTGTGTGGGAGGCCCAAGTACCCGCGACAGGCAAGGGCCCAAAACGTAGTGTGGTGACATCAAAATTGCCTATCTCAAAACCACCTGGTTTTGCAAGGGGGATCACCTGGGTTTTTGGCCCGATGCTCGGCGGCCATCTAGGGAAACCTACCAAATCCATACATTTCTGAAAACTAGACACCTGGGGGCTTCCAGGGAGGTATGGCTTGCGTGGATCCCCCAACGTTTCCTTACCCAGAATCCCCTGCAAACCTCAATTGTAGCTGAAAGAATCTCTTTTTTCACACTTTTTTGTGTGGGAAAGTTGTGGCATCACCGGGCTAACTCAAATTTCCCACCTCCCAGCGTTCCCCTGGGTCTCCCGGTAAATGGTGCCTCACTTGTGTGGGAGGCCCAAGTACCCGCGACAGGCAAGGGCCCAAAACGTAGTGTGGTGACATCAAAATTGCCTATATCAAAACCACCTGGTTTTGCAAGGGGGGTCACCTGGGTTTTTGGCCAGGTGCTCGGCGGCCATCTAGGGAAACCTACCAAACCCATACATTTCTGAAAACTAGACACCCGGGGGCTTCCAGGGAGGTATGGCTTAAGTGGATCCCCCAACGTTTCCTTACCCAGAATCCCCTGCAAACCTCAATTTTAGCTGAAAAAATCACTTTTATCACACATTTTTGTGTGGGAAAGTTGTGGCATCACCGGGCTCACTCAAATTTCCTACCTCCCAGCGTTCCCCTGGGTCTCCCGGTAAAAATGGTGCCTCACTTGTGTGGGAGGCCCAAGTACCTGCGACAGGCAAGGGCCCAAAACGTAGTGTGGTGACATCAAAATTGCCTATCTCAAAACTACCTGGTTTTGCAAGGGGGTCACCTGGGTTTTTGGCCCGGTGCTCGGTGGCCATCTAGGGAAACCTACCAAACCCATACATTTCTGAAAACTAGACACCCGGGGGCTTCCATGGAGGTATGGCTTGCATGGATCCCCCAACATTTCCTTACCCAGAATCCCCTGCAAACCTCAATTGTAGCTGAAAAAATCACTTTTTTCACACTTTTTTGTGTGGCAAAGTTGTGGCATCACCGGGCTCACTCAAATTTCCCACCTCCCAGCGTTCCCCTGGGTCTCCCAGTAAAAATGGTACCTTACTTGTGTGGGAGGCCCAAGTACCCGCGACAGGCAAGGGCCCAAAACGTAGTGTGGTGACATCAAAATTGCCTATCTCAAAACCACCTGGTTTTGCAAGGGGGGTCACCTGGGTTTTCTGCCCGGTGCTCGGCGGCCATCTAGGGAAACCTACCAAACCCATACATTTCTGAAAACTAGACACCCGGGGGCTTCCAGGGAGGTATGGCTTGCGTGGATCCCCCAACGTTTCCTTACCCAGAATCCCCTGCAAACCTCAATTTTAGCTGAAATAATCACTTTTTTCACACTTTTTTGTGTGGGAAAGTTGTGGCATCACCGGGCTCACTCAAATTTCCCACCTCCCAGCGTTCCCCTGGGTCTTCCGGTAAAAATGGTGCCTCACTTGTGTGGGAGGCCCAAGTACCTGCGACAGGCAAGGGCCCAAAACGTAGTGTGGTGACATCAAAATTGCCTATCTCAAAACCACCTGGTTTTGCAAGTGGGGTCACCTGGGTTTTTGGCCCGGTGCTCGGCGGCCATCTAGGGAAACCTACCAAACTCATACATTTCTGAAAACTAGACACCCGGGGGCTTCCAGGGAGGTATGGCTTGCGTGGATCCCCCAACGTTTCCTTACCCAGAATCCCCTGCAAACCTGAATTTTAACTGAAAAAATCACTTTTATCACACATGTTTGTGTGGGAAAGTTGTGGCATCACCGGGCTCACTCAAATTTCCCACCTCCCAGTGTTCCCCTGGGTCTCCCGGTAAAAATGGTGCCTCACTTGTGTGGGAGGCCCAAGTACCCGCGACAGGCAAGGGCCCAAAACGTAGTGTGGTGACATCAAAATTGGCTATCTCAAAACCACATGGTTTTGCAAGGGGGGTCACCTGGGTTTTTGGCCCGGTGCTCGGCGGCCATCTAGGGAAACCTACCAAACCCATACATTTATGAAAACTAGACACCCGGGCGCTTCCAGGAAGGTATGGCTTGCGTGGATCCCCCAACGTTTCCTTACCCAGAATCCCCTGCAAACCTCAATTGTAGCTGAAAAAATCACTTTTTTCACACTTTTTTGTGTGGGAAAGTTGTGGCATCACCGGGCTCACTCAAATTTCCCACCTCCCAGCGTTCCTCTGGGTCTCCCGGTAAAAATGGTGCCTCACTTGTGTGGGAGGCCCAAGTACCCGCGACAGGCAAGGGCCCAAAACGTAGTGTGGTGACATCAACATTGCCTATCCCAAATGTCGCATCACTACGTTTTGGGCCCTTGCCTGACGCAACCCCTCTGTCTAACTTTATTTTGTCCCCCGGGAACAACAATGCTGTTCAAAGGAAGACGAAAAAACGAAAGTAGCACTTCACTGGCAAACTATGTGATGCTGGTGTATTTGGATGCAAATAAAATCAATCTGGCCACTTTGCAACCCCTATGGCTTACTTTATTTCGCCCCCCACCCCCCATCCCACGCTAGAAGCACCCCTCACAGAGAAAACTAGAGGAAAAGGGCATCTCTCGAGAGCGTGCGTTTATTTTTTGGATCCATTTCACCTTCAAAGTTACTGCAATTGAAGGATCCATGCACACTAACAAAGTGGAGCCCAAAATTGTGCCCCCACCCTACCTAACCCACCGATCGCAATAATCCCCCCTCCCCAGCCCCAAAACTCACCTTTACTCTCGGACGCGCAGGAAGCAAATGGCTTCCTGCGCCTCGGAGAGCAAAGGGGAAACCTCCGATGACGTCAGCGCGCCTCGCTAAGTTAAGTTCCTCTTCCAGACGTCTCAACCCAAGGGGCATTGAGTTCCAAAGCTTCGAGGTTAGATATGAAAAAGGTCTACCTCTCCATCTCATCCTCTTAATTCTTGAGGTTCTGAGGAGGCGTTCATTTGCAGATCTTAGATGTCTGTTAGGTACACAAGGGGAGCCAAGACCTCGAATTATAAGAGGACGCCTGCCATTTATTGCTTTATGTGCAAGGCAAAGGGATTTGAACTTAATCCTTGCATCAGTAGGCAGCCAATGAAGCAATTTCAAGTACTCCTTGACCGCTTCAAATTTTGAGGAGTAGCCTTGCTGCCGTATTTTAGACAAACTGCAGTTGTTTTGTGACATATTTCGGGGGACCCAAATGAAGAGAGTCGACATAATCCAGGCAGGAGACCACCAGGGATTGTATCATAATTCTTCTTGGATGTTTCAACATCAATGAACCATATATATACTTGTGCTAACACTTACCTTCACCTCTCTGGGCGATCATTTATCATGTAGCACTAGAGAAGCTTTGAAAAATGGAATTATTTAACAAGAACATTTTATAAACCGCCACATAACTGTGACTTTGAGATAATTATACAGGGTATATGGCATTGTAAAGTAAGTTCTACATGCACCCAGTTTTTTTTTTTTTAAATTGGCAAACATTCTTTGATGTTGTTATATTTTTCTATTCCTTATAAGATTTATACCTTAGATAGCGCCGAAGATAAGAATTATTTCTGGGACATGGTCTCGGGTTGACTGGAGAATTTCTGTCACTACTGATATTAAAAAGAGCAGACGTTTAGCTCCAGATCTTTATGTTTAAAGGGCGAGTACTGAATTAAGCATAGTCAGAGTCTGATCGAAGTCAAAGAAGGATGAAACCGACATTCTTACATATGTTCTGAGTCCAGTGAGGCGTGGGGCCTTATCATGATGAGCTGCGCTTCTTCGGCGCACAGCTGAGCGCTAGTCTTTTGCGTTTGACGTATCTAAAGCTAACACATATAGCTAGGGCACAAGTCCTAAAAAAAGAAGTGGGGGGATGCTGACGTCAGGACAGGAAGTGACGTCACGAAAGGTGGCTTGCACCATCAGACTCATTGCCTCCCCTCGCTCACCTCTTAGATGTGATTGCATCAGAGAAGCCAGCGCGTGAGCAGCGTTCTGAATGAGCTCCGATCTCTCCCCAAAGAGGCCAAAGAGTGAATGTGTGGCTCCATTTGCTCCAGTTATCGAGATCCCGGTCATTTCGCGGATTTCAAGCATTCAGTCCAGACAGCACAAGTTAGAGAGAGTAAGCAGGGATTATCCTTCTCTGTATCTGACTTGTGCCATTTAAAATCCATGCATTAATTAGGAGAAGTTCCAAGTTATATGCCTGGACTTAAACACCCCAAACACAAAAAAAGACGAACTGCTTTGGCCAGTGCAGCTCCGCATGATACAGCCCTAGAGGCAACATCACGATGGGTTCATTGAAGAGCCGAGCACTTACTTTTTTTCTGGCCTGCAGAGTGTAAAGTGAATTAATTGAACAATATTTTTACAGAGTTGACGCAATTGTTTTATACAGCTCAGAATCAGAAAGAGGCAACCCCCCTTTATTGTTTCTGAATTGCACTGTCTGCAAATCAAGCTTTATCTTGGAGAAAGGCAGCATTAACTGAATTGACTTGACTGGCTTCAGGCACATAAAACAGGTGCTCGGTTTTGCCCTGAGGCAGTGGAGCTCATCACGATAAGGCCGCGCACTGGGAGGCAACTTTCCATTTTTTCAGCAGGCTTCGGAAGAGCAGGCAGCGTCGTAGCTTCCATCGGTGCAGCAGCGGTACGGGTCCCGGAGGCCATTTTGTTGTGTTTCACAGCTCAACAGCAGCAACGTGGCCCGTTACATTCTTGCACTAGGGACCGTGACACACTGGCTACACCACTGAGAGTGGGCGGCAAGCCGTATTCGGGTTTTACATTCACACAATTGAATGTTCTTTTTCTCGATACATTTTTGTCTCCAGATATCTTCCTTAAATTCTTTCTGAATAATCTGGCCAATAAATCATTTTCACCTTGGGAGGACTGTTGCCTGTTTTCCACCTTCCTCGGAGATTTTGTTCCTTTAATTCTCATCCTACCACCACTTTATCTATCATCTGTCACAGCTGTCCCCTGAGGTGACAAAAATTAGATTAGAATTCCCTTTGCACTTTCACAAACAGATTCTTTCTTACGAGCTCACTAACGGCGGTGTAATGTATTCATGCTTGTCACTGTGCCTCACACGAAAATATACCATGTGGAAGTGGCCTGCGTACTGGGCAACAAAGAGGAGCTTTTTAATTATTGCGGTAGATTTTAAATTGGAGTAGAGGCATCCTATAAAGGGATATTACGAACAAAAGGCTTTGCTTACTAGAAGCAATCTAACAACTTGGGGTAGAGAAAAAAAAACAATTGCACAAATATCATCCTATAATCGCTGTCTTACATATGAATTGAGAAGACAAATCAAATACTATCTTCCTCTACCACAAATTCCTAGTACGCTGTATGTTAATCACAGTAGGTTTCTCAAGGAATGATTTGCGTCATCAGTTCCAGTTCCATACACATGGGCTTATTATGATGTCGGATGGAGTTTCCTCTGACAGACACCGTGGCGGAAACAGGACAGTTCGACCTCCAGTCGGCGGTCTTGACTGCAATGCGACCGCACATGGTTGGTCAAATTCTCCAATTTCTCTATGAGAGCTTGTTTTGTGGCCATAAACCGGCCGTAACACAAGCTCCCATAGAGAAATGGGAGATTGTGTTGATCCCTGCACCCAATGGCAGGCACCTGAAGGTGGCTGCCGCAAGGTGCAGGGATTACCAGGGGGGCAAGGAAAAGGGGGCCCTGCTAGGGCCCTCAAACACACTTTCTGGCAGGCTTTCCATGTTGGAAAGCCCGGCATGGAAAGTCTGCCGGAAAACGTGCATCATAATCCGGATAGCGTAAAACGCCGTCCATATGGATTACCCACCGGTTTCGACTGGCCGCCGTCATTATATAGACAGAATGACCGGACGGTTTAAATCCTGACCAGCTGTATTGTGGTCAGCCGGGCACAATTGAAACCGATAATCTCGGTTGTAAAGCCTCCGACCTAATTAACCAAGATCATAATGGGCCCTATTGTGTCTCCATGTGTTGGTTGGATATAATGTTTGTTCTGTTCTGAAGACCAGTACAGGACAGCAGGGTTAAGTCCCACCTGACCTCAGAGAGGACCAGCTGTGGAGTGATCAGTATTGCAGCAAAGGCAGTGCTCCAGATCCTACAGGTGTGAGGGACTCGCTTCACCTCAGTTAGTGGCTATATTTTCAAACCAAGGGATTTGGGACTAATTTCCTTCTTTGCATTAGGACCCCAGGAGCCCTTGCTAAACCACTTTCCAAACTAAAAGAAATAAGTTCAGGGAATTTTAAGCTGAAAATGATGGTAGACTGAACAGCTTTGGTAATACTGTAAACTTGCAGTAACTATTTTGAGCTGATTTAATTCATTGATCATACTTATTTTTCTGTTCACTAAGGTAAAACAAGGAATTTCAGAGGTACCTTTCTCCCTACTATGTCATCATGCACAATCTAGTGAGCCATAGCAGAGTATGCAGGCTTTGGATCCGTGCATGGTGTTAGGTTTGAACACCCCATTCCTGCTATGCAATAGTTTCATGCTATTTTAGGTTAGCAGTTTGTGGCTAAATAGACACCATTTGTATTCACATTATGCAACCCACTGAGTTATCCCTGTAATGTGCAAGCTTTAGTTAGCGAGTGTGACTCCATCTTGTATTTTGTAATCTCTATTAGGATGCTTAGGCTGTGCCTGAACTAGGCCCCATTATTCCTATTGCTTGCCTCAGCAGAACACTGTATTTCTTTATTGTTTTCTCTTCTGTTCAAGGCTGCTTCGCGACTTACTAATGAATGGGCCATTCTACCCTCGCATACCTACCCGAGTGTGTAGTTCTGCTCCCATATTAGGAGATGCAGAAACTCAGTTCGGTAACCTTGAGTTACAGATAGCATGTACCCATCTGGCACGTGATAGCCCATCCTTCTGTGCCTCCTTTGTTCATGTCAGACCCAGGCCGGGAACTTTCCACTGTGGGCGTGGTTGGAGGTTCTTGGGAAGAATCAGTACATGTTGAAGACTGTTGGGGGGGTCAGCCCTCGGCAGACATCTTAGGGTGCAGGTCAGATTCGACTCCTCTGCAGAGTATTGCTAATAAAAGCTTGTTTTTATTCTCTACTGTGTGAATGACTCTTTATTACTTGGGAAGGCATAGTAGGTGGTTGTAAGTAACACGGGTGGCCCCTAAGGGCCACTTCCTTCAGTTGGCGCCTGAACAGGGAACCTGCAAGGTGACCAGACTCACCGGCAATCGGGTTGCAGGGTTGGGATTGCGTCCGGTCGGTCGGGCGGATTGAGGACCCCACGTGATCGAGCTTGGTTCTCGCAGTTGCCCCGCCCCCCTGATCGGGCGACTCCTCGTCTAGTGGTCACTAGCTGGGGTCCTGAGTAGGCGAAACCTTGGAGTTGACCGTTTGGTCCGAAGAGTCGGTAGTGGATAATAACTTGACTTGACCTGTGTGCACCAGGTGAGTGATTTCATTCTTGTAAAAATGGCGCCATTTTCGAATGGCACAAGCCTACAGGCTGTGTCTTGGTACAGTCTCCTCGACTCTCTTGGTGCAGTTTTCGGACTGTCTTGCTTGAACGGCACAAGCCGACGGGCTGTGTCTTGGTATATCTTTGGCTGTCTTGGTTTCAACTTGGTGGGTCTGCGGACCCTTTTAAAAGACACAGAGGGGTCGATTCCGATTCTGTCTGCAAATCGTACTGACCGACATGGACCCGGACCGGAGACTGACCGACACGGACCAGCACCATACGACCCGTGCAGCACGATGCAACGCGTGTGAATTACAACCGACATGTACGGAATACAAGCCGTACGACCAAGCCGTAGGGAAAATAGTGATCCGGCCAGAAAACCGACGCGAGTTTCACTGCCCGACATAAACCCGGAATGAACCCGTCCGACACGTACCCGCGATGTCCTATCCACGCAGTACGATGCAATGTGTGCAAAACCAGACCGACTCGCGCGGAGACCAAGCCACACGACCGACACGCACAGAAAACCGGGCCCACAAGTAATAGAGATCTCCACGACCGACGCGTATGGAACACAGAAAATAGTCAGCGTGAACGAGGCGGAGAAGCCCGCACAAGCCAACATCAGCATCCGTTTCCGTCAGAAGAATGTCTCCTTCATGCCTACAAAACCCAAAGGAAAAAAGACAAAAAAAATGACCAAACAAGCAATGACAAAGCCAATAAATATCAAATAAATAAACCTGGGACAAAGACACACCCACAACTCCAACTATATAAAGGACTACAATCACTACCATGATCCCTTGCAAATAGGAGACACAGCCAGCAGCAAACACCATCACACAGCAACCACAGACACACTCACAACTCACCCATCACACAACTCACACACCATCAGCACCTCATCCAAAAGCACACACACATACAGTTAGCAAAACCAACACTAACCCACCCTCACTTGCACCCTCACACACACATCACTCACCACCACCACCAATCACCATGCCCCCAAAGAAGAATCCAAAGTTCACAGATAGTGAGTTAGAAGTGCTGGTAGACGAGATCATCAGAGTAGAGCCACATTTGTTTGGTACATTGGTCCAAAGGACCCCATGTCACAGAAAACCAAGATGTGGGCGAGGATTGTGGACAAGGGTAACGCACAAGCACCAGCAAGGCGCACAAAGGACGATATCCAGAACAGGTGGTATGACGTGCGCAGGAGGGTCAAGAAACTCATTGAAAAAGATCATACCCTGAGTCAGTGCACTGGCGGTGGCCCTCCTGCCAAACCAGTCTACTTCAGGACCTGGGAGGAGAAGGTGAGGGACATCCTACCACCAGAGAGCATCCATGGTCTAACAGACATACCAGAGCCTGGTGAGTATACAAACAACATACCCAATATTGTGTGGCAAGGGGACAGTGACACCATGCACCGCAAGCAAAGCCACAGTAACCAATAGATAATCATCCCAAGATGTGTATGCCAGTCAGACAAACACAATACCTGCCATCTCATAGTGACTTGGAACCGTGTCATGACATGCATCAACCTACAAACAAATAGGGCAAGGCAGTGGCACAATGCAAAATAAACAGTGCCAGACAGTTTGCCACCACAAACACACTGCCTCACAGTGCAGCTGACTGACAGGAAGGAATAGTGGGGATGCAGGTGAAGTGAGTGTATCCAAAAGCATGATGGGGTTTGTAGTCACAGATAATGCTCCCCCTCCTGATTGGCCCATCAAGACCTCTCTGAACCATGCCCACATCACAGAGAGTGGAAAATGACTGACAAGATGGCTGGCACTGGCTCCTGCTGTGGGGAGCACAAAGCCCTGGTAGGGGTTGTGCTCAAATCAGAAGCAGGACACCACTGAGTGACATCCTGAAAGACAACTTGCATGCCCTCCAATGGAAGCACATTTCATGGTGGGATGTCTGGCCAGGTGGGAAGGAGGACTGACAGCTCTGACCATACTTCTAGCATGTGGAGACCCCCCCCCAACACAAACTCCACGCAACTCACCGGGTAGAATGCATTGACCCACCCCTCTGTGAAATATCAGCAAAAGATACCCCATACTGGGTGCTGCTGTGTGAAGCACAGGGGCTCTCTTTGGACTTGTAGCCAAACAACACCAGGATTTCACAGTCAGCCATCTTGCCATTGCTGTCACACCCCACACAGGTAAGCAGAATCAAGAGGGAGGAAGTATGGGCATGCTGGGAAGGGGAGTGTAGCCAAGAGTATGATGGGAGTTGCAGTCACATTCAATCCACACCCACCCACATGGCCCAGCAAGCTCACACTGAACCATGCTGACCTCACAGGGAGTGGGAAGGGACTATCAAGTTGTCTGACACTGGGCCTGAGAAATGATGTGGCTGACAATCACACATATGCACTGACCAAACAAAACCCGGTCGCACACACAGCCATTGCAACCATATGTTCTAAATCATTGTCTGGGGATACAGTGTAAAGGGGTTCCTCCTGGCCGGGCAGGGGAGGTGTGTCTTGCAGATGACCAATGTGGAGAGCCATATATATGGTATATTGTACAAAACACACAGGAATTCACATATACATCATTGACAGGGGACATCTGACAGTGAATGGAATGGACACACCAATATAGCCGACACCATAGCATGGTCACATTCACACTCGGTGCTGTTGTGAGCTGTATTCCACCTCTACATCGTGCTGAAACATAGGCATCCTTCACACAACACACCACTCCCTGACATAGACACTGTAGACACAAGGTCAAACATGGACAGCATTGTAGGAGACATGCTACTCACAGCAGCCAAACTGCAACACACACACAAACGGCCCTCACTGTCATGAACATTGAAAAGCCAGAGTGCTACCATGCCCAATCCATGTCAACATGTGGAACATTGACAAGTCAAATCACATATGCACCTACAAAACTCAGCACCAGAATCATTAACGATGGTGACATCATCACTTGTATGATGTCACCTTGAATAGCAATGGTCATGTACAGTCAAATCTATACATGAGCTGGGCATGCACACACTTCGACATGCACATTGAAATGTTTCTTCATGGCTGGGCAATGTACAACAACAATATCAAACTCTGTCCGTGACAAGCTGGAAAAAAGCAATGTACAGGCTGGCATCCGTTCGTACAGTAGAAAATGTCATGTTTGTGAACCATTGATGCCTGTAGAAACATAACTTACACTGTGTGTCTCTTCCAAACAAAGGTGGTGCTGGGGACCCAGCACCAAATGAAGAGGATTCCCAGTCCCAGACTCTGGTGGACACTGAGCTCTCTGGTTTGACTCTGTCTCTGTTCTCTTCGGATGACGACGAACAATCTGGCCCCTCTGGTGTGAGTCATCATGCAGCACCAGCAGCATCAACATCTGCACCCCCTGTACTCACGCCTCCAGCATCTGGAAACCGACAGGGCACCCCCGCCAACACGGACAGACCAAGGCCACTGAACACCCACAGCGCAGGGACACAGGACCCCCCGGAAGCTACAGCAAACACCACCACCAACACCAACCAAGGGGTCCCAGTGTCACCTGTGCGTCCCACTGCTGGTCCTGCCCATGTGGATAGGGGTGCTGGAAGGGGTGGGAGGCAGAGGGCGCGCCTTGCAGAGGGGTCTGGACTGCATGATGACCCCCAACTGGCATGCATCATAGATGCGTACCAGGATAGCACCGGAGGATTTGGCCAGGTAGTGGGGATTCTCAAGGACATACAACAGGAGCAGGCTGCCCACCATGCCCGCATGGAGGCAAAGTGGGATGCCCTTACTCCGGTGCATCGGGACATACTCCAATGCCTCTGCCAGATCAACACAAACCTGTCCACATCTCCCTGTCTGGCCACAACATCTGTTGCAACACCATCTGCCAGCGCCACAGGGAGGGAGGAGGACTCTGGTGGAGAGTCCCCTGCACCAGAGAGGCCTGCACCTGAGGATCCCCCCAAGAAGAAGAGGGATCATCCGAAGAAGGACATGTGAGAGGCAGATGTCCCAGCACATCCCCCACGGCCTCTAAACCTGTTCTGGACAATGTTCTTTGTGCGCAACCGCTTCACCTTGTTCAATCGCACACAACTCGCCCACATGACATGGAGGGTTCATGTTGGTCCAATGTAGCAGATGACTGTGGACTTTACTCTGGACATTTCATCTACCAGCACTTCCAACTCTAATGTGAACTTTGGATTCCAAGCCCAATATACAGCACCCACCATCCTGTGCACTTTCCTCACACATGTTCGAAAATAAACTCACCAGTACACCATACTTGCCTCTGTTGTGATTCCAACTTGTCATGTGTCATGGAGATGTCTATCTGCTACACAACACAGTGCGTGCCAAATACTGCAACAATGTGACCAACGTTAGGTGAGTCATGGTGATGTGACACATGTGAGGGAGACACACCACTATGGCAACACAACACATACTCACCATGGCCATGTTACTCATCCTACACAATGATGTTCACCTGAAACACATAGGTATGCTCAAACACAACACCTATCCACAGTCATTGGTAACAAGTCCACAGGTGAGGTAAGCAAATGTAACTCAGATGTGGGAAGACAGACAACGCACCTCACAAAGCATAGCACAGGTTCATTACACATCAGCAACATGTTTATTCAAAAATAGTTGCAAGGCAATTGTACGTTGCGGTGGACACACGGTCACAGAGTGGGGGTGGTAGTGGTGCTGGCCATACAACCCCTACGGTGGCCTGTTGTTAGTGACCAGGATATGGATCCCCTGTGTGTGTGCCATTTTGCGGGTACGTGTCATTTGTTTGTGTGGTAGGTATCTGACTTACCGTCTGCGCCGTCCGCGTCTGTTCCTGATCTGGTCATAGATGTAGAGTACTAGAATGACCTGCGGTATGGGATTCATGATGTGTTCGTCTCGTACACGCTGCTTGTTGCTCCGTCTCGTACCCGTTGCAAGCAGGTCTGTCTCATAGCCGTGAATTGAGTTGTGGCACGAATCGTAGCTGATATGCTTCTTTTCTGGATGCTGTGACGTGCCGTATGTGGTGACCCGTACGGCACGTAGGAAGTACGCATCGTACTTGTCAGGGCGGAAACTGCAATGGATACTGCTTCCAGGCGACTCGGTTCGGCGTTAGGAGTTACGGCTTGGAGTGAGAATGGAGCTTGAATCACAGCCTACGTGTCGGTCTGGTTTTTGGCAGTTATGTGCATCGTACTTCATCAACAGTACGGACCGGCTACGGGTACGTGTTGGTCGCAAGGTAAGGCTACGGACAGCTCTCGGAGAGCTGTCTGACCCAGATCGAAATCGACCCCAGAGTTTGCGAACAATCTGCCAGGCCAACTGGAAATTTGGTCTACTCTTGAAAAGATCAGGGTTTAGAACCTGTCTTCTTGAACTTGGTACAGACTCCGGACTGCAGGGTGCGGTCCGGGGACTGTTTTGGTTTGGTTCTTGAACAATTTGTCTTATTTATTTTTCCTTTTATTATTTTTGTTGGTGTTATACTTGTTCGTGGGGGACAGCGTATATGTCTTATATTAAAATGCCTTGTTTAAGTAAGTTAGGGTGTTTTGGATGTCGATGTTCCACTGATGCCCAACTGGAAGAGAGCCAGCCTGCGCCTCTGGAGCGTATCCCAAATTTTGATGTGTACGTCAAGCATGGTATTGGCCCTATTATGTTTAGCACATTTTGGAATAAATATACAAAGGACAATGCTGAGTTACAATGGCCACTCACTGGCTCGTTTGATGAACAAAGATTTAGTTTCTTGCTGGACAAATTGTTCGCTAAAAAGAGCAAGCACTCGATGTTTGATTCTCTAAGAGTATGGCAGAAAGAAGCAAAGCAACAGCGTATGAGAGTAGAGAAGGAGGCCCGAAGAGGCAGATGCAAATGATAATGCAGAAAGCAGTGGCCTATGAAAGGGAAAAGATAGAGAAAGGCATAGAATGTGCAGATAGAAAGTTTAGATTGCAGACTGATAAATGTTATGTTACTAGATAGGAAGGTGATGTTTTTGTTGAAGAGCTATTGGATTCTTGCCCTCCCCCACCATATGCTCCTGAGCGGATATACCCAAAAGTTCCCACATCTCAGTCCCCAGCCCCTGGTAACGCTCTCCCTATTATTTCCACCTCTAGCCAAACTGCTTCAGCCCCAGCTCCGCCTGCTTCCTCTCTGCTTACACAAGTAACAGGAGCGGGAGTCGTCAGCTCTCCTGTTCCTTCTACTGACTCCACATCTGCCGCTACACCCCCTTTCACTCCTATAACACTGTCTCCTTTCATGATGATACCTGTCTCTACGTCCGCTTTTTCTCCTGCAAGTATGACACCGCAAGCATTGCAGAATGGCGAGACCCCTGTATGTGGGATATATGAAGGGAATTGGGCTGCAGCAGAAGACCGCATGGAGAAAGTGTTGGTGCGCTCTACTGTGAGTGATGAGGAAAAGCAAATGGTGGTGAATCAAGCAGCTCAGTGGGCCCGGAATGCGATCTATAGTGTGAAAGGTGTGTGGAGCGTGATGAAAGATTATGAACCATTCATACAGCAGCATGCTCTTAAGCATATGTCGGCTGCGCTGATAGGACTGTGGGAGCAGTGTTTTCAGGGTGTTGCACCGCAGATCATCTATGACATACGGGACAGGGTATATGCTGCAGGTATGGTCCCAATGAGAATTTTAGCAATGTAACGACATTGTTGGGTTACCGAGGCTGATTGCTCCAAAAGGTTCCGACGATGGTGACCAAGTGCCCCATGAGGGAGGTCCATCCCATTTACCATCGTGAAATACCAGAACTGCATGAATCCACGAACACCGTAATTAGGCCACAAGTCGATGCTCGGTTTCAGGAGCAGTAGATCTATACTCCTTGGAAGAGGAGTGACGTAATTTCCCTTAAATGTCAATTGCCAGACCCTCAGAAAAACCCGACTGCGTACTACAAATAGTGGACGGAGGCGGCCTCCTCCACTGTGATGATGTTAGCTGATATTGAGTTGTTCTTTGGTCTGTTGGTACCGGTGGATATATGGAGGCAAGTGCATACACAGGATCATGTAGTGGAATTGGGAGGAACATGGGATCAGATCAGGGTGTGGGATAAGGAACACAAGCCCGGCGAAAAGTTGAAGGCGGTGTTATTGGCTTTGCTTGGTCGCATCATCACTTATATGCATTCCCTTATCCCACTGAGATGGGTGGATTGGGACAAGTTGACTGCATGTCATCAGAAGAAGGATAAGAGTGTGTCTGATTTCTGTACTAGGTTTGAAGGGGTGTTTCTCAACTTTAGTGGTCAGGACCTGCCATTGGAAGGTGTTGTCCGGTTGTTTGTCAGCAGGATCATTAATAACTTGCTTCCTGAGATTGTGACTAGGTTGCAGGCTTCAGAAAGTACTTGGAGCACCTCCTCCCAGTCAGTAATACTGAGTATGGCACAGTACTAAGAGCAGAGAGAGAATGAAGAGAAGGAGAAAGTGGAGAAAAAATCAAAAGAGTTGAAAATGAGGGTGTTTATTGCAGCAAGTTGCAAGGGGAAGTGGAAGAGGTTTGGGTTCGGCCCAGCGGCTGCCCTGGCCTAACAGGGGTGGTACTTTCAGTGCACAGATTGGGCTCAACCAATGTGCATATTGTAAGCTGAAGGGACATTGGTGGAATGAGTGTCAGGAGTTATTGCAGAAAGGTGAGGCCCCGAGAGGCTGGGGTTTAGAGGACGTGGAAGGGGAGGAGGAGGCAGAGGGGAGATGCGGTCAGAGAATAAATCATCTAATAGACAGAGCGGGAACTATTTTGATGACCCCCGAGGGAGGCAGTACTATCATGATGACTATGACATGGACAACGTGACGGGGATGTCTCACAGCTAGGATAGCCAGGGACAGGGCAAGGGACCAGTTCCGGTGCCTGTAGATCAATGCGGACCATATGTCACTGCAGATCTGCAAGGCACGGCTAAGACATTTTTGATTGACACGGGTGCTATGAATGGCTCTGTTTCTCGTTTGCTGGTCCCGGGGGCAGATCTGTCTGGCCAAAATAATGTGTTGGTAGGTTTTTCAGGCATGCCAGTTGTTAGTCCCATTTCCAAACCTTTTGCTTTGACTATTGGCCCCTTCACGGTTGATTCCCCATTTTTATTAACGTCAATTTGTGGGGAGAATTTGTTAAAAAGGTTACATGTGACAATTCTTTGCTCTCCAGATGGCGTTTACATGACTATTGGACCACAAGTGACGCATGCTAAGCAATGCTGCTCAAAGGATGAACCCCTCCCCGCTGAGTTCAACGATGTGCCACGCACATTATAGGCTACAGGAGACATGGATATGGGGTTACTCCAGATCCCACCGGTCTCTATATAGATCAAAGATAATGCTGTATTGCCGCGTATTTCCCAGTACATGATATCCCAGGTGGAAGAAAAGGCCCTATTGCAAATAATACAGGATTTGATTAAGTCTGGTGTGGTTGAAGAGACAGTGGCGAATGTGTGTAATAGCCCTATTCTTCCTATTCTTAAAAAGACACCCTTGGATTCTTCTGAGGCTCACCCTGATGTTTACCGCTTTGTAATTGACCTTAGAGAGGTTAACAAAATAGTGGTTCCCCAGTACCAGTTCCCTGATTAAATATCGATGTCAAAAATACGGTTTACAAAAATATCGATGTAAAAATATCGAATACAAAAATATCGACTCCCTATACCTAAACAGTTAAGTACAATAATATCAAATCAAAAATATCGAAGTAAAAAATAAATACGTAAAAAATATTGACTTAAAATATATATATTACTTAAATACAATATATGAAATAATATTAATATTTTTGACAAAATAAATTACATTTAATATATTTTAATTAATTCATCATTAAACTTAATTTAAAAAAATATAAACACACAAAAATGTGTACATATACATATATTTACTTAAACACATTTTATTAACTATTATCTTTATTTAATTTATAAACTTTTTAAATGATATTAAAATAAAATATATTCATATATATCAATAATTTTAAATAAAATAAAATATTCTATAATTAATTAACACATTAAATTATTAAAAAATAACTAAAACATACATTTCGCAACATAATAATTACAAAAGTAGTAAAAATATTGGATAGTGGAGGGATACAAATTTATATTACCACTCCAGTGAGTGCGACAGCAGGGAAAGTGCTGGATAGCGGAGGGGTAAAAATTACTATTCCTACTCCAGTGAGTGCAAATGTAGGGAAAGTGTTGGATAGCGGAGGGGTAAAAATTACTATTCCCACTCCAATGAGTGCAAAATCAGGGAAAGTGTTGGATGGTGCAGGGGCAAAAATTACTAGTCCCATTCCAGTGAGTGCAAAAGCAGGGAAATTGTTGGATGGCGGAGGGGTAAAAATGACTATTCCTACTCCAGTGTGTGCAACAGTAGGGAACGTGTTGCATAGAAAAGGGGTAAAAATTACTATTCCCACTCCAATAAGTGCAACAGTAGGGAAAGTGTTGCATAGCGGAGGGCTAAAAATTACTATTCCCACTCCAGTGAATGCGACAGCAGGGAAAGTGTTGGATAGCGGAGGGGTAAAAATTACTATTCCCACTCCAGTGGGTGCAAAACCAGGGAAAGTGTTGGATAGCGGAGGAGTAAAAATTACTATTCTCACTCCAATAAGTGCAACAGTAGGGAAAGTGTTGGATAGCGAAGGGGTAAAAATTACTATTCCCACTCCAGTGAGTGCAACAGTAGGGAAAGTGCTGGATACCACACCAATTAAAAAAAGCAACATTTTAATTATATTTTGTTTCATTATTAACATAATTAATATTGAAATTTAAATATATTATTATTAAAAAATATAATAAACATTCATAAATTACACATTGTTTAACACTATAATATTCACAATACACACCTAAAATTAATTACACAATTACAATTAATAATTACTAATTAATTAATGCAAATATTTAACAATTCATCAATAAAAAATAAATTACTTCACACCCTTCCCAGTATTTACACCTATAAACACCACAGCACACACCTAAAATTAATTAAACAATTACCATAATTAATTGATAATGAATTAATTTAAAGTAATTAACAACTAATTATCAAACAATTATTATTAAATTAATTTACACATTTAACTCTATAACATCACAATTATACAATTATGAATAAATATAAATTATTGAATACATTTCATATAATTATATTACTTCCCACCCTATTCCCCTATAAACCCACAACCCGCTACGGAATTAAATACGCAAAATTCTATTTAAAAACAAAAAATGTACTACTAAAATTTTAACACATAGAATAAAAATACAAACAATTCTCACACAAATTACTAAAATACATAACATTAATAATAAATTGATATTTTTAACAAGTATATTTTTGTAAACGATATTTAATACTTCAATATTTTTGCAATCGATATTACTTACATAACAACTGTTATCCTTGACCACAATATTTTTTCCATCGATATTTCTGTCCCACAATATTTTTACCTCGATATTACTGTACATCGATATTTATACATCGATGTTCAAGCTCTGCACCCTCAGTACCCTGTGGTTCTAGACATTACCACGATCTTGACAATGATTCCCTCGTCTGCAAAATTATTTTCTGTGATCGATCCAAAGAATGGTTTTTTCAGCATTCCAATCCATGCAGATAGTAGATATCTGTTTGGATTTGCAATAGCTGGAAGGAGCTTTAGATTCTGCTGTGCTCCACAAAGCTATACAGAAAGTCCCAGTATCTATAGCCAAGCTTTGAAAACTCAATTGGATTCCTTGGAACTTCCCCCTGGTAATATGCTGTTGCAGTACGTTGAAGACCTCCTTGTGGCTTCGGACACTAAAGATGGTTGTAAAGAGGCCACAGTTAAATTACTGTTACATTTGACATACCATGGACACAAGGTGTTACTTTCAAAATTTCAATATTGTCGACAGGAGGTCACCTACTTAGGTCACGTACTGTCGAAGGAGGGTTGCAGACTAACACCTCAACGCACATCTGCTATTACTAATATGCCTGTTCGTAGGACCCAACGCGAGGTGTGTGCTTTCATTGATATAACTTTGTATTGTCGTCACTGGAATCCTAATTATTCCTTACTAAGCAAACCCCTTCTTTACCTGACCACCAAAGAAGTGCATGAGCCCTTGCCTTGGACATCTGCATGCCAGCAAGCTTTTGAGCAATTAAAGGCTGTGCTTTGCTCTGCTCCTGTGCTTGGTACTCCTGATTTCCAGAACCCTTTTGTGCTGTACGTACACAAGGCAGATGGTTGCGCGCTTTCTGTTCTAACACATGGTTTTGGTGGTAAGCAGGGACCCTGCGCTTATTTCTCTGCTTTTCTTGATAACGTCGCCAGACCACTCCTGAGCTGCCTGAGAGATGCCGCGGTAGTGGCAGTTTCTATCAGACAATCGGCAGGGCTCTTCCTTGATACTGATCTTACAATAATGGTACTTCATGCTGTGGCTATGCTATTGAATAAGACAAAGACGCAGCACCTTACTAGTGTACGTCTGACTGGATATGAAATGTTTGCTACGCATATTACCATCAAATAATGTGCTACTGTGAACCCAGCCACGTTATTACCCCTCCCGTCGAAAGAAAAGGACAATGATATCCATGATTGTTTATTTCAGACTGAGGAAGAAATGAAAGGAAGGATAGACCTCACTGATGTTCCCTTATCTGACCCCCAAGGACAACTATATGTCAATGGCTCTTGTTTCAAATTACCAGATGGCACTACCACTGCAGCTTATGCAATCACAACGTTACACACTGTAGTTGAGACATCCTTTATCCTAAGCAGCAGAATTGGTTGCCCTTCGTAGGACCCGTGAGTTGAGTGAGGGACTGACTGTCAATGTCTACACCGACAGCCAGTTTGCCTTTGCGGTGGCCCATAACTTCGGGCACCTCTGGGCGGAGAGAGGGTTCTTGACCTCGCATGGGTTGTGAATACAGCATGGTCCATTGATACATAGCCTATTTTCAGCATTGACACTTCCTGATAAGTTAGCAATAATAAAATGTAGCGCTCATAAAGCAGTAACAGATGACGTTGGAAGGGGAAATGCGTTTGCAGATCAAACAGCTAAGGAGACAGCTAGATCAAAGATGGAAAACATGTGTGTGGCAGGTCCCGCTAGGTGGGTCCCAGACAATGGAATGTTCAAGGACACATTAGAAAATGTTAGAGAAATACAGAGTGGCAATATCAACTGTTGGAGAAAAGTCAGAGATGGCGCTGTCACTCATTAACGGATTGAGTGTCTATAAGACAGTTTTCCCTTCTGCATATAAACTTGGTGAAAGGGGTGCTGTGATATTAAACATACATGGGGGCGGAACTGAACAATATGAGGCTCTTTGTTGCAGAGCTACACTATCCAGTTCCATATTCAGAAGGATGCAACACCAAGAAAGCTCACTGAGTATGACGGCTCAGATTAAGATGCAATTCACTAGCCAAGGCGTGAGTGTGTCTAGTATTCTGGTGCTCAGGCAGGGCCCAACTGGCTGTAGTGGGCACAGCGTGTTTTCTTGGTGGGCCAGAAGGGTAGGAGCAGCTTTTTGTAACGTTGGGTGCCGTTTCTGGTACAGGGGGCAATTTCTTAGGGCTGCAATATCGGGTCTCTGTACCAAAAGCAGCATCCCCCCTCCCAATGACTGCTCAGAATTAATTGCCAGGGCCAGTTTGTATTCCCAGTCCAACCCTGTGCATAGGGAGAGCTACCAGAGATGCATAAAATGTCTACACAAGCTCCAAAATGTGGTGAGGAGGCTGAGTGGTGACTGCTTGCACTCAGCTCTAAAGACTCCTTTCTGAAAGTGCATAAAAAGAACACACCTGGCAGACCAGAATTAATAGCACATATTTTAAAAAAAGAATTCTTGCAATTCACTTGTAAAGTGCATGCATTGACTTGTCAGGGATCTGGTGGATGCCAAGTCCTGTTTGTTACTTATTTAAATGTACCAGCAGTATGTGTTAAGTGATGTGCATGTGGTCGCAGTAGTCCAGATATTTTGCTTGCTCATTTTCACAGGACAGGGGTTGTGATGATAGAATAATGCTTAAAATGTGAAGAGACATCAGTGTTCCTCTGGGCCTCTACTTAGCACACTGCCAGTAGCTGACATGCACATAGTAAAAGCTCTCCATGATAGACAGTTTTAACAGTACCACTGGTTACTGAATGGTTTCTGAAACTGTTTTTCACAAGGAAATGCCTCTTTTGCATGTTCAACCACACAATTGTGGGTGGATTCTGCTGTTGTTTTCAACCCTGAGAGTTCCTTGAGACCTGCTTACCAGTGCCAGTGTTCTAACTCATTACAAAGTGTACGTTGAATTGGCTATTCCCAATTGGGAGAGACTGGCTTGCTTATAAGTCCCTAGAATATGGTTCCCAGGGCATGTAAGGCACAATGTCCACCCAGGGCTACAGCACTGGTTGTTCTATCCTGTGTGTGAAAACCACAAAATGTCTCCCAGTCTGCACTGCAGACTGGAAAGGCAGTTTTAAAATTTTTAGTTTGAATTTCCCATTTAAACCAATGGCAAAGCCCCCACTTTCCTTAATGATACCCCTGCTTCCCCAAAAGAAAGCCTACCAAGCCCTGAGGCAGGGAGCTGTATATTATTAAGCGTGGCATGTATTTTGTTATATATGTCCAAACAGCAAATCTTCCAAATTGTTGTTTTTGCTGTGGAAACACTGAGTTACCAGCTGACAACTCATGTATCAAATTTGTTGTGTCACTAAAACTGACTTGCTGCCCAAGTTGAATTTAACTGCACTTTTATGGAAATGCAGCAATTAGAAAGTTACCACTCTGTGACCCAGTGTATCCAATGGCCTCACACTATCACTGGCCATCTGACAGCATTCTTCCCTCCTGGGAGTGGTGTGAGTGACTCCCAGGCTCAGGAACAATTGAGCCTGCTACAGGTAGAGGTGCTACCTCCCATTTGCAGGAAGCCAGTCAGGGTGCTGGCCAAAAGGCAAGCTTCAAAGGCAAAGCCGCTTTTGGTGGGCAATTGGTGATCACACACCTGAAGGGTTGCCTCTTTGTCTGTGTAGACAGGCTGGCAGTGGGAACAGAGAGGGGAGACCCAAACCTGTTTTCCCATGGATGTGTAGCCCAAAGGTAGCCACACCACTAGGGTGGGCTACCAAGATCCTAACATCAAATGGGGGGTTCAGACTTCTTGAGAGTGGGCAAAATAGTGCCCTCTGGGATTAATTGCTAGATACCACACATAGCCAGATGTCATCACAGGGCGGGAGGGATTTTGGTAGCCTCTTGCCTGGTGACTGCATCATCCCCCAAGGGCTCTTTCTGGGCATCAATATGGCACCCCTGGCTCTTTGAACCTCAGATAACAATAGAACTGGAGAAAAAAACGAAGAGAGATTGCCCTGCTGACCGCTAGATTTGGCAAAGAGAGGCTGCACCATGTTCTGGACTGCACCTGCCATACCTTGGGCTAGCAAAGAGGACTGTGTCTATAACACGTGGCTTGAGGAAAAGTCACTCTCAAGCCCCAGGCCAGAAAATTGACACCAGGGGTCATTTGACTGGCCCCCTGGAACTAGCACCAGGGCCATCAAAGCTGAAGAAGCCCAACTTCGCAAGTAAGTAGCCATTTATGGAGAATCACCACGGACCGCCACTGGGTGCCCCAAGAGACCAAACCTCAATGGCCAAAAGTTCCACCTGAGCCCGACTGACCCATCTGAGTCCAGATTGGTCACCCAAGAGAGACACTAGCCTCCACCATAGGATACTGCTGGGACCGCTGTATATGGAGACTGGTAGCGACCCACAGCTGGCCTTCTACTGGCTCAAGAGGACTTCGAGAGTCCCCGAACTCTGTGGCCAAAGTACCCCACCTGACCCATGGACCTAGGAGTAACCACAAGGACATCCCTATTGAACCCACATTACCCAGAGCATCCTTTAGCATCCTCCATATTCTGCATCTGCAGCATCAGGACCACTCCTTTGAAGTCTCTGGCGGACATGCTGCAAAGTTCAGAACAGGACTGGAGAATGCTTTGGTGGCCAGGTAACTGTCCAAATACTCCTTAGTGGCCCCCTAGACCAGTCTGGCTAGAGTAGCCAAACACAACTCTTACAAACCTTTAAAAAATCTAAAAAATGTACAGTTGCTAATGCTTGTTTCTGGGTGAACTTAGATTTAAATGTTCTCTGAAAATGTATATCTTTGAAACCCTCCAGTAGATTTTGTTCATTTGTGACTCAAAAAATATATAAAAACATAATCTATTTGTATAAATGGATGTCAGATTTTTCTCCTGTTATGTGACTTTCCTATTCTGTTGTTTTGTGCTGTTAAATGCTTTACACTAGTTCCTTTATTAAAGCCTTGCTGCTCAAAGTCACAGCTACCCAGGATTGAGCTAGAGGTTTGGCAAAAAAGCCAGTTTTTTCCAAAGTATTACACAGTAAGGTCGCAAAATCATACCATATAATGCACCCAAATCGTCACACTGATGCCTAGCAGTGGGATCCAGAACTTGTGTTTAGCTGCCCCAGACAATTAATAAGGTGGTAATCACCATAAAGATCCACCAAGTCGACACTGAGAAGATGTTTTTAAAAGTTTTCCAAGTTCTGCATATCAAAGGCACTGTTTTCCAGGAGTGATCACAAAGTAAATGAATAAATGAATGAGAAGGTTTGTAGAGCTCACGGCTACTACATGAGTGTAAAGGGGCTAGGAGTACGGCCAGTAAATAGGTCAGCTACAATCTAATATTTAAACAGGCGGGTTCTTAATTGCTTATGGGACAGTTTTATGTCTGGTATGTATCTGAGGAAAAAAGGAAATTTGTTCTAATGTTTAGCCACCAGCAGTGACTAGGCTGAACCACCCCACTTCTTTTTTGTGCGGGGATGGACAGGAGACGTGCTGACTGTTTGTGAAGTGATCTTTGCAGGCAACAACTGGTCATTCTTCCTAGCATGTAGGAGGAGCCCGCTTATTAAAAGGCTAAATGTGTCACTATTAAAGCTTTAAACATGACCCTCTTCTTTACCGGTAGCCAGTGTATCTGTTTAAGATATTGAGTAATTGAAGTGTGTATTGGGAGATTTAATAATAGTCAAAGGGCCATGTTCTGGACATTTTGTAATCTATGTGTCAGGTAATCTGGGAGTCCTATGTACAGATCATGTGCATAGTCCAGTCTAGATAGAATGAATGCTGGGACCACTGTCTTTTGAGCTTCCCAAGGTGGAATTTAGATAAATTTCCACAACATCCTCATAATCCAGTACGTGTTTTTGTCTGAGGCCGTGATCTGGGATTTCAGGGATAGGTGAGTGTCAGCTAACCCCCTAAGTTTCAGGCCATTTCTGTGGGGGTAAAAGTAGAACACTTGGACAGCCATGTCCCTGACAAGCCATGGATGGGGTAGGTTCCAAATATCAGGACCTCTGTCTTATCCGGGTTGCAGTGTAATGCGTTAGATTTGAGCCAACCCATCACTGCTGTCATAAAGGCAGCAAAGTTTATTTGAGACTCTCCTTCATTACTGTTATATGTCAGCAGCAGTTAGGTATCATCTGCATAGGAGAACACCTGGGTGCCAGAGGATTTGATAAGGTCGGCCAGTGGTATCATATATATATATATTCACTGAAAAAACCAAAGGTTTCAGGGGCATTATAGTTAGGTATTGACATTTAAAAAACATTAGAAATTCACTAAAAAAAACATAGGTTTCAGGGGTGTTATAGTTAGCTGGACATTTCCCTCGTACAAAACCCTAGAACTTCCCCCGTTATAGTTATTTCAGGTAACTATAACTTGCGCCCCCGTAATGCACTGCTGATGACGTCACATATTACATCACTCATGACATGGTCAGTGACATCACTGATGACATCACTGATGACATCTCAAATGACATCACTGATGACATCACTGATGACGTCATCCAGTGAGTCTGTGTTTCTGTAAAGTTTTAATATGTTTAATATATATATTGAAAGGCCTGTTGAAGAATGTGTGGGTGTACAAGTGTGTGAATGGATGACTTTCTAGGTGCGTAACTGACTCTGTAAGTGAGTCATTAAATTTATTTTACTGCAGACTAGTGACTAAACTGTGTGAATGTCTGTATGTGTCTGTGTGTTGGTGTATAAGTGGCTGCATGGTTTTGTGAATACCTATATGAATTTGTATATATGGGTTATTGATTGGTTGTCTCAGTATCTGTATGGGTGCCTGAGTGTTTGTGTGGGTAGGGTGTGTGTGACTGTGCATAGATGTGTGAGTGGGTGATTCTATGGTGCATGGTTTTAAGAGTGCAACTGTGATGGACTGTATGGTTGGGTATGTATGAGTGTGTTAGTGATTGAATGTATATATCAGTTGTGCATGTGTCAGTAACTACATATGTGAAACGCAGTGTATATGTGTGTAAGAGTATATAACAATCTGTATGTGAGAGTGTGTGATTGAGGGAGTGCCTGTATGGATGAGTGTGTGCTTGTATTAGTAATTGTATAAGACTGTCAGAATGTGTTAGTATTTTTATGAGTAAGTGAACTTGAGTGTGTTTAACTGTATAGGTGAGTAAATTGGACTGTGATTAATTATTTGCATGACTGACTAGGTGTGTCAGTACCTCAATGGATAATTGGCGGTGTGTGAGTGTCTATATAGGTGTATAAATGAATATGATAGTCCTGTACGGAGTGACTGTAAGTATGAGTGACAGTACAGGTGAGTGAGTGGAGATGTATGTAGACCTAAGAGTCACTGAGTGGGTATGTAGTTATTGGTATTGGAGTATCTATGGTTTTCAAAATGGCCGTCTGAAATTTTGAGTCAGTGAATCAAAGGTTATATTAGGGTGTGAGAAGATGCACTAATTTATCACATGGATGACATCATCAGTGATGTCATCAGTGATGTCATTTGAGATGTCATGAGTGATGTCATCAGTGATGTCACTGACCATGTCATGAGTGATGTAATATGTGAAGCCATCAGCAGGGCATTGCGGGGGTGCGAGTTATAGTTAGCTGAACTAACTATAACGGGGGAATTTCTAGGGTTTTGTACGAGGGAAATGTCCAGCTAACTATAATGCCCCTGAAACCTATGTTTTTTTTTGTGTATTTCTAAGGTTTTTTAAATGCCAATTCCTAACTATAACGCCCCTGAAACCTTTGGTTTTTTTCAGTGAATTTCAAAGGTTTTTTAAATGCCAATTCCTAACTTTAACGTGCATGAAACCTATGGTTTTTTCAGTGAATTTCAAAGGGTTTTTAAATGCTAATTCCTATCTATAACTTATCTCTGAAGATATCATGTTTAATGATTTTGATTGGATTTCTATATTTTTCAAATTCAGTGTGTCAATTTCATTAATTATCTTTTTTTTAAAATACTTTTTATCACCATTTTTTAAACTTATTTTTTCAATTAATTCTTTTAAAAATTAAAAAATGTTATTTGAACTTAATGGGTTTTTCAAACATATTTTTTTATATTTTTCAAAATATTTTTTTAACTATATGTTCAAAACTGTATTTTATATATATTTTTTTAATGTTTTTGGATCCGCGCACCCTATGCGCATCATTCTCGATCCCTTCGTGATAGCATCCGCGCATGGTACGAGTTGGGTACGTGTTTACTGCACGATCGCAATGCGACAGGTACGCGACTCCCAGCCTATACGCGACATGTTCGAAGTACATAACGCGGCGTTTACACGCTTCCGTGGTGCGTCATGTGCGTCTATGACGCGGTAGGTGCGCGGATCCCGCGAAATATTTAACATTTTAAAAAACATATATATATGTATTTCATGTGAATATTAATTGAAGACAAACTCTAAACTAGTCTTAAAACTAATATATTTTTACATCTAATCCTATATTTCTTTTTAATTCAATTTCGCGAATGCGCGCTGGGTGCGTGCTGTGTAAGCGCTGGGTGCGTGGATCCCATGTGACCTGCAAAAAAAGAGATTTGATTGGTTCATTACACTTCCTCTTCTAACTATTGAAAGACCCCACCCATTTCAATCATTCTTTTTTGACCTTCTTTAGAGCACCATCTCTCTGGAGAGAAGAAGATTTTTTAGACTAAGTTTACACTTAGCTCTAACTTTTTTCAACCAAAAATGGCTTCAGGGCAGCAGGCATCACCTGCATCACCTCATTCTTCTGAGGATGAATTTTTTCCGGAGGCACCACCCAAAAAACGTTTTTCTTCAGTGGTGTGGAAATTTTTTACTTTTCCCGAGGAGCAGAATAAGACCAATGCCACCTTGGTCACGTGCAAGATTTGAAAAAGAGTCCTATCGAGAGGGGATCCTAACAAGAAATACTCTTGTGCATGGCAAATATGATGAAGCACATGAGGACCCTTCATCCGAACAATCTTGCACAAGAAGAGTGCCGACGTATGAGAAACACTCCTGCTCCTGCGCCATCCACCTCATCGCAGCCGAGCACATCAAGAGTGCATCCATCAGCCCAAACCTTGGACATCCGTCCTCAATTTCAATTTTTAAAAGTGCTCTGCACTATGTGCAATAAGACTTTGTGCTATGGTGAGCAGTCGATCGATCTGATCTGCCGCCGGCAAGAAAGTCACATTTGCTAATTTTTTTTTTTTTTATTGTTCCCTGAAGTTCATTGTTTGGTTTCTCCTGTTTTTTTTGTTTTTTTTGCAGAAAAACCAAGAAAATTAAAAAATTGTTCAGAAAACCCCCAAAAAATTATAAAAGAAGAAAGAAGAAAAAAAAAGTTCTTGTAAGAACTAACTTTCCTGGTTTAAAAAAAGAGCTAAATTTCTTTGTTAGTGTTAGTTTAGATAAATGTATGTGTAGTATGTAATTGACTGAATGAATGCATTAGTAGCGTATGGTGAATGTATAAGTGCAGAACTATGAGGAAGTGCTGCAGCATCACACAGTAACCTCTTTAACTGCAGTGTGCTGTAGTACTTCCGAAGCACAGGGATGCAACATATGTACATAAATATGTTGCAAATCTATGCTTCTCTCAGCACGGCTGCTTAAACTGCAGCCATGTGGTGACACAGGCACCCTTGCACCATAGTGCAAGGATATCTTTGTCATGTGCTGTTTGTTTTTCTGCAGGAAGACACACCTTCCTGCACAAAAACAATGAGAAAATGCATTTTTCAGTATGCATTGAAGATATAAAAATGTGGAGAAATTAAAACAATTCTCCTTGTTGTGCTTTCCTACACCAATTTTAGAATGGTGCAGCATTCACACACATATCGAGATTTATGATTTCTGATCAATCTAGACATGTGTCTTGTTCTTTGAGTATTAAGTGCAATCATGCACAACAACACTTATAGAAAACCCTTTCAACACAAAGTGGTGTGCATGATGAGGTTATATTTACATGGAGAATAAAAAGTGCACAGAGTGCCTTTTCCTCTCTTTGTAAATATAAAAGAGAATCTTGCACAATAACTATGTTACAAAAAGTGACATATTTCCGTTTTTAAATATCCTTGCGAATGATAGAAGGTAAGCACAGAGTTTTGTCTGCAAAGATGTTCAAAGAAGAATGATTGAAATGATTGCGGTCCTTCAACAGCTAAAAAGGTGAAATATTATGAACCCCTCAAATCTCTTTTTTTGCAGGTCACATGATATCTTATTATGGTCAGATTTCAAAACTACATAAACAGAGTGTTTTTAGAAACGTGCTTCAACTTTGTAGCTTCTTGCAGGCCTCTTCATTCTGCATATTGAGACTTAGTTAAACTTACCTTCACAGTAATAGGAATAATTAATGGTATACATTTTTTTCTGTTTTTCATTCAAATATAAATTCATATAAATTGCTTATTTTAAAATTTGGATCTTTGAAAGAAAAGGAAAAAAAATTATAACATGTAATAATACATTTTTTACAACACAGCATAATTTCCCCAAAGTAATTTTTTTGCCTTTTTTGCTGTTCTCAGAATATAGTGATTTCAATCGTACTCATCACTTAACAGCGGGCAAAAAAAACACAATCTCAAAGATTGTTAAAACAAAAACAACATGCCATTCTCAAAATACAAATCACAGAAATATAAAATGCACACAGCTAACAAACTTTTTTAACTTTAACTTACAAAAACTGTAAATGATGTTGCTATAAAATATTCACCAAATCTAAAGTTGAATTTTTGGAGGATGCACCACGCCCACAACGTTTTCCTTCAGTGATGTGGAAATGTTCTACTTTTCTCGAGGGGCAAACAAAGACCAATACCACCTTTCTCATGCACAAGATTTTCAAAAGAGTTCTGTTACGAGGGGATCCTAACAAAAAATACTCATGCGGCACAGCAAGTATGATGAAACACCTAAGGACCCTTCATCCAAACAATCTTGCACGAGAAGAGTGCAAACAGATGAGAAAAACTCCTGTTCTGTATCTGTAAAAAAGAATCACAAATAAATGTATATTAATAACTTTCAAAATGATACTATTCCATTACTGTACAAACACATTTTATATAAATACTGACTAAGAAACTATGTCCCTGAACCACAAGTGTGACGATGGTTAAAACACTACATGCATAGTGCATACTACTTTGAAGCAGTTCATGCCCTAAAGCCTACCTCACTAAACTCTACATGCTAACTGACTAAATGATTACAGTACTATAAGGAGACACACTGGGTGAGTGACAGGGTGTTTGCTAGAAGAGTATGAATACTAACTAGGGAATTGAAGGTGTGAAGCACAACTGTGTAGGTGATTAGAGGACTGCATCCATACTGCATAGGCATTTAAAGCAGTCCATGTGCTAAGGCCTGGCTCACTGCATGACTACTTGGGTACTGACTGAATGATTAAAGTACAGCAAGGAGAGTGCCTAGGTGAATTTAAAAGTGCTAGGCTTTTCGCACAGGGAATGGATTAGTACTTGGTACTGAATGGGTCACTAGAGGAGTGCAAAGGCAGTGACAAGATGTTTGCTGGACTGTATGGATACTGACTAGGAAATTGAAAGTGTGAAAGACAAGTGTCTAGGTGGTTAGAAGACTGCATGCATAGTGGATAGGGGTTTGAAGCAGTCCATGTGCTAAGGCCTGGCTCAGTGCATGAATACTTAGGCACTGACTGAATGATTAGAGTACTGCAAAGATAGCATTTTGGTGAATTTATAAGTGTTTGAGTTTTCGCACAGTGAATGGATTAGTACATGATGCTGAATGGGTCACTAGAAGACTGCAAAGGGAGTGACAGGGTGTTTAAACACAACAGAATAGGGGGTCTATTGGTAGACAGCACAAGATTAAAGAAAAAGAAAAGTAGTGTGTGAAATGTCAGACCCATACATAGTCAGAGCAGAGCACGGAAAACCATCAAACCGACTCAACCAAAGAGACCAAAGTTGAGAGCAAAGTCACCTCTCACGATCAGTTTATATCATATGGTCTCCACCAAGAGCCGAGGTATGCCTCTTAGTCATAGAGACTTCCTCGTTAGTGTAAGGCTCTCTTGCTCATATGGGTTGATAAAGAAAAGTCCAAAAGTCACGTGACAGACTGTGACCACCAGACAGAAGAAGTGCAGTGCAAAGGAAAATGTGAAGTTTAAAAAGAGATTGTGTGAAGAGTACGATATAATTCACTCATTTCTACACATCTCAATTAAAAGGGTGTGTGAACAAAAAATATATACCAAGCAGTGCCAACTAGTCACTGTTGAATGAGGGTCAACATGTTTCAGCCTTCACGGGATTATGGCCCAAGGCTTTCTTCAGGACCTATAAGAATTAGTGCTACTGCATTCAAATTGATGGATTCCAAAAGGTGAAAATATAAAGTATGAAAACTTAGCATAGGAAGAAGTAATCAATACAACCTCACTTTGTCCTAATCCTCTATATCACAGGGTGCTAGCATCACCTGAGGAGAAAGGACAGTTAGCACACATAGTAGACCAATTCAGAAAAAATGTGCCGTCTATATACAAGCAAATTTAACATAAAAGTGCCTGGTTCATTGCTATAAAAGAGAGAACGCAATGCTTACCCAACGTGATCAGGGATTGCACCTCACCTACCCTGGAACCTGGCTCAGGTTAATGAGGCCCCGCTCTAAATCGTGGGTAAAGAGAAACAAAAACAACTTTTTTTTGTATTTATTCATTTTATAATTAATTAAAACCACATTGGAACAGCAAAGAGCCAAAATGTACTCCTAGTTGTTCAAATGCGTTACGTTAAACGTAACGAACTCCTAACCCCCAAAAAGTGTACTCCCATGAGTGCAGATAACCCCTCTCAGTAAATCAACTCCTTGAAGTGATATTGTTATTACAGATACAAAATATATAGGCTGGCTAGTATCTCTGGCTAGTAAGAGACCAGAGCAAATCATCATCTGTCTCTTTAACAACTACCGAAAAAATGACAGCCATTCTACCTAGTTGTGATAATCAGGTGTCTCAGTTCTAAAGAGTAAGGCGCGCTTGTAAGCATGCCTCATACGAACTCTCCTCAAAAACTAGTGAGCGAAAAGGAAACAGAAAAGCCCGAAATTAGGGCGCTCGGTTAGCAGCAGCACAACTCACCTGTCCGTCGTTGCCCCTGGCTTTCCTAAGCAGGGTGGGAGGCAACGTACCGGAACCGGGAGTGTGTTCAAATACTCTCACCACATCGGGCACGCCTTACGCTGCGTAGCAGGAGACTACGGCGGCCGCCGTGTCCAAATAGATAGAACTACAGAGAAAATGGCATGCCTCATGGGAGATGTAGTTTAAAAGCTATCAATGTATTTTGAAGATTCACGCCTTCCGCTGCATGGCTGGAAACTACAGTCGGCAACAAGTCTAAATTAGTGGAACTACAAAAAACGGCATGCCTCATGGGAGATGTAGTTGATCGCTGTAAATGCGCTTTAAGATTAACTACGTGCAAAGCCTGAAAACATACAGACCACTGTAGATACGGGGTAGCCTTTGCATTTAACCCTCGATCAACTTGCCAAGCTGCAGTTTTGCTCTATGTCTATTCCAATCTCGAACAGATCCGAGAGACCCAAATCAATGCCATCTGCTGCTCGGATGTCAAGTCCCATTCTGGATGGGCAAAGTCAATGATAGCGTTACAGTGAGAGAAAAGCTCATTATGTATACTCTGCTTTCTGGGTGATGTACTTAGTGCACGTCATGTGTTATAAACCGCCTACTTTCATGCTGGTATACCGCAAAGGTTTAGTAATAGGTAAGCTCATCTCTATTAGTTTGAATTTAGTTGTGGTAGTTAACATCTAGTGTTCCCATTCTCTGCTTGGTGGGTAGTATGGTGTATTGTAAAAGACTCATTTGCATACTGCTGTCCCGCAGAAATCAATGGTTTGTAGGCTCTCCCCTGTTACTGTTGCAGTAGTTCACAACTAGTGTTCCCTATCAAAGTCCCAGAGGTAAACACATTGGTGTAGTGACGGGCCGAGGTTAGTTCATTATCCATTTTAACAAAAGTGATAAACGTTAGACCCGGAATGCCACGATGCCTCATACCAATACACCGCACAGTTGTGCAACGCCCCTCCTTAGTATTGGATGCTCGTCCAGGGAATATCATCGTTTAAACCCAAAGTGTCACAACATAGCCTATGCACCCATTTTTGTTCTTTGGTGAACAAAAACCTGGAGATATCACTGACGTGTTGTGGAATGATCGGTTTCTCCAGTATTGTCCAATGGAAATCATCTGCAGTGTGATTGGCTTCTGTATAATGTCTGGTGAGTTTTGTGTTGGATTTGCGGCACCTGAAGGTGCTCTTATGCTCTGACATGCGTAGTCTCACCTTTCGGGTGGTCATACCCACATACCTCATCTTACACGGGCATGTGAGTAAATAAATAACATTACTGCTGTTGCAGTTTGTGAAATGAGTCTGCATCCAGGGTCTATCGGTCCCAATATCCACCGAAGAACTGTTGGTAGTTTGTGGACACACCGAACAAACCCCACAGGGATGGTGTCCCGTCACTGCTGGCAGGTCCCATAAAGTACCTAGTGGTCTACTGGGCCCAGTTGATGGTCGTGTATGGACCAATCTGTCCTTGATATTGCCTGATCTTTTGAAAGCAAAGAGTGGCATCGCTATTTTCTCCTGGCAACTATTTAATATCCTCCAGTGTTTTTTGATGCTTTTCTTTATATCATTGGATAGTGTGCAGAAAGTGCTGACCATCGTGAGACGTTCCAATGGTGGCTTTGGTACAGGCGGTTCCAACAGAGCTTCCCGATTGTTATTCGAGGCCCTTTTGAGAGACCGTTTGACCAACTTGCGGGGATAGTTTCTCTCCATAAGTTGCTCTGATAGTAAATTGGCATGTTTGGTAAAGCCATCTGTTGTTGAACAGTTCCTATGCACCCTCAGAAACTGGCCGTAGGGTAAATTATCCCTAAGGGCCTTAGGGTGCTGACTGTCGTAACGCAAAAGCGAATTGCGTGCCATGGGCTTGCGGTATAATTCACTGCCTAAGCCCTCAGGGGTTACAAAAATCGATAGGTCCAGAAATGCCAAACGGCTCTTGTTCACTTCTACCGTGAACTTCAGGTATTCATTCCGTGAGTTAAGCCACTGATGAAAATGGCCGATGGACTGTAGGTCTCCTCTCCATACCACCAAAACATCATCAATATACAGCTTCCATAAGCGGATTGATGAAAAAAAGGGGTTGGTGGGAGCCAGGACGTGTTCCTGCTCGAACGCATGGACATATAGATTCGCTAAGCTGGGCGTGAAAACGCTGCCCATGCTGGTCCCTGACGTTTGCAGATAGATGGTATTCTCGAATTTAAAGAAATTCTCCTTCATCGCCATTCTGGCCAGCGTCATAATGAAGGGTACAGGTGTAATGGACTGTAAGTCGGTACCCTCAAGGATGGATCGTATTGTATCCAGTGTCTCATCTTGGGGAATGGATGTATATAGAGATTCGACATCGAAGGAGACTAAAAAGTCTCGTTCCGTGTCGAACTCTACCGTGGGAAGCAATCGCAGGACATCCTTGGTATCCTGCAGATACGTCGGCATCTTCTGGACAATAGGTCTTAGGAAGTGGTCCACAAACATAGACAGTGGTTCCAAAAGGGAACCCTGTCCCGAGATGATTGGTCGCCCAGGTGGAGGTCTCTGGGCCTTGTGTACCTTTGGCAGTACATAAAAATAGGGAATGACGGGAAATTTTGTCTGAAGGAACTGTGCTTCGTGGTTGGTAATCCAACCTTCACAGAGAGCTTCTTCGGTGATTTCACCGATAGATTTAAGCAGTCTATCAGTAGGATCATGGCTTAGAGCCCTGTAAGAACGCTCATCGCCCAATTGGCGGAGGCATTCTGCTCTGTATTCAACGGTATCCAAGATAACAATGGACCCCCCCTTGTCTGCAGGTTTGATGGTAATTTCTTCTGCTCTAGACAAGGAGGTAAGTGCTTGCCTCTCAACTCGTGGTAGGTTAATAAACCTCTCCCTCCTTGTGTTGCACATGGCGCTGATCTCACACGTGACCGCTTTTTCAAAAGTGAGAACTTGTGGAGGAACCAGGTGTGTAGGAGGGTTAAATGTAGACTTAACTCTAAGCCCCGTGTTTTGTTCATTCTCTTCAGGATCAATTGTAGTTTTGTCCCTGAAAAAGTGATGTAGCCTCAATTTCCTAAAAAACTGTGCCAATTCGCATTGAATCTGGAACGAGTCACCTGTGGAGGTGGTGACGAAGCCAAGGCCCCTGTTGAGAACAGACAACTCGTCTGTTGACAGGTTACACTTGCTCAGATTCACTACGAGGTTTGGTTGGCACTGCCCGTGGATGGAGCCGAGTTCTTCCTCGTGTTGCTCCGCGTCCCGGCATGGGGACCTGAGGGAGGGCCTGAGGTTAGATCCCAGTGAACTTGGGCTTGTGCGTTTCTTCGCCTGCCTCGACTTCTTGGGGGGCCATACCCTAAAAAAGACTGGTTGTCAAATTCTGGTTGGTATGCTGTCATGTGTGGTGGAAAAGCTTGTGGTGGAAAACCCCAAGGGGTGGGTGGCCACCACTGTTGAAATTGTGGTGTACCATAACCCCTTTGGTGGTAGGGTCTAGTGTATCTACCTCTACCTCTAGAGCGTTGTGTAGGTCTCTCAGTGTCACTAGATGTTTCATCGGAGCTGGAGCCTGAATAGGAAGAACCATATCTTCTCCCATTGCTTTTGAACTCAGGTGGTGTGTAATCCTCACTGGTATAAGGATAAACCTTTTCATGTTTGAACTTGGCCAAATCTTTTTTAAATTTTTCAATTTTAGAAAGGAGAATAGAGTCCTTAAACTCCTTATTGTTTTTATTCGATTCGTCCAAGTTCTTTTTGAATAAAGTGGCAGTGATGGTAATTTTGATTTGGGCCTCCAAGGCCTGTATCTCTATGAGGATGGAATCAGCCACTCTCTTCGCTGTGCTGATAATTAAAATCAGCCAGTCACGCGTACAGCGCCATGCTATAAGTGACCAGTCTTTGAGAAACGCTCTATCATCCAGAAAGAGCCTTGGGGCATTGGTTACTATCAAACCGGGGGGCGCACAGTTCGCTCTCAAATATTCAGCCATAATGGCGCCATGAATGGAAGAGCGTGAATGGGATTTCTTCAGAATGAGGACTCTGCCCCAATCGTTACCTGTCTCTGTGAGGGGAGCATTCGAACCCTCAAGTATACTAGGTGTATTGTCAAGAATAGATTGGAATATTGCGTCGTCATACGCCAAACCACTGAATTCAGCCATTTTGTGATGACCAAAGCATGAGTTGAGATACAGCAAAAAGAGGCTAAACGCTACCAGAAAGGAGATCACAAATTGGTGTAGGCTATGCAGTCATAAAAATCTGCATTGAAAATGGGATTATCCGCCAAAGCAGTATAATCTTCGTGAAAGACCCGCAGCCAAGAAGCTGCTCAAAAACATCAAAACTACCACCTGGATAAAGGGTCTAAGGGAGAGATATTTAAAGACCTGCCCAAATTCTAATCCCCATAACAAGACTGTATAAACACAACAGAATAGGGGGTCTATTGGTAGACAGCACAAGATTAAAGAAAAAGAAAAGTAGTGTGTGAAATGTCAGACCCATACATAGTCAGAGCAGAGCACGGAAAACCATCAAACCGACTCAACCAAAGAGACCAAAGTTGAGAGCAAAGTCACCTCTCACGATCAGTTTATATCATATGGTCTCCACCAAGAGCCGAGGTATGCCTCTTAGTCATAGAGACTTCCTCGTTAGTGTAAGGCTCTCTTGCTCATATGGGTTGATAAAGAAAAGTCCAAAAGTCACGTGACAGACTGTGACCACCAGACAGAAGAAGTGCAGTGCAAAGGAAAATGTGAAGTTTAAAAAGAGATTGTGTGAAGAGTACGATATAATTCACTCATTTCTACACATCTCAATTAAAAGGGTGTGTGAACAAAAAATATATACCAAGCAGTGCCAACTAGTCACTGTTGAATGAGGGTCAACATGTTTCAGCCTTCACGGGATTATGGCCCAAGGCTTTCTTCAGGACCTATAAGAATTAGTGCTACTGCATTCAAATTGATGGATTCCAAAAGGTGAAAATATAAAGTATGAAAACTTAGCATAGGAAGAAGTAATCAATACAACCTCACTTTGTCCTAATCCTCTATATCACAGGGTGCTAGCATCACCTGAGGAGAAAGGACAGTTAGCACACATAGTAGACCAATTCAGAAAAAATGTGCCGTCTATATACAAGCAAATTTAACATAAAAGTGCCTGGTTCATTGCTATAAAAGAGAGGGTGTTTCCTGGAAGTGTATGGATACTGACTGGGGAATTGAAGGTGTGAAAGACAAGTGTGTAGGTGGTTAGAGGACTGCATGCATAGTGGATAGGGGTTTGAAGAAGTCCATGTGCTAAGGCCTGGCTCAGTGCATGAATACTTAGGCAGTGACTGACGAGGCTAAGACAAGTAGGATCAACTACGAACCCGCTTCCTTCTTAGGTAAACCCGATCAAGTGATCGGGTCGTCCTTCCTCATCTATGAGGCATTCCATCCCACCTCTAGGAGGTGGAACGCCAGATCAAGAACCCTAGATTTAGGGTCTTGGCACTAAGAAGGGGAGATAACATCCCTTGGCTGACCATCAGCGGTCATTGCATATCGGTCCTGAAGAAGTGTCGCTCTACTTTGGAGCACCAGACACGAAACATGTTGACCCAAATCAACTAAAGGCTACTCGAATACCTTTACTCATTAACGTAGCCTCACCGTTTTCTAATTAGTCTCAACCTTGAATACTTAATAAAGTGAATCAACAAGGTTAGGGGCCATTTTAAATCACATTCCGCACACTTTAGAAGACATTGCTCTCCTATTGCCCCACACACCTCACTCACCAAACGGCGTTCTCAGATCAAGAAGATCTCCGATAAAGATGCCACCAGGCCCGTCGGACATTGCAGCGCCGGTCCAACGAGGAGCGCCCAATGATGAAGCATGACACCCTAACAGGTGCGTGAGGGCATTATGATCTGAATTTGCAGATCCCCCCAGATACCATCTATAATCGTGTAGAAAGCCATTGACACTCTCTACTCAGGCCCCTAGAGAGGAACTGTTCCCTTCTGATATACATTGACGTAGCCCAATGTTAATCTTTGATTAGATTAGACTTGTTTTGACTTTTGCACCTACATGAATTTTACTATGGAATGTCTTCTTTTATCGATTTTATGGATACTTTTATGGAGTATCACCAAAATAAAGTTCTTTTGACTGACAGAAAGTTTTTAGCCCTGGTTCCCCTGCATCTGCTTGTCAGAGTTGGGGTGGGTTTTGATCTCCTCCTTTTTAGGGTTCTGAGGTCCTGAGAGAGTCTCTTTTGTGGGCTTAAACCTAGACCTGGGCAGTAATCTCCACTCTGCTCGTGTAGTGTGCAAACTTTTTCCCACTCTGCGTATAGTGAGAAGTTCAGAAAAACTCAGCATAGAAGCGCAGAGTTTTTCATCTCTCATGGCTCGACAAGGTTAAGTTGGCAAGTGCTAGCGCAGAAAATCCACCGCTAGACGACAACCCGGGGAGATTCCTCAATGCGGTAGTCAACACAGGTCACTACCGCTCGCTTTGAGAAACCTGCCGATAGTGTTGAGGAAGCTGTCACTGAAGAAGAACTTTTACTCAAGCAGCAGAAAGAAGTTGATCCCTCATGTGCATGGTTCCATTTAAGCTGATTTTACAGCGCAGAACAAACATCCGGCACTAAAAATCAGAACAAACGAAGTGACTTACCTCACTCCAACATTTGCAGTACTCCGCAGACCGCAGAAGAGTTTTTTTTACCACTTTACAGAATTCAATGTAGCAAAACTCCGTAAACTCCGCCCAAGCCCACCTGCCACCTCCTTCCTTTGCTTTTTGTGAGCCTAACCCCCAATGTTTGATGTCACCCCCTAGGTTTTCTTAGGTACTTTTAGACCTGGAATCTTTTGGCGTGTTTCCCCAGTCTTTTGGCTTTCTGACCTCCTGGTTTTTGCTGGTCTCTGCGTGCTTTCTCACTGCTGTTCAGTGTTAACGTGCAAGTGCTCCTACTGTAAAATATGTTATGCATTGGTGTTTCCATGATTGGCATGTTTGATTTACTGGTAAGTCCATAGTAAGATGCACTGAGAGTGCCAGGACCTGTAAATCAGATGCTACTAGAGGACTTGCAGCAATGGTTGTACCACCCACAGAAGAAGCCATCTAAAGGTATCTCAGACCTGCCACTGCAGTGTCTGAGCACAGTTTTTACTGCCATGCTGACTTAGCAAGTGCACCCACTTGCAAAGCTCTAACCTTCCCTTTTATTACATGTACGTCACCCCTAAGGTGGGCCCAAGGTACCCCTAGGGCGAGAAAGCAAAAGACACACAATTGATGGACGGAATGCAGAACAAATCAAAACATTCACCCCCAGTCAAGAGATCTGGGTTAAACCCATCATTCTTTTGCTCACCATGCCACCCCAGTTTAGACCTGGCCATTAGCAAATCAGTCTTGACCCTGTGCCTCATGGGAACAGTCCAGCCCTATCTACCAAGCCAGGTCCTCCACGGACCGGAAACAAGCATCCTAGGACCGGTTTTGGGGTTTCACACCTCTTCAGCCAGGATAGCTTGATTCCAGTGGCACAGTGAGCCCGGGACCCACTTTTGGGCATACCTGGTGCACTTAGGCGAGAAAGCAAGAGACACACAATTGATGGACGGAATGCAGAACAAATCACAACATTCACCCCCAGTCAAGAGATCTGGGTTAAATACATAATTCTTTAGCTCACCATGCCACCCCAGTTTAGACCTGGCCATATGCAAATCAGTCTTGATCCTGTGCCTCATGAGAACAGTCCAGCCCGAACTGCCAAGCCAGGTCCTCCTTGGACCGGAAACAAGCATCCTAGGACCGGTTTCGGGGTTTCACCACTCTTCAGCCAGGATAGATTGATTCCAGTGGCACAGTGAGCCCAGGACCCACGTCTGGGCATACCTGGCACACTTAGGGCGAGAAAGCAAAAGACACACAATTGATGGACGGAATGCAGAACAAATCAAAACATTCACCGCCTTCTAGAGATCTGGGTTAAATCCATCATTCGTTTGCTCACCATTCCACCCCAGTTTAGACCTGGCCATATGCAAATCAGTCTTGACCCTGTGCCTCATGGGAACAGTTCAGCTGGAACTGCCAAGCCAGGTCCTCCCTGGACTGGAAACAAGGATCCTAGGACCGGTTTCGGGGTTTCACCCCTCTTCAGCCAGGATAGCTTGATTCCAGTGGCACAGTGAGCCCAGGACCCACGTCTGGGCATACCTTGTGCACTTAGTGCGAGAAAGCAAAAGACACACAATTGATGGACGGAATGCAGAACAAATCAAAACATTCACCGACTTCTAGAGATCTGGGTTAAATCCATCATTCTTTAGCTCACCATGCCACCCCAGTTTAGACCTGGCCATATGCAAATCGGTCTTGACCCTGTGCCTCATGGGAAAAGTCCAGACCTAACTGCCATATAGCCTCTCAATGAAGGGGTCAGACAGAAGCATACTATTTATCCTGGATCACTGTACTGGGGTGAATGTATGACATTGTTCTGCATTCTGTCCATCAACTGTTGTTTTTGCATTTGTCACCCCGAGTGGGATGGGTATGCCCAGACGTGGGTCCCGTGCTCTCCATGCCAGTGGAATCAAGCTATTCTGGCTGAAGAGGAGTGAAACTCCAAAACCGGTCCTAGTATGCTTGTTTCCAGTCCAGGGAGGACCTGGCTTGGCAGTTCGGGCTGGACTGTTCCCATGACGCACATGGTCAAGACTGATTTGCATATGGCTGGTTTCAAACTGGAATGGTATGCTGAGCAAAAAACGATGGATTTAGGCCCAGATCTCTGTACTGGGGTGAATGTATGACATTATTCTGCATTCTGTCCATCAACTGTTGTTTTTGCAGGTACCCCTATGGGCAGGGTGCAGTGCATGTGGAAAGTATGACTTGCACTGATGTGTGTTACATGTCCTGATAGTTAAATACAGTGTTTTTCGCTTTTCACTATTTAAAGGCTATCTGTTCCATAGGATAGAATGGGGGATACATTTGTAACATCTTACAAGTATGACTTCCCATTGGGACTAAACAGAGGCAATGAGTTTAGTACGCCTGAGCTCATAACTTAAAAATGCATCTTTTAGTAAAGATGATTTTTATATTGTTTGTTTGAAAATACCACTTTTAGAAAGTGGGTATTTTATTGCTTAGCCTTCCTATGTGCCTATGCTGGGTTGTGTTTTGACTCTCTGGCTTTGGAGTGACAGGGGCTGGGGATGTGCATTCTCCTCAGACAGTCACAGGGGTTGAGGTGTGTCCTGCCTCTACTGGATGAGTCAGGGCTGGACTGCATAGACCTTAGCTGCATTTAGAGTAGGGGAATGAGATTTCCTTTCACCTGAATAGGCCTGGTCTGCCTTGGACAATGCTGTCTCCTTGGCCTGCCAGGGAGTTGGGCCAGATAGGACAGAACTGATTTGGGCTAGGCGCAGACACTCTGCCAGAAGAGAACAAAGGTAAATGTGATATGAATATTGGAGCCTAGACCCTAGGATTTTAGAACTCTTTTGGACTCAGAACCCTGCCAAGAAGAAGAGCTGGACAAGCCGTGAGAAGAAACTAACACTTTGCAGTGTGCTTTGCTGTGTTGGCCTGCAGTAGCTGCTTCTGTCTTGAGCAGAGAAAGAACTGGACTGACCTTTCTGCAACTAGCTGGAGGACCACTGGAGCTATGCGGCTAAGTAATAGTGCTCAAAGTTCAGTGCTCCGTGGACCCCTTTGTCCGCCAGCAGTTTCATTTTGTGCAGTACCACCTGGTGCCTGCCCTTATTTTAGATGCAATTCCCTAGGGAAGTGTGCAGTGAAAGGAATGTGGATCTGGGTATATGTACAGGGAGGTTGTGGAAGGAACATAATGAACAAGGGAACATCACCATTGCGGATGACATCCAACCATGTACCATGAGAGGAAGAGTACTCCAGATTGTCAACTGGGGGCAGAGGGAGTCAATGGCTTTCGTGCGGTTTCCATCTATGAGGTTTTTCATTTCATGGTAAATATGCATGCCTAAATAACGGAATGTACACGGTTCCCAGTGAAGGGGATGTAAATCCACCAGTAGATGTTGCCATGGGCATGCAGGCTGAAGCGGAAACAGACAGGATTTAGCCCAGATGACTGCTAAATTTAAGGCCCCTCAGATTTTCCTTAGGATATCCCTGCTATTTGTTATTCCAGCACGGATATCCCATATATAAGCTAAGACATCATCCACACATAGAGAAAAAAGGGTGTGTATCTCATCATGTAATGGAATACCCCATACCTGCCTCTGTTGTCGAAGCCTATGCACAAGTTGCACCATTGCCAGGGCGATGAGTAATGGAGACAAAGGGCACCCCTGCCGGATACCTCTGTTGCCCGTAATGAAGGGGGGACACATTGCCCTATCTTCACTCTGTCAATGGGTTCCGTATATAGCAGGCAGATGAGCCTTCGAAACCTATGCTTAATGCTCAGGGATGTCATGTTTGAGAAAAGGGAATCACAATCCACCAAATCAAATGTTTTCTCCAGATCCAATACTTTGCAGGCAGCATATGGCCACTGAGTAAGAGAAAGCTCCAAAGCTCCATCACCCTGTGCAGACAGAGGATGTTAAGTGAGGTAGATCTGCCGGGGACAAACCCGTTCTGGTCTGGATGTACCTCAAGAAGTTGACCCGCAATAATTTTACGTCATATCTTGGAATCTAGTCCAAGCATGGACAAGATAATTCTAGGGGGTCTTTATCGGGCTTGAGAAGGGATACTAGTAGGGATTCCTTGAGTAACAGCGGGAGCCTTCCCTCATTCAGTGCCTCTTGGTACAGCTCCAGTAATTTGTGAACTAGTAGATGTTAGTATGCTTTGTAAAATTCAATTGGGAACCCATCTAGTCCTGGTGGCCGCTCCTCTAATGGCCCTTCGGATTACCTGTATAGTGATAGGTGCATTAAGTTTGCCTCTGTCAAGAGGCTTAATAGGAGTTAATGTAACTGTGCTGAGGACATTTTGAATATGATTTTGTCTGTCAGCTGGAGGGGGTCATATAGAGTTTGATAGTGAGTGTTGAATTTATTATGTATTTTCACTTGCTTAGTAACCAGTTGTGTCAGGCCAGTTCTAATCATGGTGACAGGGGACGTTGTTTTAGCACTGCAGAGGAATCATGCCAGAAGTCATCCTGAATCGTCCACCTCCATGTGCATCTTTGCTTGGTAAGCTCTAAAGTCTAGGCAGCGCAACTATTCTATAAGCTGAGCATGTCACTCCATTGCCACTGTCAAATCACCTTGTTTTCCACGATCAACTTGAGCTGCAACCTCTAAGGATCCCAGGGATGTTTCTATGAGTGTCAAGTCCTTCTGCAAGTCTGCCCTGATGCCTACAACCACACAGATGTAATGACCCTGAGTACTACCTTTAGTGCCTTCAACTCTACTGGCCTGGCGGATATGGTTTCCCAGTTCTCCATGAAATAGCTTAATAATGAATCACTAGTGGCATCTCAGAAGACTTGATCCTCCATCATGGCCGGCTGCAATCACCACATGGGAACTGGTGGTCTCAGCACTCTCCACTCTAACTGCAATAGAAGGGAGTTATGGTCTGAGACAGCTTTCCCTAGGTACTGGAGCAGGGAGGTGGGAGAAGTCCTCTCCTCGTATTGCGATGTGTTACATCTAATTACTACCTAAATACCTTGTTTCTACTGTATTCTTAACTGTGCAATTTTACTGACTAAATACTTCGTTTTAACTTTTTTAACTGTGCAACTCTGTCATTTTAATCGGTTTAAGTAGTTAGTACGCATATTATTGCTGAACTCATTTTCTTAGGAATTCATAGCAACCAAATATTTCAGAAGCATTATGCACACTTACATTTTGGTGGTCTTGCTGTTTTGTCTCCGCTTCCCCGGTCCAACGCCGGCACCCTGCCGTTTGAGTGAAGGGAAGCGGACACACCCTGTTAGACCTGTCAGCCCTTTGGGTGGTCCCTCCTCATCATTATTTATTTTGTCCCACTTTTGCCTCAAACCCTGTTTGAATTTTTCCTTTTTGGGAACCCCCAGACTTTTTCGTGTTGCTACAGATTCAGGGAACCATTTTAGCTACCCCTGAAACTTCTGTCTGAGGGCCTGAAGCACAAAATGGTGGCCACCTGTGACATCACCAGCATCCACTGGAACCTACCAGCACCTTCCAGAACATTCCAGGAGATTCCAGAACCCTGTGACCGTTGGAGGCGGTTTAGAATGTTGGGAGGATAAGAGAGGCAGTTGGCAGTTGGAGCTGGCAGTTGGCACCTGACTGGTGAAGAGAGAGGAGCACAACAGTGAAAGAGGAAGGAGTGAAGCAGCAGGGGTGGAAACTTGTGCCTGGAGTGGGGTCCATAAACCCACCCTTGATACTTGTCCCTACTGATGGATCCCAGCCTATAGCCCTGTGTGGGAAGAAGACAGAAGAAAACCATCCTAAGGACCTGGACAGCAGGAACAGGCCTTAGAACCAAGAAAACAGAAAGATTCTGACCTGAGAACTGGTTTCCCTGGAGTCCGGCGTCGAGTAGCCTGAATACCTGGAGCCCGAGGTGGAGAAGCGGCGCTGACTGAAGTAGCAGACGTCGTACCCGGAGCCGCCTGAGGTCGTGAGAGGGCGCCGACGGGGGTCGAGAGGAATACCAGAGGTCGAGGAGGAAGTGAACCGAGGTCGAGCGAGCGGCGTCATCGGAGGAGTGAAGTCCGCCCTCCGGAGTCGTCGGAGACCGAGGTAGAGGAGCACCGGAGGTCAGGAGTGAGGATCGCACTCCAGAGTCGCCCGGAGCCCGTGAGGAGGAGCACCGGAGGTCGGGGGTGAGGATCGCACCCCGGAGTCGCCGGAAGTCGACATCGAGGCCAGGCCGGCCGACGTCATCGGAGCCGAGAGCGCCATCGGACCGGAGCCGCCCGAAGTCGACATCGTGAAGAGACTGCCTGACGCCGTCGAATCGGAGGTCGAGATCGAACCGAGGCCACCGACATCGGACCGGAACCGCCTGCCGGCGTCGTCAAAGAACTGACATTGTGCCGAGGCCGCCGAGACCGAACCGGAACCGCCTCACGGCGTCGACACGACTCCAGCGGCGTCGGAACATCAGAAAAAGGGCAGTAAGTGGAGTAGAGGGCGCCTAAGGCCCTGTGGAGACCTGAGAGACTGCTCTAAGGGGCTAGGGAGGTGCTGAAACCCACCTGACTGTGCCTGGGGTGAACTGGGACTAACCTAGAGAGGTTGTGTGGAGAAGGAAAGCCAGGGCATTGGTATTCCCCCCTTTGATCTACCTCAGTTAGGCCTCAGCCTTGTCCCAGCCAGGGAGTAGCCTCCCCCCTCAAGCCTTCCCCAACCCTACAAGCTGTGCCTGGGCCAAATCAGCCCTTAAGAAGTGAAGTGTCATCTGATTATATGAGGGTTGCTGTATACTTGTAATTATTTATTGGGGATACTATATTTATTGAGTTTTTATCTATTTATTGCTGCACTATATTTATAGGTCCACAGGACTTGTTGGTGTACAATATTTATTGATACAGTATTTATTGCCTCAAAGTATTTAATTGTCTGTATATATTGCACTTGTATTTATGCCCTGTTATTTATGATCACCCCTATTTATTTCATCAAACAGCCGATATTTATTTGACCTGCACTAATTGAAATTTGTATATTGTGATTGACCTATTTATTTTTCCAATCAGCAACTAAAAGAAAAAGATAAAGAAAGAATATTTTCATAATTTTTACGGTGTAGAGTCGTTTTTGGAACGGATGCACGCATGGTTATTGTATGGGTATATTGTATGCTTAGCACTGCGCCTGTTTCCTGACCACTCGAGCCAAGCTACCCCATTGTGTTGGGAAGGTCCACCACCACCCTGCGGAGTGGGAGTGGGGCTGTTTCCAACATAAATTGGTGTTCAGTGGTGGGATAGAGCTGTGCCTACATATACTCAACAATAACTGTGGGTAGTCCATAGGCCTACACCGGGAGTTTTCTCACAGCGGCCTTCCAAATTGTGGGTTTTTGTTTTTTCCAAATTTACTCTGGTGGTGGGAGGAGGTATTACTAAAGGTACCCCCCTGCATTGTTACTGCACAAAACCTGTCCTCTAACCTGAGTGGGCAAGATGGAGTTTGTACTGGAAGATTTAGAAACGTACACTGTGGCCCAACTCAGGGAGTTTTGCCAGCGGGAGGGGGTGTACTGTCCCCAGGAGCAAAGAAGGGTGCACTCCAAACCAGCTTAAGGGCTTGGGGGGAGGCACGCCGAGAAAGCAAGGCTGAGGAGGAAGACAGGGATGGAGAGCCTAACCCCGAGGGGGCTGAGATGTACCAACCTGAGGTGGGGAACCTGTCAGCAGGGCCCAGGACACTTTCTAGGAAGGGCAGCACTGTCTCTAGCGGGGGCTTATCCAGCGTGGAGTTAGCAGATCGGAGGGAGAAAAGACAGCTCACATGGGATTTAGCCAAGCTGGAGAAGGAGAAAGAGGAACAGAGGTTGGCTCATGAGACGGAGAAAGAGAGGATGGCTCATGAGATAAGACTGAAAGAGATAGAGCTTCAGATCCTAAGAATTGGGGCACCAACTGTTCCTAATGGTGGCAGCCAAAACCAAGAGGTCACCAGGGAATCCAAACCTTACCTGCCAAAGGACATAGTAGCTAGCTATGGGGCGGGTGACGACATCGCCAAGTGGCTAGCAGCCTATGAGGTCTCGTTGAGGGCCCATGGGGTTCCAGTGAAGTACTGGGGAGGGGGATTGTATAAGTACATGCCTCCAGCTGGTAGGGATGCTTTATTGGCCCTCGAAGAGGATGAGCAGACCCACTACCCCACCATGAAACTGGCGCTCATCAGAAAGTTTGGACTAACACCTGAAAAGTACAGACAGAAGTTCAGGGGTAGTCACAAGCTGGGCACACAGAATTGGGTGGACTTCCTGGACTATGCAAAGAAGGCACTGGAAGGTTGGATTCAGGGCAGTGAAGTAAGGAACTACGAGGAGCTGTTTGACCTAGTACTGAAGGAACACCTACTCGAGAAATGTTTCCCTGAACTGCGGCAACACCTGGTGGATAGCAAGCTGACCAGCCCCCGGAAGCTTGCCGAGGAGGCGGACATTTGGGCTAGTACCCGGGTGTCCACAAGGGGGACTGGAGGGGATACTCAAAAGGCCGGACAGGGCGCCCCCCAGAAGAAAGAAGGAGGGGAAAAGAAAAAGGAGTTCTCCAAAGGCCCCCAAAATAACTTCCAAGGGAAGGGAACAGGATTCACCTCTAAGGCTAACCCACCCAGAAACCCTAATCCTGGCCAGAGTCAGCAGCCAAGGGTTGTCCATTGCTATGAGTGCGGTGGCGTTGGACACTATAAAGGAGATCCGAAGTGTCAGAAACGATCACCCCCTCCCACTGGAGGAAAGCCCCCCGGAGTAGCTAGTGTAGTGCTCGGGGAGGAGATGCCCTTAACTAAGGGAAGGGAGTGGGCGGGTGTCACTTTAGTGTCCCTGGGAGAACGGGAGATGGTTCCTAAGATCCAGGTGCCCGCAAATACCGCAAAGTATGGGCAGTGGATCACCATCAACGGCCAAAGAGGGGAGGCTCTGAGAGACACAGGAGCCAGTATGACTATGGTGCGTAGCCAACTGGTGTCTCCAGAGCAGGTAATTCCCGATGTACTCCACCCAGCCGCGATGGCTGACGGCAGAACAGGTCACTATCCAGTGGCCGAGGTTCCCTTTGAATGGGGGGGGGTTGCAGGTTCACTTCGAGTTGCCGTAAGCCCTGCCGTGCCAGTCGATTGTCTGCTGGGCAATGACATGGAGCACAACGCTTGGAAGGAGGTGGAATACCGGACTCATACCGAGATGCTGGGTACACCTGACTGGGCCTGTGTTAGCACAAGGTCCGGGACTACCCGAAGAGGGAGTTCATTCCGGCTGGAGCCTGGAACAAAGGCCCAGCCAGCTGCCAGTCAAGGGAAGAACCGAGGACAGGAGGAGCCTGCCTCGGCGTCTCCACCCCGTAGGACGGATAGGCCACCGGAGGTGGTGGACCAGGAGTCTGCGGAGGGGGACGTTACCAACCTGGAGGACCTACCCATCCCGGCCGAGTGGCACGTGGAGGGAGGCCCGTCCAGGGAGGAATTCTGCCAGGGCCAGAGGGAGTGCCCTACCCTTGAGGGGCTGAGGCGACAGGCCGAAGCCCAGGCAGCAGGGAACGTTGAAGGGAACTACAGTGTTTACTGGGAGGATGGCCTCCTCTACAGTGAACCCAAGGCCCCCCTACATGGATCGTCACGAGCCTTGGTAGTTCCTCAACGTTATCGAGCCTTCCTTTTAGAGTTGGCTCACGAGATCCCCTTGGCAGGACACCTGGGGCAAGACAAGACCTTCGCCCGTCTTGTCCCACACTTTTATTGGCCTCAGATGAAAGTGTCGTCCGATACCTACTGCCGGACATGTGTGTCTTGCCAAGCCAGTGGGAAAACAGGGGTGAAGCTGAAAGCTCCCCTGGAACCACTTCCTGTCGTTAGCACCCCCTTTGAAAGGGTGGGCATCGACATTGTGGGTCCATTAGATCCACCGACTACAGCTGGTCACAGGTTTATCCTGGTTCTGGTGGATCATGCCACACGGTACCCAGAGGCAATACCTCTGAGGACCATAACAGCACCTGTTGTGGCTAGGGCCCTGATGGGAATCTTTACCCGAGTGGGTTTTCCCAAGGAAGTTGTGTCCGACAGGGGGACCAACTTCATGTCAGCGTATATGCGGGCAATGTGGAAGGAGTGTGGAGTGACATACCGGTTCACCACTCCTTACCACCCCCAGACCAATGGTCTGGTGGAGAGGTTTAACAAAACCTTGAAGGGCATGATCAGAAGTCTGCCTGAAAGCCTGCGGAGGAAATGGGACGTCCTCCTACCCTGTTTACTTTTCTCCTACAGGGAAGTGCCACAGAAGGGAGTGGGCTTCAGCCCCTTCGAGCTTCTGTATGGGCACCCTGTACGTGGACCTCTTAACCTGGTGAGAGACGGATGGGAAAGAACTCCCAGAAAGCTCCCCCAGGATGTGGTGAGCTACATGCTGGCCTTCCGGAGCCAAATGGCTAAGTTGTGGAAGCAAGCTTCTGACAACTTGGAAGCCAGCCAAGCAGTAATGAAGGCGTGGTATGACCACAACGCTCACCCGGTGGAGTTGGAGCCTGGCCAGAAGGTGTGGGTGATCGAACCCGGAGAGCTTAGTGCCCTCCAGGATCGCTGGTCAGGACCCTTTGAGGTGTTGGAGAAGAAGGGTAAGGCTACCTACTTGGTGGACCTGAAGACCCCTCGTCAGCCCCTGCGGGTGCTGCATGCCAACCGCCTCAAACCCCACCACGAGAGGCCCGAAGTCATCTTGATGATGGTGACTGACGGAGGAGAGGACGTGGAAAGCGAGCCTCTCCCTGATCTGTTTGCGTCTCAAGAGAAGGATGGGTCGGTGGAGGGAGTGATTCTCTCCCCATCTCTAACTCCTGAACAGCAGGAGGACTGTCGCCAGGTCCTGGGGCAGTACTCCTCGTTGTTCTCCCTTGTCCCGGGTAGGACTCACCTGTGCGTCCATGACGTGGACACAGGAGACAGCCCACCTGTGAAGTCCAAGATCTACCGGATGTCAGACAAGGTGAAGGCCAGCATTCATAGTGAAGTCACTAAGATGCTGGAGCTAGGAGTGATTGAACCTTCTAGCAGCCCCTGGTCCAGTCCGGTGGTGTTAGTACCGAAAGCTGCACCACCGGGTGCCCAACCAGAACTGAGGTTCTGTGTGGACTACCGGGGACTGAATTCAGTGACAAAGACTGATGCACATCCGATCCCTAGGGCGGATGAATTAATTGACCGGCTGGGAGCTGCCCAATATCTAAGTACCTTTGACCTTACTTCAGGGTACTGGCAGATCTCGTTGACTGATGGAGCAAGGGAAAGGTCAGCCTTCTCCACGCCCAATGGCCACTACCAGTTCTGTGTGATGCCCTTTGGGCTCAAGAACGCACCTGCCACGTTTCAGCGCCTGGTAAACCAGATCCTCCCCGGAATGGAGAGTTTCTCTGCTGCTTATCTGGATGACATAGCCGTCTTCAGTAACAGCTGGGAGGATCACTTGCGTCACCTGCAAGCTGTTCTCCAGGCCCTGAGACAAGCTGGATTGACGATCAAGGCCAGCAAGTGCCAGATCGGGCAGGGGTCGGTAGTGTACCTTGGACACTTGGTGGGTAGGGGAACGGTGCAACCCCTCCAGGCGAAGATCGAGGCCATCATGGCCTGGGAACCCCCCAAGACACAGACTGAGGTCCGAGCATTTTTGGGCCTCACGGGTTACTATCGCCGCTTCGTGAAGGGGTACGGTACCATCGTAGCCCCTCTCACGGAGCTCACGTCCAAGAAACAACCTCGACGGGTAGTCTGGACGGAGGCTTGTCAGCAAGCCTTTGAGAAATTGAAGAAAGCCATGTGCGAGGCCCCGGTCTTAAGGGCCCCAGACTTTTCCAAGAAGTTCATTGTCCAGACAGATGCATCAGAACATGGCATTGGGGCAGTGTTATCGCAACTCAACGAAGAGGGTCTGGATCAACCCGTGGTCTTCCTATCCCGGAGACTACTTCCCAGGGAACAGAAGTGGAGTGCAATAGAGCGTGAAGCCTTTGCAGTGGTATGGGCTCTGAAGAAGTTGCGGCCATACCTGTTTGGATCGCACTTCCTCGTTCAGACCGACCACAGACCCCTTCGTTGGCTGATGCAAATGAAGGGGGAGAATCCCAAGTTGTTGAGGTGGTCTATTTCCCTACAGGGGATGGACTTTCAGGTGGAACATCGGCCTGGAGTGGACCACGCCAATGCAGACGGTCTCTCAAGGTATTTCCGCCTTAGTGATGAGAACTCCCAAGGGGTTGGGTAGCTCTCCCCACTTTCAGCTGGGGGGGACGCGTGTTAGACCTGTCAGCCCTTTGGGTGGTCCCTCCTCATCATTATTTATTTTGTCCCACTTTTGCCTCAAACCCTGTTTGAATTTTTCCTTTTTGGGAACCCCCAGACTTTTTCGTGTTGCTACAGATTCAGGGAACCATTTTAGCTACCCCTGAAACTTCTGTCTGAGGGCCTGAAGCACAAAATGGTGGCCACCTGTGACATCACCAGCATCCACTGGAACCTACCAGCACCTTCCAGAACATTCCAGGAGATTCCAGAACCCTGTGACCGTTGGAGGCGGTTTAGAATGTTGGGAGGATAAGAGAGGCAGTTGGCAGTTGGAGCTGGCAGTTGGCACCTGACTGGTGAAGAGAGAGGAGCACAACAGTGAAAGAGGAAGGAGTGAAGCAGCAGGGGTGGAAACTTGTGCCTGGAGTGGGGTCCATAAACCCACCCTTGATACTTGTCCCTACTGATGGATCCCAGCCTATAGCCCTGTGTGGGAAGAAGACAGAAGAAAACCATCCTAAGGACCTGGACAGCAGGAACAGGCCTTAGAACCAAGAAAACAGCAAGATTCTGACCTGAGAACTGGTTTCCCTGGAGTCCGGCGTCGGGTAGCCTGAAGACCTGGAGCCCGAGGTGGAGAAGCGGCGCTGACTGAAGTAGCAGACGTCGTACCCGGAGCCGCCTGAGGTCGTGAGAGGGCGCCGACGGGGGTCGAGAGGAATACCAGAGGTCGAGGAGGAAGTGAACCGAGGTCGAGCGAGCGGCGTCATCGGAGGAGTGAAGTCCGCCCTCCGGAGTCGTCGGAGACCGAGGTAGAGGAGCACCGGAGGTCAGGAGTGAGGATCGCACTCCAGAGTCGCCCGGAGCCCGTGAGGAGGAGCACCGGAGGTCGGGGGTGAGGATCGCACCCCGGAGTCGCCGGAAGTCGACATCGAGGCCAGGCCGGCCGACGTCATCGGAGCCGAGAGCGCCATCGGACCGGAGCCGCCCGAAGTCGACATCGTGAAGAGACTGCCTGACGCCGTCGAATCGGAGGTCGAGATCGAACCGAGGCCACCGACATCGGACCGGAACCGCCTGCTGGCGTCGTCAAAGAACTGACATTGTGCCGAGGCCGCCGAGACCGAACCGGAACCGCCTCACGGCGTCGACACGACTCCAGCGGCGTCGGAACATCAGAAAAAGGGCAGTAAGTGGAGTAGAGGGCGCCTAAGGCCCTGTGGAGACCTGAGAGACTGCTCTAAGGGGCTAGGGAGGTGCTGAAACCCACCTGACTGTGCCTGGGGTGAACTGGGACTAACCTAGAGAGGTTGTGTGGAGAAGGAAAGCCAGGGCATTGGTATTCCCCCCTTTGATCTACCTCAGTTAGGCCTCAGCCTTGTCCCAGCCAGGGAGTAGCCTCCCCCCTCAAGCCTTCCCCAACCCTACAAGCTGTGCCTGGGCCAAATCAGCCCTTAAGAAGTGAAGTGTCATCTGATTATATGAGGGTTGCTGTATACTTGTAATTATTTATTGGGGATACTATATTTATTGAGTTTTTATCTATTTATTGCTGCACTATATTTATAGGTGTACAATATTTATTGATACAGTATTTATTGCCTCAAAGTATTTAATTGTCTGTATATATTGCACTTGTATTTATGCCCTGTTATTTATGATCACCCCTATTTATTTCATCAAACAGCCGATATTTATTTGACCTGCACTAATTGAAATTTGTATATTGTGATTGACCTATTTATTTTTCCAATCAGCAACTAAAAGAAAAAGATAAAGAAAGAATATTTTCATAATTTTTACGGTGTAGAGTCGTTTTTGGAACGGATGCACGCATGGTTATTGTATGGGTATATTGTATGCTTAGCACTGCGCCTGTTTCCTGACCACTCGAGCCAAGCTACCCCATTGTGTTGGGAAGGTCCACCACCACCCTGCGGAGTGGGAGTGGGGCTGTTTCCAACACACCCCCATCAGGCCGACCTGATTTTCGTCCAGGTTTACTTCCGGTAGGGAGACGGGAACCTCGGCTCTTCCCGCGCCCGGCCAGCTATTTAGTTTCACGCTGGGCCGGACGCGCAGCACAGCAGGAAGGTGAAAGAAGTCCTCTCCTCGTATTGCGCTGTGTTACCTCTAATTACTGCCTAAATACCTAGTTTTTACTGTATTCTTAACTGTGCAATTTTACTGACTAAATACTTTCTTTTAACGTTTTTAACTGTGCAACTCTGTCATTTTAATTGATTTAAGTAGTTTGCACGCATTTTATTACTGAACTCATTTTCTTAGGAATGCACAGCAACCAAATATTTCAGAAGCCTTTTGCACACTTACATTTTGGTGGTCTCGCTGTTTTGTCTCAGCTTCCCTGGTCCAACGCCCGCAGCCTGCCGTTTGAGTGGAGGGAAGCAGACAGACCCCCGTCAGGCTGACCTGATTTTCGTCCAGGTTTACTTCCGGTAGGGAGATCGGAACTTCCCACGCCCGGCCAGCTATTTAGTTTCATGCTGGGCCGGACGTGCGCGTGCTATAGGGGTTGGGGATGTGCCACTCATTGTTATTCAGTGGGAACAGTCATGTGTGTGTGTCCACAAGTGTTAGCGTTTATGCATTACCTGAGTCTCTTCAAAGCATATTGTCCACCGGCTGCTGAGTCACATTCAAGAGGATCACAAACAATGTACTGCTTGTGGATGGGCTAGATTCCATGTCTGAGAGTGGGTCATCCTAAGTCTGATACAATGGGGCACGCTGATCTGCCCAAAGTGTGGTCACAGCAAACAGTGCTTGAATTTGTTCCTCCTAAGCCTGAGCCAGGGTAGGGGCCCCCTGGTACTTGGTGCTTCTGGTGTCTCAGACTCTTCCCTTATTGTGGCATTAAGCTCTGGCTTCATGTGGTCCCGGCATTGGCAATGGTGGAGCTGAGGACTCATAATGGTGCTAAACTACCCAGGCGCCTGCAGGCTCGGTGAAGAAGTAACTTGAATTCCTGATGATCAAGTTAAGTTTTGCCAGGAAGAGCAATAAGTAGGTTAGCCCAGCTTGTTGCATCCATCATTTCGCTCCAACTAAGGAGGCTGTGTGGCATTACACTGAAAGAGAGTAACCCGGGAAGACACAAATGCACGTGTTTTCATATTGGATTGGTGCAGCCATTCGGGTTGCCTATAATATGGCTTCCTTGTCCCTGTAGTTCATTATTCTGGTGACTATTGGCATGGGAGGTGTACCTGCTAGTGGATGTCCCTCTGGGATACGATGGGCACACTTCACCAGGAAGTACAGTGACAACTTGTCAGGAGCCACCAACTTAATCAACCAAGATTCAATGAAATGTACTGGATCTACGCCTTCCGCCCCCTCCAGTAGGCCCACAATGCGGATATTATTGTGGTGGGACCATCCCTTGGGGTCCTCCACCCTAGCCTCAACTTCTTGAACTATGATAGTGAGGGACCATACCTGACCTTCCAGGTCTGTCTGCATTGGCCTAATATCATTCATTTCATTTTCTGTGTGTGTAAGTTGTACCACAACCTTCTCTGGTATCCCCCAGCAAATCCAGGTCCATTGCTACTGCATCAACTCTAGTACGCAGGTCCTGCCTAGAGTCAGCAATAGCCTGTAAGGTCTTGTCCAGTTTCATGTCAGCAAGCACCATGTCTGAGGCATCCAGCTCTAGGTCGCTGTCGGGACCACCAGAGGCTCCGCAGCTTGGCATCACAGTGGTTGGGGGGGCCGCTCCTCCTCTCCTCCCCATTGTCGGGGACTGGGTGCCGTCGGTGCCCCGTAGACATTGCCAGTGCCAGTCAGGGGGGGGGGGCCGCTAACAGGGAGACCTTATAGGGTGTATGATAATGCCGGTGCATGTGGACACTTCAGAATCCCAGCATCTTTCAGAAAGAAACAGGTGTGGCAGCACATGCAGTTTCAGCTGAAGGATGCAGTGATAGCCAAGCAATCCCTCAGGTGCATGCTGGCTTTAGCGGCAATCCAAAGCTAGGCACCTGTTGATGAGAATGCCAGATTGCTGCCCTTTGCCATCAAATTGCTACCTTAAGTACCGCAGAGTTGTGTAGACGGACCTGCCTCACCCTCTGGATTCTAGTGGGGCTCCACCAAGGGGGGGGGCACAAGCAGTCCTGTTTCCACTCAGGGTCTTCTGCGTCCCAATCGGGGGGGATTTGGCTGACTATGATTATCACCCCTTCTCACCAGCAGGCCGCTACTGTGAGGTCTGTGGTAGGAATATTTGCTCTGGTATCCAACTAGTTCAAGGCAGTGTGGCAGAGCTAATTATAATTCCCCACAGCGCAACAATTGGTGGCACAATGCATTTGTAGGGGTTTCCTACTGGGCTATGCTCTTTCTAGCTGTGCGACTGTGTTGGAATGTCAACAACAACCAGTGATCCAGGAGTGCAGCAATGAGTAGGAAATACCACAACATTGGGGAACAGACTTTGCAAGATGTCTTCCCCTCTGGGTCCTTTTGCTCCTTTAGCCTCCTAACCCTTCCAGACTGGGCAGTGAAAGGGGGTGTCAGTGCTGCCTCAGCCACGCAAATTCAAATTTCACTTTATACGGTTTTATATTTCAAGTAAAAAAAAAAACATAAAAGCATGATACACAGATATATAATACAGTTTTTAGATCAATTCATTAAAAAGTGCGCCCGTCATATTATGTTATGTTTCATTTTCGCATGTTTCACGTATTCCCATTAAAAGAATTGCTCCATATAAAATTATAGTCTAAATACATTTTATACAATTTATATACGTTCGTAAAAATCATATATGTTTCCTAGATTTAATTACAGCTTTTAAAAATAGTGCAATATTTCTTGTATAACATTCATTCTCCAGAAATTGGAGTGCCAGATAGGCCGGGCGACATCGCCTCAAACCCCAGATTTTTAAGATTGGGAGAATCCACCTTTTTCTATCTTCCCCATAGTATTTGTAAAATAAAACATTATGAATTGTTGATTGAGGAGCTACTCCATCACTGGGGCAGGGTTCTAAGTTTTTCGACCAATCATTTATTGTGGGGAATGAGACTAGGCGGTTAAAGGAATCTAGTCTGAGGCGAACCAATAGAAATCTATCATAACTAGATCCACGGTAGGTCAGATAGGGTTGAATTTTTGTGGACACCAAAATCAACTGATTTTGGCGGACCGACAGTTTAAAGGCTTCACTTTCATATCTAAATTCTTCCAAATGTGCCATACATTGTTTTTTGAAATCTTTCCTAGAAATGTTGTTCATCTTTGATGGATCATTAAAAAATTCAGGGTGTCCTACTCCTAAGTCCGTCATAAAATCCTTAATATACTTCAGCCATCTGATAGCTAGAGCTTGCTCCAATTTTAGGGAATCTCTTATAACACTCTGATTAAAAGTTGTTTTTAAAGAAGTTCAAATACGATGCCATAATAAAAGTGGCTCAGCCCTTATTTTGTCCATTAAATATTGCAGCCCCAGCTTTGTATGGCAAACAAAAGTTGAAGTGGATCGTGGGAATGCCAGTACATAGCGGATTAAAGCGTTTTCAACTTTCTGTAACTCTGATACGTTACAGTATCCCCAGATCCCTGCCCAATAAATGACCGCACTAACGCACTTGGCCTGATAGATCTGAAGTAGTTCTAATGGTGGCCTTTTGCCTAATTTCTGTGCGAAATTCACAAGGGCGGTTGTTGTCCTCATAAATAAAAGTTTTTTAGCCCCAATGTCCTGCTTCCATGAACTTTTATTGTCCATAAGGATGCCCAAATATGGATATGTTTTTGTACTTTCTAATTTGTTTTTACCAATAAAAATAGTTTTCTCCTTTTTTTGTGACCTTCCCACAAGTCATTTTGTAGGTTTTTGTGGCATTTATCTTTAGATCTAGTCTTTCCATAAACTCATTGTATTTATGCAGTGCCCACTGCAGTTCTAAAGGTGTTGGGGCCATTATCACCGCATCATCGGCATAGAGTAGGATGGGTATAGGGCGATTTTGTACCCTGGGCAGGTCCTGACATCCCACAAGCATCTCCTGTTCTAGACTGTTTGTGTACAAAGTAAACAGTTAGGGTGCCAGGACACAGCCCTGTCTCACCTCCCTCTCTACTGCAAAAGGAATTGTATGTTCCCCGTTTGGTCCAAACCTTATCCTCGCTCTATCATTTGTATAAAGCTCCCTTATAAGTTGGATTAGCGCTAGGTCGACTCCCAGCGCTTCGAGGATCTGCCACAAACTCTTGTAGGGATACACAGTCGAAAGTAGTGGAGAGCTCGACGAAGGCCAGGTACATATTCCCTTTTTTTATCTTTGTATATTTTTCTTTCAAAATTGTTAGGTTTAGAACCTGTTCTATAGTCCCCAAACCTTCCCTAAATCCAAATTGCAAGTCAGTCAGTACATTAGTATCTTCAGCCCATTCCTGGAGGCGGTTTAAAATAATATGGCCCAACACCTTCCCCACTAAATCTAATAAGGAAATCGGCCGATATGCTGACGGAATTTGTCTGTCGCCTTTTTTGAAGATAGGGACCATCAGTGATTCGGACCAGGAATCCATTAGTCCAATTTTGCACGCTGCTGCAAGTACCTGTTTTATTAGGGGTGCCCAGAGCTCCAAGTTTTGTTTAAATATGTCTATGGGCACCCCGTCGGGTCCTGGTGCTTTCCCGCACTTACTTGCTTTCAATGCAAGTTCGATTACGCCCAATGTAAAGTCTATTTTTATCGGGAAGGGCACTTTTGAAGGACTAGAAGGTGCAGGGGAGTCAAACTGGTGGCTTTGTTAGTTTTTCTTTGCATACTCTGTGGTGAAATGGTCTACCCATTTACTTTCAGTTATAGCTATTTCCAGTCTCGGCGTTATCTCAGGTCTCATGAAAGGTGAGTTTACCACCCGCCAAAAGGCTGTACTGTCCCCTTCTGTGCTCACCTTATGTAACTCGGCCCATGCTTTCCTTTTTAATTCTCTCCTTCTTATTTTTAATACTTGATTATATTTTTTTCTTGATTGAATTATTTCCATTCTATCCCGTTCCTTCCTATGTAAGGCATTCTTAAGATTTGTATAGGCTCTCGTATATTTCTTATCAAACCAGCCTTCTTTCTTACCCTTCCCTTTTTTCATTTCCCTTCACAGTGAACCCCTTATAGTGCCTGCTATGTGGCTATATGCCGTTAATTTGTCTTCAGACGGTGTTTTCTCTTCAAGACACATAAGAATATTGTCCATACTATTTTCAAGTATTACTTTCATTATTTAAGAAGGTTCTACCTGGTCCCATTTTAATGAGTAACCGTTTATTTTGTTTATTTCTAAACCTTGTAGTTTTAATATCCATCCAATATCGTCACGCTTTGAGGAAAGTTATCGCTAACAGCAGTTTTATGAGTTTTAAAACTTACTACCCATGAAGCAGACTTATTCGGGGTTATTATGAAATCTATAATTGAATTTGCCCCCCTCCCATGAAACATTTGCAAAACCGGGGTAGGTCATATCGTTTACAAACCCCATATCTAGGAAAAATAAAATTTCGTTCAGGGCATCCCCCTGTAAGTTATGGGAGAAGTGGGAGATGTTGCATTCTCTTACGTCTAGTAATCCACATAGTGCCTCATCGCTATGTGAACATAAGGCTGTATTAAAATCACCCCCCCCAAACTAATGACGTCTCTTCTTTATGATCGTTCAAAATGTTCAACATATCATCTCTAAGCTGTTTCATTATCTCTATCATGTTTTCCCTCTTTACATTAATATAAAAATTGACCAAGCTTATCGTATCACACTTTTCTATTTTCAAATTCAGTGCTTGATAGTTAGGTTTAGAAATAACCAGGGATACTTTATTAAGCTTTAACAAAATTGACACGTAGATACATAGTCCGCCTTTTGATCTCCCTCTAGTTGATAGAAGGGCTGGTGTGTGAAAAGATTTATACCCTTCAATGTGTAATTCTTCCATGGACCATGTTTCCTGTAAACACAGAATGTCAAATTTCTTCACAAAATTTATCCAGACCTGATTCGATAGTTTAGACCGGAGTCCTGAAATATTCCAGAAAAGGACTGCAACGCTATGTGTAATGTCAGTTCCCTGAATTGGATTGTCGCTACACACAGGAGTAGGTACGTCTCCAGATACTAACCTGGTATGTGTTACACTTGATGAAGGGACTAACTCTTCCACGCCATTTGTAATTTCTACTCTATGCGTTTCTCTCAGGCCTTGACTGCTTTCTTGTAGTACTAAATCAGGGTAAATGTTTTTCTCAGGGACCACATTTGTGTCCGACGTAGTCTCAGCAAGAGAGCTGTTTATCTTGGAACCCTTTAATAGTGGTATGTAATTTTCTCCTACTTTAGTCCTGACTGGGATTTGACAGTTTAGGGGGTGCAGGCTGGTAGTAAATCTAAATGTAAATGATCCATGAGTGCATCTTTTGTATGTTCGATATCCTGTTTTTTATGGGCAGAATTTTGCTTTGTATAGTGGGCTTCCATGTCTATTTCTGGATTTTTATTACCTCTCTTGGGGGTAATACTCCGTTGTCGATCCCCTTGTTTCCCCTGGGTCCGGCTCATATTAGCCCGGTCTGACTCTTGGGATGATTGGCCCTGCTTGTTTTTTGCTGTGCTAGTCCCTACTGTATTATGTACCCCAATTTGTTGTTTGTCCTCAGTCATTGGACATTGGTTTGGGACTGCTCTGTCTGAGAGGCTAGCTAGGGTTTGTTCTATCATTTTTACTCTTCCCCCTATGTTTGTGATTGAGTCTGTAAGAAAGAGATCTAAATGGTGTACTGCGATGGTTAAATTTCTAATGTCTAGTTGTTTATATTTGGCCAGTGATTTTTTCTCCCGCTGGGATTTTTCTGCAATTCTTTCTATGGGCGCCTTTGCAACTATTTCTTTCCCCAGTACTGCTCTTTTGGTAGTTTTTACTCTCTGTGGGGTGTTATTTTCGGTGGAGTTTACAGGGCCTGATATTGCTATTACTTCTGTTCTTTTGGATGGCATCTTTGTTCGCTTCTGAGGGGGCTGAATGAGGGAATCTTGATTGCTAGGTAGAGTTTGATCTATCGATTCTATCACTTGCTGTATGGAACCGTTTGCTTGTGGATTAGGGTTTGTGGCCTTTATGTGTGTTTTATTAACTTTAACATTCTCCACCGTATCCACCACGGCCTGAGTTTCTTTTGCTTTGTTTGTTTCACAGGCTGTTTGTGTTTTAATTTCTAGGGACTCCTCTACATATAAAATCGGTCTCTCAATTGCCCCCATAGCCCCTGTCAAGTATGTAAGTAGTGTTTGCTGGACGTCTCCTACCGCTTTTTTAGTGTGTGGTACCTGACTCATTTGCAATTTTCTTTTCCCCATTTTCACACTAATTTGCTCCCTGTATTGTTTCGCTAAATCATTCAAAGGTGTCAAATTCGGGAACAGTACAGTACCTCTAGAACTTTTAGGGTATCAGGTCCGGAACAATTACACATAGAATCCCTTGGAATTTGGTGAAAAATCAGGAGGAAGGGCCCGGCCCGTCCTCTAACGTCCTTGGACGGGCTCAGACAGGCCCGTCTTGGCCCAGTCTTCGCCCGCTCGGCGTCCGCGTGCACGTCTCCGTGCACCGGTATCACCCGCGTCTGAAATGGTGCTCCAGCGCTCCCGACTCCTCCCGCGGGGCCGGCTGGCAGGGACCTGGGCGAAAGTGCAGGTCGCTGGTGGCAAGGGCTCAAGGAAAAAGAGCGTGGTCAAGGGCTCCCCCACTCAAATCTCTCTCATTCCTCTTTTCTCCTGTCCCCTCACCGGAGGAAGGGGCCGGCAAGTAATTGTGGTGCTTGTTGAGGGAAAGGATCAGCCTAGTGCCAAGTAGGGACCGTCCTAGGCTCGCAGAGGCCCCTAACTTCACTGTCTCACAGAGTCTAGTGGTTTGTTCTCCTGAAAAGCCAGGTGTCTGGTGCATTCCAGCCCCAGTACCATCCTGTAACGTTGTTAGTGGTGATCCTGTCTCTGGCCATAGTAAGTGCTGGATGGGTGATTTTTGCTTGGGCTAGACTTGACTGGGAGGTCCTATCTCCCTCTCGTGGTGTGGGCTTGTCACCCTGGAGGAACAACCACTCACACAGAAAGGGGCCCCTGAAGCTATACCAGGCAGAGAAGACAGGGGAAACTCAGAAATGCAATCAAGACAAAGTTTCTCTGCTTGTGTACAAAGTCCAATGTGCTAATAGTCACTGATATAAATGCCACAAACATGAAACATTGGCCTTCCAAAATATGATCCACAAAGACATTAAATACGAAAAATATCAAGTGTATTTAATTAATATAATTGTGCAGTTTATATAGAAACACAATAAATAATACACCAAAAAATAATCCAAGTGCATCCTACACCACACACAAACATTTGTTCGCCCAAAACAGAAGCATACCCACACATACTCATACGTCCTAAAAAACTTTGTCTTGATTGTATTTCCGCATCATCCGGGAGGACCAAAGACAGTTTCAGGTGCTCCCATCCTTAAATTCTTCTGTTCAAAGGGGCGCTCCATCCGAAGCACCCAAAGCGGCCTCCACTTACCGCTCAGCGATGTCCTGACAGCATGGTGGCTCTCAGAGAACACCACACATCAAGGAGGGATCGGGCCGTCTACTGCGCTACTATGGCCACAAGCAGACAGCACAAAGTCACAGACCATGGTACTCACTGCGAGCGAGGTCCCCGGGCTCTCCCCCAGCATGCCGGATTACTGATTTCCCACTCCGGCACCAGAGGTGGTCTCTCCACATCTAATGCATGCTCAGTGGGCAGGAATCTCTACCTGCAGTTGTCCCACACCCATTGTCAATCCTTAGCCCCTCAGGAGATTCCGTACCATAGTCTAAGTAGCTCCTAGCCTCTAGGCCGTCGCCCTACTCATAGGTCCATCTCCAACATGCCTGGCTCGGGAGGCCGCAAGGGGCAAGACAGCTCCCAGGCAGTAGTAGGGCTCCGCAAACCAGTTTGTATGACACCGCTAAGCCTCCGCACCACAAATCTGCCTGTGTCCAAGCCATCTGGATGCGGATGGACGGCAGGTGGTGTGGGATTGTAGGTCTCCTCAAGGTGCGGCACTAAAACCCGTCCACCTACTTGCAGCAGCTGGCCAAGCACCCATTGCTTTAAAAGAAGCTATTTTCTACAATATGTACAATTACACAGAGAGAAAAGTCTTTACATGATCCACGTGGGAATTTACAAATGTTTTCAATTATAACGCTCAGACACCATTAAGAATTCCGAATATTCATAAATGTACACGCCTATCTGCCATTAAACGTTAAGGTGTAGATTTGGACATTTTATAAATCACCGGGCAACAAGGTCTTTTCACAATTTCTTTTATAGTTGAATAAAAAAAATAAACAATTATTCAAAAACATTTCCTGCAACTTAGAAATGATGAATAATTTAACTTAGACTGCCTAAGATATTCTCCACTTGTGTTTCGCACCCAGGATACATTGGTGCATATTTGCACCATGTATTTATTGTCCTTTTCTAGTAAGGAGAGTAAAATATTTCTCTCAACTTCTTGTTTTCGACTTTCATTTGCCATTAAATAAATGTGTTTTCCTCTGCCCTTTCTTTCTCCCTCTCTAATTTATTGTGAACTTACCGTAACAAAAGTCCTTTGCAAAATATTTGAATAAAAGCGCAACAAAATGAAATAATTTTCCGATGGGGAATGGGAACATTTTATTCACATGATATTGCATTTTATAAACTAACTTAGAAGAGACATTACACTTTCGGTCAGTGCATCTATTAACCTAGTCTTCTCTAAAAATGGTAATCAATATGAGGGGTCACTTATGACTACTGCAAAGTCACTGGAGTCCTTCAGATTTCTGATGTATTCAATACACCGGGGGAGTATCATTTAATTTCACTGTGCAGGAAAAACACAGTAAAGTCCTCAGTGAGATTTCCGCTTCTTTTGTTTGCTGAATAAAGACATTTTCGCACATCAATTACCGGATTTGTTTTGTCTCATTATGCAGTGTTGAGCTCCGACAATTTCAGTCAAGACTATTATCAGGGATCTAGCCTAATCTGGAATTTTATATAGATATTTATTTTGTTTACTTTTGCTTTTCTGAGTATCTATATACATTTCCCTTCTTTCTGAAACCCATTCGACACCCACATTTATCATTGTGGCTGAAATATTAAGTACCTGTTTTTTCACCCTAACAATAACTGCAATTCAGCTTCCCACAACAAAAAAAAGTAAGTAATAGTGAAACGTGTCCTTATCCCTTGTTTTCTTATCAAAATGAACAAAACAACTAACAAAGGTGGCACTCAGGAATACAGCTTTGTAAAATATTTTTTTGTTCCGTGGTAGAGGGAAGCAAATTGTGAAACAATTAAATGAAAGTGGCAATTCACTGCCACCAACTAGTAGAGTAAAAAGTAAAGTGGTACCTGGTCCCCCTTACTCAGATTGCAAACTGTCTTTTTTTTGTGGTTCTTCCCAGCTAACCAAAGTCCACAGAAAACACTTGAACCACACAAGTCATGGACTAAGTAGATGAGGGCCAAATGTTTTAGTGCTATAAATACTGATGTTGATACCCTCAGTGTGGTATTTAAAAAGATGATCCTCATCAATGAAGGCACAAAAATGTGCCTTCTGTGAAGTAAGATTACAAAAACAAAACAGTTGCCAATGCTGCACAAAGTATCAACACAATACTTCAAATAATGGACTGAACAAAACAGTACCACTGAAAACCACTTTTTCCGTTTGGTTTTAATCAACAATTTTAGAGGATCAGTGCTTCTTTAACTCATTTTTAAGCACGGTTCTATTTACACAGAAAATAGCAAAAAACACTACAATATTAATATATACATTTCCTACATAAATATACACGACACTACTACTGGCATACAAGTGTCACTCATACCATACATTCATACTACTCAATCATACTGTGAAACATTTAAGACAAAAAATCAATGACAGTTTTATGACTTTACAAAGAAAAAGGGGGCCACCGTGAGCTTGTTTACAGCCTAATAATGGTAGTTTGAAAATAATTAGGTTGAAATTTGTGCGGTTAGCCCACAGCGAAGAGGTCTACGCGTTTCGAATCCCTCAAGTTGTGGGGATTCTCATCAGGACCAGATGCTCACTATAAAGAGAATACAGAAAAGCTAAATTAGACCAATGTACCCTTATGCACTAAACTTTCCTCAACGCAAACCTTGTGCCAGTATCTTACCTTGCAGCCAATGCCACCCGGAAGGAGACTAGCGAGTGTGGAGTATAGACCTTTTCAAGAAAGACCTTTAGAAAGACAGAAGAGGGTGGGTTTGAATTAATTAAAATGTCGCATAAAGCGCTGGTGTGTGTAATGGCGATATTAGTCCCAAAATCACGTCTTACTTGTCAGCCTGTCGATGTCGTGTATCTTACTGCTGGCGTGCCTTCGGACTGAATGCCGGCAATTGCCAATGATGATTCAAATATCGGAGAAGCTTCAATTGTCGTCTGCAATAGATGAATCAAAAGCAGAGTGTAGTGGTTGCGATATAGTGGCCCACAAAAGATCGTGAGTGCCTCGTACAATTATTCTCTTACCTTCCGAGGTAGTTCGAAGCAAGTTTTAACAAAGAACCCGTCGTCCGTGTTTGTAACGCCAATGCAGGTATGGTTCACAGTGCAGCCGGAAGGAATCCTCTTTTAAACTTCCTGTATTTGGTCGCGGGAGGAATCTGGGAAATGTAGTTTAGTCGCAGCACAGCTAATTAGAGGAGTGGCGGACTGCTTAATCGAGCAGTAATAAAGCTACGATATAAGGGCTCTGTCTTTGGTCACAGGCGGAGTCTGGAATATGTAGTTTATTCGCAGCAAAGCTAATTCAAGTGGTGGAGGACTGTTTGCTCGAGCGGTGATTGCGCTACTAAGGCTCATGGGATTTGTTGTTTGCCAATGCGTTGTGTACAGCTTTATTGACAACAACCACTCATCATACCAATAAATATACAAGTACAATGCTGAATGATGCATGAGTGTGATATGGTAAGGCTGAGAGGGGAAAATCATGATTGACCTTATTTTGCAGGACAACAGGAAACTGGAGATGTTATCACAGGCGTAGATTTAAAGGTTGAAAATCTCAGACATTTCATTCAATCCTTCAACAGATGTATTGAATTTAATTATCAACATCGCTTCCCTTTTCAACAGTTTGGCATCTAAATCACCTCCTCTGCTATCTGGTGTAACTTTCGAAATTACAGTCCATTTGACATCAGCTTCTACATGGTTGTTAAGACGCCAATGGTTAACCAAAGGAGCGTTTTGTACATTTTTTCGTATTCTTGATTTGTGCTGTTGGATTCTAAACCTTATTTCCTGGTTTGTTTTACCAATATAGAGTTTAGCACATGGGCATAGTATCCCATATACTACGAATTTGGTTTTACAATTTGAGAAGGAATCATGTTTCCAATGAATGTTCTGATGGATGAAATGATTACCTTCCAAAGTGGACTCGCAGCACACACATGTGCCACATTTGTGGTGGCCTTGAATCGGAGGAAGATTGAAAAAGCTTCTCAAGTCCGGGACCTTTGTTTTAGGGAGCGCAGCTCTCACGATCTGATTAGCAATGCTTCTGTCTTTTCTAAAGGCAAACAGTGGGGGTTCTTTGAGGGAAGGGTCCAAATTTTTTACAAGGTGCCAGTTTTGGGAGATGATCTTTTTGAGCCAATTAGACGTTGGGGTGAAGGTGGAGACACAGACAATCCTGTCCATTTTCGATTTGTCTCTTCTTTCAAAAAGAACCTCCCGTGGGGTCCACCATGCACGTTTCATAGATCTCTTCAGAAGTTTTTGGGGATTTCCTCTTTCTAAGAGGTTAGTTTTTAATTTTTCTGCATGAAAGAAAAATTCATCCTTGAAAGTGCAATTCCTACGGATTCTTAAAAATTGTCCGTAGGGCAGATTGTCCCTCAGGCTGCGTGGGTGATTGCTGGAATAGAGTAGCGCTTTATTTCTGTCGGTTTTTTTCTTATATAATGTAGATACGAGGTGTCCCTCACTTGGGTAGACTTCAACGTCCAAAAACGGTATTTTAACTTTGGAAAAGTTCAGGCTGAACTTGATGTCCGGTGTCCTATTGTTCAGCCAATTGACGAAATCTCGCAGTTGGTTTTCCTCTCCAGTCCAAGTTAAAAACACATCGTCGATGTACCTTATCCAATGTCCGATGTAAGTTGAAAATGGGTTGTTATTGTACACAAAATGTTCCTCGTATTTTGACATGTAAAGAATGGCCAGCTCTGGGGCGAAGGGACACCCCATCGCGACTCCTTTGATTTGTAGGAAGAACTCCTCTTTGAAACAGAAATAGTTATTTTTTAACGCAAAAGTAGCTAGCTCAAGGATGAATTGTGTTGGAACCTTTTCGGGCTTAGGTCTGCTGTTTAGAAATGTCTCCAAAACTGCCAGCCCTTCGTCTTGGGGAATTTCTGTATACAACGAAGTAACATCTAGAGTGGCTAGAAGATGTGTGTTTTCTTGAAACTCCATTGTGCTCAATTTGATCAAAAAATCAGTGGTGTCTTTGATAAACGATTTAACCTCTTGCATGAAGGGTTTGAGGAAGAAGTCTACGAATTTTGAGATTGATTCAGTCAGAGACTCACAGCCCGAGACTATAGGACGACCCGGGGGATTGTGTTCATTTTTATGTACTTTAGGGAGTACGTAGAAGATAGGTGTACGAGGGCTTTTGTTTTTAAGAAATTCATATTCTTTCTTGCCTAGAAAACCTTCATCAAACCCTTTCTGGAGAATGTTGAACAGTTTGCCTTGCAATTCAGCCGTTGGATCTTTATTAAGCTTTCTGTAGCAAGTTGCATTGGATAGTTGTCTCATCACTTCTGCCGTGTAACGTTCAGTGGCCCAAATGACAATAGACCCGCCCTTGTCCGCTTGTTTAATTACTATGGATGGGTCATTCCTTAGATCAGTCAAAGCATCTTTTTGAGATTTTGTCATGTTGAATTTTACTGATCTCTTTTTGTGTTTTTCAGCTTCCGTGATGGCAGACAGAACTACCTTTTCAAATAATATAACCTCCTTTGGTGTTTTTGATGTTGGTGGGCAAAAGCAGGATTTTTTCTTTAAGCCTGTCGTCTCTGTGTTCTCCTGTAATGGATTGTCCATGAAGAAGGTAATCAGGCGTATCTTGCGGCAGAATTCGATGAATTCAGCCTTAAGTTTGACAAAGTTGGTTATTGTAGATGGTACGAAAGAAAGGCCCATTTCTAGTACACTACATTCATCAGATGTCAGAATTTTGTCAGAGAGATTAAAGATAGACGTCATCTTTGGTTCTCGTGATTCTTGCCGATCTGTGGTGGTTGGAGTCCTCAGTTTTTGTAATTCTGACGTCTCGTGGACATTTCCCATGGTTGGTTGGAGAATCTGGATCTGCCGCGAGGCTTCCGCTGGCCTCGTCCTAAAAAAGACGGTTGTTGAAAGTTCTGTTGTAAATTTGGTTCAAAATTAACACGTCTACTAGATTCGCCCCTTGTGCTAGGGTTGTCGTTGTCACTGCTCCCTGAAGAAGATGATGTTTCGGAGAAATTGATGAAATTGTACCTAGATCTCCCTTGGTAATCCTGTAGAAATCGTCGTGAGTCAGGTCTTGTGTAAAAATCAATTTGAAGATAAGGATAAATCTTGTCTAGAGAGAAGTTCTTTTTGTCCTTTTCGAATTTGAGTCCCTTTTGATTAATTGAATAGTCCTTAAATTCGAGGATCTCTTTATCTACTTTCTCCAGAAGTTCTTTGGCATCAGTAATCAATTGATTAGTTTTAATTTCGTTCTCAAGCACCACGATTTCTTCCAATTGTTGTTTTGACAGTCTTTGTGCTGTTTCGACGGTAAGGACCATGAGGTCCCTACTACATTTTGTTTCAATTTGACTGAAACCCTTTTCATAAGTTGGATCCTCTGTGAAAATCACCGGGACGTTACGTATTTGGAGGCCACCCGGGATGGTACCTGCCCTCAGATGTTCGATTAGAAAATGACCGTGTAGATCAGTCCGTATTTGCTTCTTTTTTAGTCTAACCAGTCTGTCGGATTCGTTATTGATTTTGGCAGTTGTGCTCAAGGCAGCGGAAGAAAATAGTGGAGGGTCATTCAAAAGCTTCAGTATATGTTCCTCGCTGTATGCGAAAGTGTCGCTACCTGACATAGTATGTCAAAGAAGAATAAAGAAAAAAGTGAAGAAAGGAAAAGATCACCTTAAAATGCAAACCTTAACAATGTGTTTGACCTATGCAAAACACACTACCCGTGACTCATTTGGAAATCTGCAGGCTACTCCTGCTCACTCTTCTAATAGAAAATCAAGTCTAGAAAAAACCTCGCGAGTAAACACCCGCCAGACAACCTTAGGAACAACCTTGGGTTGGTGAAGTAAGAACATTTTCCTGATGCTTCCCAACATCACTGAGATGAAGTTTACTCAACCTGGCACTGTACACGGTTCTGATTTTCAGCCGCTGTATGCCCCACCCAGGAAAGAGTGGGCACTCCAAGGTTGGTGGTTGCGATATCTCCCTTGAGAAAGGTGTGGGATGATGCCTGGACTGGGGTTAAGTTGCTCAGCCAAAAGACCTCAGACTTTGGGCAGTCGATGGAGAGTAGGATACACATCAACACATTATGCTTGTGTAGGATGCGACTACTGGTACAAGAGATTTTGCTATTGCAGTCTGCACTCTGGCTCTGAGCAGGGCCATGGATGTACCATGGGGAGAGGCCTGGATAGTTGACTAAGCAAGAGCAGTTAATTTCAATTAGTTTGTGGTCCAGGGAGGCGGTGAAAGTGCTGCATCAAATGGCCTTACAAGTTGCTTTAACTTTGCAAGTTCCACTCATAGAAAACATTTACACATTTTAAGTGAGAATTAAGTGTAGAAGGGTGTTCCCTAAACTCCCTCACCTCAAGTGCATTGCCTCCAAACAAGCATGCCAGAACCATTCTCCAGAGAGAAATGATGAACTTTAAATATGTATGTGCCTAGAAAAATAACAATTATGTACACTAAATGTAATTCTGTCACAACCTCAGTTTCCTGAAAATACCAATGGGTTTCAGTTTCTGTTTATTGAGGGGATGATTGTCCTCACTTTGTTATGGAAAGTACTCTAATTAGTAAACATCAGGAAAATTACAAGAATAGATGGATTCCCAAACAGATTATACAAGATTTATGTTTGTGAAATTATACAAGGCATTACTTATGCTTAACTCATGGTCTCTGGATATACCACTAACCTATTAGTATATTATTTTCCAAATCTTTTGTAGTTAAACTTTGCCAAACAAAGATTTCAATTCTTACCATAGCAATTCTTTTGAAGACCATATACCAAATATATGGCTCTTTTGACTGCTGTCTCTAATTACACATCGAGTAACCTTGCAAGGGTCATAATGTTGATTAAACACCAGGAGCCATATTATAGAAAGTGCCCCAGTGGCGCAAGGGGAGTTTGTGCCCGATTTGAGTGCCCAGGGGCACTTTGATAATACAGAAGGGGACTCAGACGCTTGTGCGGTTCCTTCTGTAATACAGATAGTGCTTGCGCACATGTAGCGCTAGCACTATCGAGAGAGGGTGTTGTACCCCATACAAATAAGGGAGTCACAATCCATCTGTGGCCGCACTGTATCACAGATGTGATTGCAGAGGCAAACATGCCCCTAGAAGGTGCACTGACAGCTTAATAACAAGGTGGTGCACTGTTAGTGCGCTTCCTGAGGGCAGCCCTCTCAAGGGATGAAAGGGGGTCCCATAGACCCCTCCCAAGACATTCCCCTGCATTCAGGTGCAGTCACTCACTATACCTGCCAGCAAGTGGATCTCAAATCCCTTCCAAAAGTGCATGAGGCAACCCGCCTGCACAGAGAAACATGGAGCAGCTGTTAAACATTTGCTCTGTGTATCTTCTGAATGCACTGCCCTGAGGGTGAGTTTGCAGCTGCCCTGAGGGAAGCATATTCTTCATAATAGGCCACACTTTAATTGTTTGCGCCCGTGTCGCACCTGCTTAATGGTGCTCCATGGCACAAATAGGGAAATTGTGCCCTTTCAGTAATATGGGCCCAGATTTATCAAAGATGATATGAGAAACAGGGCGTTCACACAGACATATAGACAGCATAATGCCAATGCCAGCAAGCAGAATGTATGAGTCTTTCCTATATAAGGCACATACATTCTTTTGGCACTCTACCCTTTGCTAGTGTGCAAAAAATGAGCATTAGAATAATGTAAAATATAAAAAAAATAACAAATTATCAATAAAGCTTGAAGTAGTGTTCATAAAAGGCAATTAATGCAGTGAGGGTGGAGGCAGGCAGATCTAGACATTATGGTATATTATGTATTATCTCTATACTTCCTATAAAACCTTGGCTTACTACAGTCTGACACATTATTTTTGAGAGGTTCACAAGCAAGAGAAGAAGCTACCAGTGCAACATGGTGGCTAAGTTTGTTCAAATTGTCACCATTTTACTCTTTGTGATCATATATTTTTTCATTATTCTCAGAATTTTGTGAGTAAGTGTATCATCAGCAGAAATGTAAGATGTGGTACAGGCCTTCTATTTTTTTTATTGTACTAATACTAGCCAAAGAAAAATATATTTTTTCATCATGGACTGCGATTAATGAAGTACACTACTAAATTCTTCCTAAGTATCCACATATATCCTTCTTTGATGTCTGTCTTCTGTTCCCAATTTGGATGATGTGTTATTCTGACCCTTCTGCCGATAAATAAATGTTTAAAGTTTTCTACCAGAAGACTTCTTTTGAAAATGTATCATCTTGGTTTTAGGGCAACATAGGGGTATATTCACAAGAACGTATGATAACTACCGCAAGAGTAGCTTAACGCAACTCTCAACATCGCAGCCTATCGTGGGCAAATTACGCCATGCCAACCACATATTCACAACGTGGCGGTAGTAGGCGATAGTCACCAGACAACGCATCAAATGCCAACGCTAAAATCAATGCCACACCGCAAACATGCGAAATGCGAACGCAAAAAATCATGCGATGAGGCCAATCAAGGTACGAAAATTAGCGAAAATCAGCCACAGGTCTGCAAATCCCACGTGTCTGGCGGGAAAATGCACTATAAAAGAAAGAAAAAAAAACACCAAAACCAATTCAAACTGCGCAGCACAGTGGATGCACCCGGACCGAGTGCAGAGGACAAGCCGGAATCCACAAGCCCCACGGAGGACCAGCATGGAACCCTGTGTTCGGGGAAGGGCAAGCAGAACAGGAAGAAGAAGACGGGGTTCAGTCCGCAGGAAGGCCGTTCATTGTCACAGAGGTGACAGAACACCATCAACAACTGTTCGGCAGCTCCACTGCGGCACTGGCAACCCAAAAGGAAATATGGCAGGCCATTGTCACCAACGTCAATGCAGTCGGAGTGTCGAGGAGGTCAGTGGAGGAGGTCAAGAGGTGCTGGCATGATGTGAAAAGACTGACCAAACAGAAACTCGCCACTAACAGGAAGGCATGAAAGGCTACTGATGGTAGGAGTCCTGCGACACAGGAGGAGCTGGATGAGCTGGAGGAAACGGTGGCCACAGTCAGCAGTGTGGAGACTGTGGCAGGATTTGGGGGCCTGGACACAGCTCAATACGACCTGACCCAACAGCAACAGGGTGAGTAACGACCAGGGACTGGGGGGACGGGGGGAGATGGGCACAATGGCAGACATGCACAATTATGTGTAGCACACTACACGCCCACAATGATCGTGGAACATGTCCCTGATAGCCATTGGACACTGCAGCACACATAAATACACCAAGTAGGCTCCCGTCCACAATGTGCACAAAGGGGCCCCCCTCCCTATCACCAATATTACAACCCACCCATGCACATGTGCTTTATCCTGCAAAGCAGCGGCTCTGTGATCCACACTGACTATCTGACTATGCAAGTAACATAGCATGACAGCAGCCATAAAGCATGACATGGCCCACGAATCAGCATGAAGGTGGCCTAGTGCGGATCATATCCGTAAAGGAGCAGGTCACACCCTGACAAATCCACGTGCACCCACAACCCATGACGTACAATACACACAGCAGACGAACAATGCACCAGTCCAGAAAATCTGTCAGAGAGCACATATGACCCAAGTCAAAAACAATTCAGCCCCCGAAAAGCACACAATTCAAAGGCACTCGCCTCAAAGGGAGAAGGGCACATGAAATCAGAGCTGCAGGGGCAACACCCCACAATGCAGCATACACACATAGCAACCACAGAACATCAGCAATGACGGCAATGTGGTACAAAGTGCAACACCACAGGACAGAGCTCACAACAGGTTCCGTTCATGCGTATTATCTGTCCACTCACATCTGGCATTGCCTGACACTGTGTGATGATAATGTACAGGTACTACCACACATCCGTCATGTAATCGAAAATACACTGACTGCCATCAAATAGCCAGCTCCAACAAAACAGTCACAATGTACATTGGCATGCAGTCTGAATGTAAACATCTGCAAATATTCTACATACATGTGAAACTCTGTTAACCTGCATCTCCCCTTTACATTGCAGAGGGACAAACAACACCTCTTGCAGAGCACACCACACTTCTCATCATCGATGATGAAGAGGACAACCTGCACATATGTCAAGACACTCTCCAACGGATAATGGACAGCCTCCGCACACCATCCCCAGGAGCAGGGCAGGCCAGCTGCCTCGAGGTGACCCCACCACCTGCACAGACCACACAGCAGGAAACACACACTACCACGGCTGTCTCCCAGGACCCCCGACCAATACATGGAATTCCAATAGCATGTGTGGGGTTGCCAGGTGGAGTTGGCTGATCAGCTGCGGGTGGGTTTCGAGCTTGTGGCGGCCAAACTTGATGCCATACGTGGGTGTCTGAATCCCATCAGGGACCACGTACAGTCCCTATTGGACAACCAATGAACGCACCATGCTCCACCACAGACCTTGGCTGACCTAGCTGGGGCCAATAATCAGATACAAGAATTGTCTGGTCAGACAGGCACCAGCGATGACAGCACAGAGTTGGTACAGATGCGGAGGTCAATGGAGACCATGGAGCAGATGCAGGCTGGAGATATGGCTACCACGGCTGAACACCAGAGTAGTAGTTGGGAACTTCAATGCCCTGCAGTTCATCATCTTGCCATTGCTGCCACTGAGCCTGTCCCAGATGACTGCAGCGGGAACATCAACACACACAGCTCCGACCCCTGATGTGTCAGTGGCACACAGTGATGCAGCCCCATCACCTTCACAGTCTGATGTGTCAGTGACACACAGTGATGCAGCCATTACCCCGTAACACACAACGGATACAGAAGCCGCATCAGAGGAGTAAGATGGGGATGGTAATCACTGAGTGAGGAAGGAGGCAGTAGCATCCATCACCGCCATATGGCCTGTCCCTGCCTGGTTCTGACCTATGCATCATGCCCTGGGACAATACTTCCCACTGACCCCCGGAACACTCTGCGACATTCACCCAGACCCCGACACGGACTGCCATATCTTCACTGCTGGACAATTACACAGCAATCCTGCTGCGGACTGCACTCACCCTCTTCCAAATCACTTTTTAATCCCCAAAGGACTCTGGTTGGCCCACCACTGGGTTTTCATGAAATGTGGTCTTGGATGGCCATTTACAGCTCCATCTCCGACAATCACCTGAATGTGAATAAAACATTCTAAATGACACAGATGTGTCATGACTATGTTCACTCACGTACGGAGGTATGGTTGGATGTAGGGACAATGATTGCACATGAAGGTACACCCTGGTAACTGAAATGTATGTGCATGTGTATCCCTAAGACACATGGCCAATTGGATGACTGTGAAGGTGAGTACTAGCTGTGTCCCCATTGCACATCAACAACAATCTCACAACCCCCCAACGTAGGCACACATCCATATATTGAATAGGACTGTGTGTAGGAATGACCAAATTGGTAGCAGGTCAGAAGTGGTGTCCTACATCAAATGTGACAACAGAACTTCATGTCACACACCTACCCACATACATCTGTGTGGATACGTCCTGTTACAATTTATAACATTGCTCCACATGTTCTGAGTTTGGACACCATACTCACATTGCTGAAGTTATGTAAGTGCACAGGTTGGCCAGCAACTATCCCAAAACAATGTCTGGCTCACAGAAGTGGAGCTTGCAAAAGGGAGCCACCCCCATTGTAAATGCGTCAGGCAGTTCCTCCCTGTGTAGGGACGATGCTCATTGTGGCACATGAGTGGACAATCTAATCAACACTCATCACAGTTAGACACCAGTGGAGCTGCATAGACTTTATTGGCGTGTCAATACCGACGAGGCAACGGCCACAACAGGCAGGGACATGCTTAAGACACTTACACGCAGCATGGGACCATGTCTAGGTTCAGAAAATTGTGAGCCAAAAATGGACAATAATCATCACGGAAGGGAACGGTCTCAGCCCACCTTGCCTTGCCGGACGAGTCATGTGTTGTTTGGCGTCTGCCCATTGCCCCGTGTGAGGGGGCATGACTCACTGCCAATGGGATCTGCATAGTGCTCTGCCACCGGAGTGCGCCGATTGTCTACTCTGCTGACAGTGATCAGGTGAAAGGGTCCGACAGGTTAACATGTTGTGCTACATTGTCATGTGTGTCCTCTCCCCCAGCAGTGTGTCTGAATTGGTAACGTTGCCAAACGACGCTGTGTTGCTCCGACCATGGACCTGCATCATCTTCAACAGGTATGTGTACACACGTGTAGTTCCATGCACATGCATCCAGAGTCCTGAAAAAGGCAGATATGTCCTCTGTTGTGGTGGGATATGTGAGCATTCCCCATGATGCAACAAGTTGTTAGGACCTGTGCTGTGGGTGACAATCCGATGTGGCTGCAGGAACATAGTTACTCGTCCATGAATTCCCGTGCAGCTTCATGCGCAATGTGTTCCAATAGTATGTCATTGTCGTGTTGAAGGAACACCAGGGTTAGCCAATCCATTAACTGGTCTGGGCAGGTGTGCTCAGCCCACGCCGTTTCACCAATCCGCAACACAGCCCAATAGTATGTGGTCACTGCACATGAGGAATTGTGCATTTTCCCATGCACAACTGCCAATACATACGCAGTATGTAAAGGCATCCCATGCACGGCTGTCTCGTTTACACTCCTGTTCGTGATCCAACTGGGGGCACACACACAAGTCATAGTCCAGTGCATATACGGTTGTGTTGGATAGGCAGACATCCATGGAACATTCAAATGTGCATGTTCGGCAGTGGAACCAGGGCTGGATGCAGGTGAGGTAGGCAAGGCAGAAGCTCAGACGGTAACTGATCCGTAGCACTGCCAGTGGCAGTGCACCCAGTAAATGCAGCATACATGCATGGTACTGTTCCACGTGACGAGGGTTGTGCATGTGCCCGGGATATCCTGCCATTGCATTGGTGCGTCTCGTGGAAACGGCACTCTTCTGAACTGCGGCAGTTGTGTGGAGGATATGCCACCGCTCTGAGCAATGATTTGAATGTGTGTGCAACGTTGGGGAGAATGGGATGCTGTTTCTGTGAGTGTCAAGGGCATCCCATGCAGGGGTACCTCAGGCAAGGGCTTCTGTGTTTGGGGTGTGGATAAGTTGGATAGTTCATTTGCGCAATGCGTGGTGTGGGAGTCATCCCCATCTGCCATGGCCTCTCTTTCAGTGTGTTCCAGGATCAAGGTCAGAGGTGCAGGTGTCCTCCCGCCTTCTGCATTGGAACAAAGGAGCTTTCATCCCTAATGCTTGTCTGACTACTACTTGCGTTTTCGGAATGTGATGTGGCTTTGACGCTGAGATTGAGACAAGGTCTTGGGCTCATGGTGTACCAATGGCAATACACACACACATGTTGGCATGTGGAGCCAGGTACCCGAGAGGCCTTGCGCTGCATGTGCAATCTCACTCCATCTCTCTTCCTCGCTCTCTCCCTCCCTCTCTCCCTCTCTTTCCTTTGTTGGGCACATGGCAGACCTTCTTTTCTTGGATTTAGTCTTCCAGGCTGTGTCCTACAGATTGTCCAGTGAGGACCCGCTAAGACTCATCCGAATGGTTGTTTTGGCTTATGTTTGAATGGTGTTTTGTGCTGGTGATTGCATTGCTGTATGACTTACTCTCCATTTTCTGGCCAGGCATGTATATTGATTTTTCTTCTTGTGCGACATCAGGCAAATTATTTTGTTTTGGGATTCACAGTGTTGTTGTGCAGTTTCTTTGTCCGGGGTTGAGGGAGGCCTGGGGGAGTTTCGGGCTGGGGTGTGGTGTTGGTGGGTGTTGTGGCCCTCTTGGGTGTCCATGCTGCATGGGCAGTTGCTCCGGGGCATCTGTTGTTCTTCATGTGTGGCTATGAGCTGTGCTCCCTTTTCTGGTGCAGGTTGTGGTCGGACTTTGCACCAGGTCAGAGCAGGTGTTAATTTCCTGGTGCTAATGCGCCTTATCGCATGTTTTGTGTTCTTATCGCAGATCTGGCTGATCGTTGAGAATGTTGCGGAGTGATGTTGTCGCTGCTTTTTGCTCGGAAACATCTACTCTGCATCTCATTAGCAATGGTTGCCCTGGTCATCGGTGGCGATGTTTGTTGCGGATGCTGATGCCGCAAAAGTGGTGCTGTAGGCTGTTTGCACCAGCTTGTGAATGGGGCAGTAAATTTATCACAACTTTGGCTGTGCCAAAGTGCCGTTAACTCGGATAGCTCCTTGAGAATATGCCCCTCAGTTCTTTTAAGACACTGTGTGGTTGTTGTGATTCCAGCATTCAATAATGAACTCATTCTCATTATCACTTCAGGAACTTTTTACTGTGCTGTAGAAAGCATGCGTTTTTCTTGCAGATTTGCTCAATTGGTACTTTACAACCTCCACTTCCATGAAGGTCACTTGACTGGACTGAGGCATTTTGAAAACGTAGATGTTGGTGTCGGCCCCAATCTTTTTACTGGCTGGAAGAAGACTCTAAATTGTTAACTCATAGAGCACCACCAGGTCAATCTAAATTCAGTTACCTCTGTGCCGAGAATAAAGTTAAAGGCTTAGCACAGGCCACACTGTGCAGGATAAAGAGGAAAATCACTGACCGTGTGTAGTAGTTAATGCTTTAAGATGTTTAGAATGTTTGCTCGTTTCCGAAGTTCACTGTGTGAAAGTTCCGTACCGAGCATTGTAGGTTGTGACAGTTGATTTTGAGTCATCGTCTGAGCTCTGCCTGAGATGATTCAGCATCCTGAATAAACCTCGCTGTTTAGCTTATCTGGCTCTTGCGTCTGCCTCATTACATCTTTTTGTGGTGATGAGTGCTGGTCCATCTACATAGACCTGCTTGCCTTGCCAATGTGGTCTCCCTGCTCTTTGGGCGAATTTCAGCTTCTCCCAAGGATTTTGGTCGACTGCTGGCTTTTTCAGAAATTATTCTGGTTGCCGGTGAGCCTTAATTAATTTTTAAAGCAAGTGGAGGGGAGCTGGCACACTGTGGGAAGAGCGTACATTTAGAAGCTTTTCAGAAGCCTTAAGTGAAACGCAAAGAGGGCACTGCATTTCACAACTACCTACGGCGACCTGTCAATGGGCTGATGGAGCACATCCTTCATCAAAGTCTGAAACGCAAGGAGGGCACTGTGTTTCAACACGTTCTGCGATGACATAACGATGGTGTGACAGGTCACGTTCCTCATTGTCTTTACTCTATGGTTCGTCTGGCAGTGGAACACAGTTTGTGGTTCATTCCAGTCAACAGAGGAGCGTGGTGACAAAGGGCTCTACGTCATTAAGGCTCTGCCTAGTGGAGCATTTTGTTCGACTTCTTCGAAACAGCTGCTTCACGGTATGCCTCAGATGACGTGTGGTAGCGCTGTTCATGGAGAGAGCTTCAAGCTAGTTTGGTCTTTGCTGCTTTGCTTGTATGGTAAGCACACTGTCATCAAAGGCGCAAAGCTCATTCCTGCACAGTTATTTCTGCCGAGTGTCTAGTTTTATCTATGCACATTGTGTTTGATTAGAGAACTTTCCTAAGAAGTTATATATTTATTTTGATGTTGTTTTGTGAGGAGGACATTTGCTATACATCTCCTAGCACAGGCTTGTCCTCTGTGTGGGCATTTATACCACTCTACACAGGTTTGTGACAATGAATTTGTGCAGTTGTTTTTTTCCCTTCTATCCCCTGTGCCTCCTGAAAAAACACATACTCTTTCTGGTTCGACCCAAGACTTTGGGAGGTGTTGTGAAGAAGGATGCAGGCAGTTGCGCCTCCACCTCCATTTCTAGAAACAACAGATGACAATGTTTTGATGGGTTTGAGACATATTTAGGCGCAATTGGGGCTAATCGCTTCAGGGCTGAGAGAAGGAAATACCTTCTGCTGCATTCGTTAGGATTTAAAGACAGGGCTATTTTGAAACATTTGCCACCACCTATTGTTGAAGTAGAAGACATTCTTGATGATTATCAAGACACTGTGAAAGACTTCAGACCAGGTTTGATGTCCAACCAAGTTTGGTTGTGCTGCGGCACAAGTTTTTTTTACAAGTTCAGAGTGCTGGTGAGGATGTTGACGCTTATGTAACCGCTTTGAGAAGGTTAATTTCTGAGTGTCAGTTTGAACATTTTGCAGACCAATTGGTCATAGACCAATTTATTTGTCATTGCACTGACTAGATGGTCAGGCAGAAGCTGCTGTTTATGGGCAATCTAACATTGGAGAACACTATTAAAATTGTCAAGAGCATTGAAACGTCTCAGCCATCCTATAAGGAACTAGAAACCAAGGACACTGAGCCTGTTTCTGTTGTCAAAGTCAAGGATGATAAGTAGACTAAAGACAGAAAACCTCTTGAGAGGTCATGTCCTGGGTTTGTTGATAGACAAAATAAATTTTTTTCACAAGAAAATATTTGTTTCGCGAAATGGCAAAAAACACGGAATTCCGCAAACTCACGGAATACATTTTTGTGACAGGAGCATCGTGCCAGAATAAATCCTGCCCAGCATATATTTATCCAAGAAGATGCCACCTTTTTTTGCAATACCTATAGTCAACTGGAGTACTACTGGCTAATCAGAAAGTGCTACCTCATTGGGTAAATGCATAGTGCCTTTCCTACACTACAGCTGCGGGCCAGAAGAGTTGTGTCCAGTGACCATGTGTGTCTGTGACTTTGCCACCGCGCCGAAAGGCGTCGGGGTCCCTTGAGTGAGCTGTCCATCATAGTGTGGAAAGGATGGAAATAAATTGCATACCAGCGCTAGTGTGTGTGGGGCAGGGCTTCTATGCGAGTTCACTTGCCTCTTGTTTATAAAGGGTCAGAGACCGATCAGAGCAGCAGATGAGGAGAAATAACCTCCTGGGATTGCGCTCGAGAAACTCATGGATGCAAAGACCTCCATTAAGGATTACAGCAAATTGTTGATGGTAGATATGGGGAGAAAGCACACCTGCCTAGCCTCGACTGTCCTCACCAATTTTTTGTGCTCATTAATGCTTTACTGAATTTATTTTGAGCTTCAACTCGGCCCGGGCACCTGCTTTATTTATATCTGTAAGTGCTTCCTGTTGAGGTTTAATTTTTGTGACAGGAGCATCGTGTCAGAATGAATCCTGCTCTGCATATTTATCCAAGAAGATGCCACCGTTTTGTGCAATACCTCTACTCACCATGCTCATTGCTCCCAAATTCCGCTACGCCGCGGATCATGAATATTTCGGCAATTCCGCGTTCCGCGTGGAACACGAAATTGCCAAAATTTCGCAAATTCCACGAGCGAAGCGGAATTTACCACCCACCCTTACACAAAACACATGTGAAGGGTGGTAAAGTGCCCGGCTAAGTTTGTGACCTGTAGAATTTGTAATGGACCATGTCACTTTGCTAAGGTTTGTCAATCTGGTAGAGGCAAACAGCCTTTATCTGTCAAATGTGTCATCAATGAAAATCTGTTGGGTGAAAGTGATGAATCAATCACCAAGGATCGCAGGGACATGCTCATGGTGGTGCAGAATGAGGAGGTCAAAGTGGGAAATCCAGATCAATGTGTTGATCCTTATGTTGAGGTTTTGGTTAGAGATAACATTTTTAAACTATTAGTAGATTCTGGTGCACGTATCTCCATAATCACACAAGAACTTTATGAGAAAACTTGGCCTTCTAGACGACTCTTACCCCCTGAACGTAAAGCGGTCTCCTATGAAGGTCGTGAAATCAATCTGTCTGGGTACATTGAAGACATTATGGAGTTTAGAGGTAGAAAGATTGCTGGGAAAACGTATGTTGCCCACAAAGGTTTAAACATTTTTGGCTGGTTTCACCGAGAATTATTTTAGATAGTACTCAGAACTGGGACCAGTGAGCAAGTACTGGTTTTGAGGGATAATTTGGATCTTGAGGGTATAATCAAAAAATGTCAACTTGAGTTTTCAGGTGAGTTAGAAAAAGTCAAAGACTACCAGCTTAGAATCATTGCAAAGGATGGTGCAAGGCATATTAAGCACAAGCTGAGGAACATCCCTTTTAGCATAAAGCAAGATTTGGAAAAATAACTTAATTCTCTGTGCATGAAGGGAATAATTGAACCTCTTGACTTGTCCTTGTGGCTCTCTCCTTTGGTTGTTGCCAGCAAACAGAATGGGGAGTTGAGGGTCTGTGTTGACCTACGCTGCTTAAACAAAGGGATCTGGGTAGATTACCAACCACTCCTCAACATCAACGAACTTTTAGCAGGCTTGAAGGACGCCAAGGTTTTCTCAAAGTTACACTTAGCCTCTGCTTACCACCAAGTAGAATTAGCTCCTGAGTCTAGACATCTCACCGCTTAAGTGTCTTTCTTTGGTACTTACCGTTCATATGCCATTTGGCCTCGCATCAGCGGCATTCCATCTTCCAGCGATTGATGAATAACATGCTCAAGGGGATCGAAGGATTGTCTGTTTTTCAAGATGACGTTGTGGTTTTTGCTCCAAATAGGGCTGCCCATGATGCTATTCTTCAAGAGGTCCTATCTAGGTTCCAAAGCAATTGTGTGGTGCTGCGAAGAGACAAGTGTGTTTTACGGACAAAGGAAGTTGAGTATTTGGGGCATTTGATTACCTGCCAGGGCATTCTCCCAAAGTGGAGGCTTGTGGATTCGATTTCGAAGACTAAGGCTCCTTCCGACAAGGCTAGCCTTAAGTCCTTTTTAGGGCTTTGCAAATTTTATTTGCGCTTTGAACAAGATTTTGCCATTTTGCCATTAAGTTGAGTCCTCTGTCTCAGTCCTTATAAAGGGTGTTGCGTTTGAATGGAGTGCTGAATGCCAAGAAGTGTTCGATTTGGTCAAGCAACAGCTAATTTCACCCAAAGTATTAAAGCACTATCATTCTGAACTTCAATGCACTTGGACTGTTGCGGCAAGCAGTGTTGGGATGGGGGCTGTGCTGAGTCAAACTAAAGGTGGGGAGGTTAGGACCATTGGTTTTGTCTCGAGAATTCTATCTCTGACAGAAAAAAAAATATTCGATCATTGGAAAGAAGATATTAGCTTGTTGGTGGGCTGCAATGAAGTTTGGCAATTTTATTTGGGGCAGGAAAGTTTGTCTCCAAATGGATCACAAGCCTTTGATTTTCATTTTGAGTGGGAAGAATGTTAGAGGTTTTACTCCACATATTGCTTGCTTGTCCTCAAAATTGTTGCAGTTTGATTTTTTACCTGTGTACATTCCTGGGAGCAAGAACTGCTGTGCAGACTACCTTTCACAGTCAGCTGTTACTGTTGAGCATGACTCTGATGTGGGCGAGGAAGACAAGGAAGAATTAATTGTAGCGGCTGTTGATCTCCCACAGTTGTGTGGGATTTCTGAGAACGAGTGGCGCCAAGCACTGAACAATGAAGCTTCCATGCTGACTGTAATGAGAATTGTGGAAATGGGTTGGCCAAGGGAGAGAAACCTTAGTTTTGAATTCAAAACGTATGTTCAGGTGGCAGATGATTTATCCATTGAGGATGGTTTATTGATGAGAGCTGATAAGTTGGTTCCGCCTGTGTGTTTCAGAGCTGGCATAGTTTTGCGTGCTCAAGAGGGGCATTTGGGATCCACTGTGACCAAAAAAAGGGTCAGACTATCCTTTTGGTGGCATTTCATGGATGGGGAGGTTGATGAGATGGTCAAAGAGTGTGTCATATGCTCTAGCTGTGATAAATCTGTCAAATTGTGCACTCCTCTACTTTCTCGTTTTGAGCTGCCGTCTGCACCATGGGAGAAGGTAGGGCTTGACATAGTTGGACCTTTCTATATGCTTGATACGTCTTCAAGGTTTGCCCTTCGTCATGATGGATTATTATACTAAATGGCCTAAGGTTAGATTTGTGAGAGAGGTTACCTCCAAGACTTTTGTTGAATTCTTGAAAGATGTATTCCTGAAGGAGGGTTTCCCTGAAACTCTTGTAACTGACAATCGTACACAATTTGTCGACAGGGAGGTTGAAGTGTTTCTACGGTCCAGTGTGATTTAACACCTCAAGAGTTCACTGTATCACCCTCAACCCAATGGTTGGTAAAATGCATGAACAGAGTGTTTGGGGAATATATACAGTGGGCTCTTGCTAATAACTGCATGGTAGCAAACTCTGTCAAGACCATGATTTGGTTTTATCGCACTACTCCTCATACTACCACTGGTGTGTCACCCTTTGAGCCTTAACGAAGTAGTAGAGCTACAACCAGTTTCTGTCCCAGTAGATGAGTAAATGGGTCAAAGTTGAGCAGTGGTCTGATGTCAGTGTGAGGAGTCATGTGAGTTTGAACCAGGAGAAATAAAAGAGATACTTTGATTCCAGAAAGAATGTCAAAGAGATTGAGTTGGTTGTGGGTGATTCTGTTTGTTTGAAAAAAACGGTCCATTTGAGGAAGGGTTGTTCTAAATTCGGGTCATCCATCAAGGTTGTGGAGGTAAATGGTGGTTCCGAGAAGCTTACGAATGGTCTGTGGTGGAATAAGTGTGGGTTGGTTAAGTCTGGTGATGTTAATGAAGGTTTTGCTGGTCACAGTGTGGATGGTGAAAGGATACATACTCAAACAAATAATTTTGCTTTCAGACGTAGTTCTCGGTTGAGGAATGTTCCTTCTTGTTACAGGGACTAATGTGTTCTTCTTTTAATGTTCTTTTCTGTTACAATGAGGTAGAACACACATGGTCACAGGAGACAACTCTTCTGGCCCTTTACACAGCTGTAGTGTAGGAAAAGCACTATACATTTACCCAATGAGGTAGCACACACATGGTCACGGGAGACAACTCTTCTGGCCCTTTACGCAGCTGTAGTGTAGGAAAAGCACTATATATTTACCCAACGAGGTAGCACACACAGGGTCACGGAAGACAACTCTTCTGGCCCTTTACGCAGCTGTAGTGTAGGAAAAGCACTATATATTGACCCAATGAGGTAGCACACACATGGTCATGGGAGACAACTCTTCTGGCCCTTTACACAGCTGTAGTGTAGGAAAAGCACTATACATTTACCCAACGAGGTAGCACTTAATGATTAGCCAGTAGAAAGTACTCCAGTTGAGTAGACGTATTGCACAAAACGGTGGCATCTTCATGGATCAATATGCAGGGCAGGATTCATTCTGGCACGATACACTTGTCACAAAAACTAAACCTCAACAGGAAGCACAGATATAAATAAAGCAGGTGCCCAAGTTGAAGCTCAAATTCAGTAACGCATTAATCGGCCCAAAATCTGCACGAGGATGGGAAAATTCACGTGTTCACAAGAGATTTTTTGCCGTTTCGCGAAATTTTGCAAAGGCAATTTCGCAAATTCCGCCCACTCCTAATAGTATATTTAATTGTCTTAGACTCCAACACTTTTCATAATATTGGTGAAATGGATTTTATAGCCTTAATTTTTCGTTCTTTCTATTTTATACTATTTGTTTTATTTCTAAATTTAATTTTATGTTTATATTATTTTTAGTAAAAATGTTTACCAGGGTTTCACATTTTTAATATATTCTTCATAGTCTACACATATACACACACACACACACACACATATTGTGCAACACAATTAATACAAAAAAATGTACTTTACATTATATTAAATTGTTTATTAGAAATTTATTTTGGTGAAAATATATATATATATTCACCATAAAAAATTAAAAATATAAGAAAATAATATAAAGTAAAATAAATATTATTTTTAATTATGTTACACTATATATATATACAGATATGTAGACATTTATATAAGCATATATATATATATATATATATATATATATATATATATATATATATATATATATATATATATTCACTGAAAAAAACATAGGTTTCAGGGGCGTTATAGTTAGCTGGACTTTTCACTCGTACAAAACCATTGAAATTCCCCCGTTATAGTTAGTTCAGCTAACTATAACTCGCGCGCCCGCAATGCACTGCTGATGACGTCACATATTACATCACTCATGACATGGTCAGTGACATCACTCATGACATCACTGATGACATCTCAAATGACATCACTCATGACATCACTGATGACATCATCCTTGTGATAGAGTGGCAGACCTCCTCTTCCCCTAATATAACCTTTGATACACACATTCAAAAACAGAAACTACAATGTTCAAAACAATGGACATACCAATACCAGTTACAACAACCTATTCAGTAATTCTAAGATCCACATACACATCCACTCATTCACCAACAGTCCTATACAGTCACTCATACATGTACTCACTCCGAAAGAAGCAACAGAAGTCCTCAAAGACGAAGAAAAGTGCAGGAAGAAGGATAACGTGCAGAAAGAACAAACAGAAGAGCAGAAAGAAGCTTTGTTGCAAAATCATCCTGTACCCTCAAATTTTTCAGACGGATACTGGTGGTAACTGAGTCTGACTAACCAGTCCTAGAGCCAGTGCTATGTTAAAAGACACTCAGAATACAGTGAAAACACCTACATACACTAGGGAACACTATGTGTTGGGGTCCCCCTGTGATCAGCATGACCTCCTCTGTAAGCCCCTAGTATATAATAGGGCAGGGATTAAAACTACCTCTTAAAACACGCCAAAGGGCGTGTTTGCACACGTCACCTCAGGCCCCATCCCCTCACTTCCCCACTGTGTAAACACACCCGGTGGCCGTTTTAAGTTGGGCGATTAAGTCCCCTTGAATCCTGAGGGTCCCTAGGGACCAACTAGACCACTAGGTACCTCCAGTAAGCGCCACAGAGCTGCGTTGCAGAGAGGTATAAAAAGTGGCACGGCCTGGACCACCTCTCTGCAACGCAGCTCAGTGGCGCTTACTGGAAGCACCTGGTTGGCTAGTTAGCCCCCAGGGGCCCTCAAAATTGAAGGGGAATTATTTCCCCAACTTAAAACGCGCCATAGGGCGTGTTTGCACACGTCACCTCAGGCCCTGTCCCCTTCCTTCCCCACTGTGTAAACATGCCCTGTGGCCGTTTTTTAAGTTGGAAGATTAAGTCCCCTTGAATCCTGAGGATCCCTAGGGGCAAAATAGCCCACTAGGTACGTCCAGTAAGCGCCATTGCAGAGAGGTGTAAAAAGGGGCACGGCCTGCACCCCCTCTCTGCAACGCAGAGCAGTGGCACTTACTGGAAGCACCTGGTGGGCTAGTTGGCCACCAGGGTCCCTCAGGATTAAAAGGGAATTATTTCCCCAACTTAAAACGCGCCACTGGGCGTGTTTGCACACGTCACCTCAGGCCCCGTCCCCTCCCTTCACCACTGTGTAAACGCGCCCTGTGGGCGTTCTAAGTTGAGAGATTGAGTCCCCTTCAATCCTAAGGCTCCCTAGGGTCAACTAGCCCACTAGGTACCTCCAGTAAGCGCCACAGAGCTGCGTTGCATAGAGGTGTAAAAAGGGGCGTGGCCTCAGAACACCTGTCTGTAACGCAGCTCCCTGGCGCACACTGGAGATACCTGTTGGGCTAGTTGGCCCTCAGGGACCCTCAGTATTGAAGGGGAATTAATTCCCCAACTTACAACTGGCCAGGGGGCGCGTTTGCAGAGTGCTGCAAGGAGGGGGCGTGGCCTCCAGCGCGATGCCGGTCTTTTATTTATTTTATTTTTTTAAGAAGGAGGGCTGTGTGGCCCCCCTTCTTTTTCTAATTTACTGGCCCTGGGGACCCCATCCCCCAGGGCCTCCACTCCAATTTTTTTTGTTGAGAAAAATAAATTTGGCCCTCCCAAGGCCTTAATCGGCCCCGGGGACCCCAACCCTCGGGTCATGGCCTTTTTTTTATTTAAATTCTTTAGGAGGGGGCTGCGTTGCCCCACTCCTCAGGCCACTTATGGCTCCAGGGACCCCATCCCCCGGGGCCGGCCTTTGTTTTTTATTATTTAAAAAATATATATATTTATAGAAACACCTAGGACATGCTGGACAAATCGTATGTACCTATCGCCATGACAATTTGCATGATATTCATTAAAAGGTGACTATGCATAGAATGAATCCACGTGGAATGTATTTACACCGCTAGTGAAGCTCTGACGTGTCTGACGCCCTACCGTGCCTAATCCCGGCGCCCCCGCCGGTGGGTACTTTCCAAGTAGACACCCTTGTTGTTTATTTATACAAACATGGGTAGCTATTGACGGGCACATTTAATATACACGCACACCAAGCCATTCAAAGGGGATTCGACAAAAATTCGACCAAACTATGCAAGAAACCCCCCTCACGGTTAATAAAAAACACATCCACCGCCGGATGTGTAATACTTTTTTATTTTACTCTCTGGAAATGAGACGAACCTCACTTGAGAGTCACAGCATGCTCCTGGCTGAGCCCAATGCTGTGTTACACCCACCAGTGCCCGCCGATTGCCTCACACCTCTGTGTTGTTTTCCACCAGCTATTGCGTATGCTATGACACTCTCTAGCCCATGTGCACTGTAACACCACCCCGTGAATATGTCATGCCACACTTGCCTTCGCACGGGTTATATTGCCCCATCTAACGTGCCTTCCTCGATGTGTATGTTATAACGCACAGCGCTATGCCATACATATTACAATCTGGGATCTATATGTTTGTCACAGTGCATATGCAACGTTACACTCCCACGCACATATTTTACATTACAACTTTAGAGACTAGTTATGTTACACAACACTGCCCTGTGCATATTACACTCCAAGGCGCATATCACATAGCACGTGCTAGTGCCTGTGCTATCTCGTGCTCTCCAATGAATCTGTCATTGCGCACAATGTATTGCATATTATATTTCACGCCCCGGTTCATCTTATATTACACTTTTTGGTGCATAGTTTATACCATATACTACATCTAGTTTTCATTATCAATCGTGCTCTCAGGACTATTTTCTATATAACACTGCGTCCACCAACCCTTTTCACGGGCATTACATTTTGCGATGGGGTTGAGGGTCAGGGGGTGTTTCTGCCAAGTGAGCCCGGAGTCACAGTCACAAACGTCCTCTTCTTCCTGAATAAAAGTGAGATTATGCTGCACACTTGTTCATATTTTAACCCTTTCGATGCGCATGACGGAGCGGTTCCGTCATGCGCATCGGTCGCGCTGTGCGGATGACGGAACCGATCCGTCACGGCCCTGCCCGCGCAACGAACCTTCAGCATGGCGCGGTAGTTCGCACAGACACACATTTTAAAAACAATAAAGTTCCTAATACCCACCTTTTCTGAACAGTTAGCTTGCTGCCCCATCCACCTTCTCCCTATACTCTGTTGTCTGAATCCATGGACTAGCCTCCTCCCTCCTGCCATGCATGGTCTGATGTGCTGCCACTGCCCTCCATTTAGCATGATGTACTAGTCCACTCCTCCTGCCCTCCATTGCCCAATTCTATGGCCCATCATTGACCTCCTGCTTGGCCTCTGTGCTTAGCTTGCTGCTCCTATTCTCCTTCCCCCTGCCCTCCGATATCTTTGTGCATGCCCCTGCTCCATCCTTTTTGACCACCATTTTTCATGGACCTGCCACTCCTATCTACTCTGAGTGTTCTGTTGAGCTGCCACTCCCATCCCACCTGCCTAGCATTGTCAGATGACTGTAACCTGTCCCTGCCACCTCCACCCTGCCTGTCCACATGCCATGCCCCTATCCCCTTCCTCCTGTCCTCCATGGTCCATTTTACTGCCACACCCTTCTGCCCTCCCTGATCTGTTGTGCTGCAACTGCTCCTCCTGCCTGCCCTGCGCGGTCTGTTGTGAGGCTATTTCCCCTGACCTCTCTTGTCTGTGCCCAGGTCCTGACCCTCCCTTCTATCCTCCATGGTCCTTTGTGCATGCCCCTGCAACCTTCTTCTTGCCCATCATAGCCATTGTGCTGCCACTAACCCTCACGCTTGCCATGCATGGTCTTCTGTGCTGCCATGGCCCCTGCCGCCTTCCCTGTGTGGTCAGCTAGCTGCCCCTGACCCCCTCCCACCTTCCCTCCATGGTCTGTGTGTATGCCACCACAGTCTCATTGTTGCTCTCCATGGTGTCTTGTTTCTAGTGCCCAACCTGCCTGACCTCCATGGTCATCTTGCTGCTCCTGCCCTGCCACCTTGCCCCCAGCCCTCTGTTTCCATGTGCAGGCCCCCTATTCCCTCCCTCCTGGCTTGTCTGGTCCATTGTAATGCCCCTGATCCGTCCCTCCTGCCATTTATGGTCTGTTATGCTGCAGCTTTCTCTCCTGTCTGTCCATTATGGTCAGCTAGCAACCATTGCCTCTTTCCCATTTGTTCTCTGTTGTCCATGTGCATGGTCCTGTCCCCTCCCTATTGCTTTCTATGGATTGTTGTGCTGCACTCCCGTCCCACATGCGCTGTGTGGTGTATTGTGCTGCTGCAAACCCGGATACCTGCCCTGTGGGGTAAGTTTGGTTCACCTCTCCATGTCCCTCCTGTCCTCTGTTATCCGAGTCCATGTCCCTTCCCCAATTCCTCCTGCCTACCATGATTCAATGTACCATACTTGCGAACATTTTGAACTTGGTAAGAGGGAGATTTTGAAAAAAAACTGGGGTATTGATTTTCCCCTTTGAGTTACATTGAAAAAGAGGAGATTGTAGACAGGAGACAGATCAAATAAAGCCCATTTGAGCTTAAAAACATTGGATGTTTCCTGGCTGAAACGGGTCTGTTGGATTTATATGGTTGTACTACCACTGCCTCTTCCTTCTGCCCACAATGGTCTATTATATTGCCACAGCCTCTCTTGCCAGTCCTGTATTGTTGGTTTGTTACCCCTGCCCCCCTTTCCACTGCCCTCCATAGTCTGTTGTGCTGCCACTGCCCTTCCTGCCTGCCCAGTGTGGTCAAATTGTTGCCTCTGCACTCTCCTACCTGCCTCCAATTTCCAGAGTCCGTGACCCTGGCCTCTGCCTCTCAACAGTATCCCAATGAACAACTCGATTGCTAACATTCTATATTTATTACAAAAGTGTGGAACGCCTGACGTCATCTTGATGTAATCAAAACTGTAATACCTAGAGTATTTCCTTTAGAAATTACATATATGAGAGGGTCTTATTTGCATCAAAATTATGGTTAGTGCTCTAAAAAACTAAAATGAGGACATATTTTCTGAGTTTTCAAATAGCGACAAAGAACTTTTAAATTATTTGTAATCTTTGTTTATTTATCCAGTTGACCACTTGATTAAATGTTGCACCTTGGCGAGAGGATGTGGTGTTATTTCCAGAGCTGCAGACTTTGCAACTGGGGAACCAGGTTGGAGTTTCTGCTTCAGCTCAACATTCTGTGATTCGGGTCAAATCACTGAATCTCCCCATGTCTACAACCAAAATTAATTTGATCTTGTGTGATGTAACCAATGTTCATGTAAAGCATTCCAATACCTGACAAGTCTGCACTATATAAAACTGCAAATACACAAACAATAAGTGTTTTGCACACTTCTGTCATTGGGCTACATGTGGGCTACATCTGGGTGATATTTGGGCTACATTTGGGCTCTTTTGTCTCTGCTGGCCATCTTGGGAGATTTATTTGTTATGAATTTTCCTAATTTCCTCATTTACTGCAGTCTCCTCAGTAGGAACTACTTTCAGTTTTTTACTTGGTTCCATCAAGAAGGCATTCAGATGTGTCACACATTTGCCATAAATTCTGAATGTTAGCACTCTAGTTGCTCATTAGATCACTGTAGTAAAGCTACTGCTCACCAGGGAAGTCTGCTGCTGGTATTCAAAGTGCATGTTTCAGTCTGCATGTCAGAATTTTTTTATGACATAGAAGAGGATTTGAGAAGTCAAAATGTGCCCTAATTTTTCTTTCTGCAGGACCAATCATACTTTCTATGGCAAAATGAACCCCCTCATTTTGTTCCTTTTTAAATTAAATGTTTTAAGAATTACCACTTTATTCCAACCAAGATGGCTTCAGGTGTGCCATACTTTTGTCATAAGTAGGACTGTTAGCGCTCTAGTTGTTCTTTAGAATACTCTGGGTAGCTGCAGTAGAACACAAAGGAATCAACTGACAGTCTCTGCCCTTGTTGGATGCACATGTTTTACTGAGAATGTCAGACTTCATTCTCACATGACTGAGAAAGATAATGTGAATTTACAGAAAATATGCTCTCAGTTAGCTTATAGATCACCTTCCAAACCTCTGAGGGAAAAGCATGAGAAAACAGTTTTCTCACACATGATTCATGATATCACAGCAGAAGGCTTTTTCACATGGTAAAATCACCTTCGAACACACCACAATTCCTAAAATGAGTATGGTACCATCAACAAATTATTTATAATGTAACTAAAGTCTTAAAACCTTCTATTAACTGCAATGCTTTTTAATGAGGTGCTATCATGTATATTGGTCCCAAGATGGCTGCCAACACTTCTTGGATGAAGTGCTGACAACCAATCAGATCTCACGATGAGATGTGTGGTTAGGCTCCGCCCAGATATATATGTGATTTTACTTTTGATTTTCTCAGGAACTACTGAACGGATTTACACCATTTAAGCAAAAGTCACATGCCTGACCTGAGGACTACCTCTTTGCCAAATTTCAAGTAATTCTTTTCAGCCGTTCGGGCTGTACCTTCGACTAAAGGTCCTATGGGAAAATGCATGGGGAAAACGCGTTTTAGGACCTCCCATTTTTCTCAGCCCCCGTTTGACGAATCACCCCGAGACTTTCAGGGTAGGAGATGAGTGGAGCACCCCATTAGTTTTGAAAATTTCACGAAGATAAGTCAACCGGCGCCAAATTTATTCAAAATAGAATTTTCAGATTTCCTATGGGAACTCGGTCCTAACTATAACTATCTACTGGCGACCGGGCGGTCGCGAGTTATAACATGTGTGATTAATTTTTTTCATGAGTGAGTAGGATGACTGCATATCCGACTAAGATGACTGCTGATGTGTCAATGTCTATATATGTGTATAAGTGCATTTGATAGTGTTCTATTAATTAGTGACTGCATTTATAAGTGATTCTGTTGTTGATTGGGTAGTTGTGTGTGTAGACATAGGAATCAGTGAGTGGGTACGTAGCAACTGGCATTGGTGTGTCATTGGTTTCAAATATGGTACTCTGTATTTTACAGTGAGTGATGAAAGGTTATTCTAGTGTGTGATGAGGTGTATCAGATTGTCACGTGGATGATGTCATCAGTGATGTCATCAGTGATGTCATTCTTGATGTCATCAGTGATGTCATCAGTGATGTCACTGACCATGTAATGATTGATGTAATATGAATTGTCAACTAACTATAACGGGCAAATTTCTCTGGTTTTATATGAGATAAATGTCCAACTAACTATAATGTCCCTGAAACCTATGGTATTTTAGTGAATTTCAAGGGGTTTTTAAATGCTAATTCCTAACTATAACGTCCCTGAAACCTATGTTTTTTTAGTGAATTTCAAAGGTTTTTTAAATGCTAATTTCTAACTATGCCTACAGAGGTAGTACATGTGCAGAAGGAGGAAGAAAGGCTCAGAAAAAAGCAAGAGAAATGCAGAAAGAGGCAAAAGAAGTCCAGAAAGGCGAATAAAGGTGTAGAAAGAAGCAAGAGTTATGCAGAAAGAACCAACAGAGGTGGCAAAAGAGGCCTTGTTGCAAAGTCATCCTGTGCCCCTAAATTTTTACTGACTGGTACTGGTGGTAACTGACTTACCAGACCCGGAGCCAGTGCTATCCTGAAAGACACTTAGAATACAGTGAAAACACCTACATACACTAGGGTTCACTATGGTTTGGGGTACCCCTGTGATTGGTATGACCTACCCTGTAAGGCCCTAGTACATAATAGGGCAGGGGGATTAAAACTACCTCTAACTCAGAGGTGCAGACAGACACAAGTGAGGTGCAAAAAGAAGCAAGAGCGGTACAGAAAAATGTAGGAGAGGTGCACAAAGAGGCAAGAGAGGTACAGAAAGAGGCAGGGGGTGCAGAAAGAAGAAAGAGAAGTGCAGAAAGAGGCATGAGAATTGCTGAAAGAAGCAACAGAGCTGTAGAAAGAAGCAAGAGAAGTGCAGAAGGAGGCAAGTGAGGTGCACAAAGAAGCTAGAGCAGCGCAGAAAGATCCAACAGAAGTGGATAAAGAGGCAAGAGGGGTGCAGAAAGAGATAGGAGAGGTACACAAAGAGGCAAGAAAGGTACAGAAAGAGGCAGGAGGGGTACAGAAAGAAGGAAGACAAGTGCAGAAATAAGTAACAGGGGGGCTGAAAGAGGCTCGAAGAGTGTACAAAAAGCAAGAGAAGTACCGAAAGAGGTACAGAAAGAGGGAAGTGAGCTACAGAAAAAGGCAGGTAAGGTGCAGAAAGAGGGAACAGGGGTGCAGATAGAGGCAAGAGAGGTGCAGAAAGAGAAAAGAGGGTGCAGAAAGAGGCAAGAGGTCTGCAGAAAAATGCAACAGGGGTGCTGAAATAGGCAAGTGAGGTGCAGAAAGAAGCAAGAGAGGTGCAGAAAGAGGCAGGAAAGCTGCAGAAAGAGGGAACGGGGTGCAGAAAGAGGCAAGAGGGGTGCAGAAAGAGAAAAGAGTGGTACAGAAAGAGGCAAGATCTGCAGAAAAAAGCAACAGAGGTGCTGAAAGAGGCAAGAGTGGTGCAGAAAGAGGGAAGAGAGGTATAGAAAGAGCCAACAGAGTTGCACAAAGAGGGAAGAGGGGTGCAGAAAGAGGCTGGAGGGGTGTAGAAAGAAGCAACAGAGGTGCCGAAAGAGGCAAAAGACGTGCAGAAAGAAGCAAGTGAAGTGCAGAAAGAGGCAGCAGAGGTGCAGAAAGACACAAGAGAGGTACAGAAACAAGCAAGAGAAGTGTAGAAAGAGGCAAGTGAGGTACAGAAAGAAGCAAGATCAGTGCAGAAAGAACCAACAGAGGTTCAAAAAGAGGCAACAGGGGTGCAGAAAGAGGTAGGAAAGGTGAACAAAGAGGCAAGAGAGGTGCAGAAAGAGGCAGGATGGTTGCAGAAGGAAGGAAGAGAAGTGCTTAAAGAGGCAAGAGAATTGCTGAAAGAAACAACAGAGGTGTAGAAAGAAGCAAGAGAACCGCAGATAGAAGCAAGTAAGGTGCAAATAGAAGCAAGAGCAGTGTAGAAAGAACCAACAGAGGTACAAAAAAAGCCAACAGGGGTGCAGAAAAAGTTAGGAGGGGTGCACAAAGGGGCAAAAGAGGTCCAGAAAGAGGCAGGAGGGGTGCAGAAAGAAGGAACAGACGTATTGAAAGAGGTGTGATGGGTGCAGACAGACCAAAAGAAGTGCTGAAAGAGGCAACAGAGGTACAGAAAGAGGCAAGAGAGGTACATAAAGAGGGAACAGGGGTGCAGAAAGAGGCAAGAGAGGTGCAGAAAGAGAAAAGAGGGGTGCAGAAAGAGGCAAGAGATCTGCAGAAAAAAGCAACAGAGGTGCTGAAACAGGCAAGTGAGGTGCAGAAAGAGGCAATAGATAGGCAGATAGAAGCATCAGAGGTGCAGAAAGAGGCACGAGGGGTACAGAAAGAACCAAGAGAAGTGCAGAAAGAAGCAACAAAGGTGCGGAAAGTGGCACGAAGGGTGTAGAAAGAGACAAGAGAAGTGCAGAAAGAAGCAACAGAGGTACAAAAAGAGGCAAGAGTGATGCGGAAAGAGGGCAGAGAGGTGTAGAAAGAAGCAAGAGAGTTGCACAAAGAGTGAAGACGGGTGCAGAAAGAGGCAAGAGGGGTGCAGAAACAGGCAAGAGAAGTGCATAAGGAGGCAAGAGAACTGCAGAAAGAGGCAATAGAGTTGCAGAAAGAGGGAACAGAGGTGCAGAAAGAAGCAAGAGAGGAGCAGAAAGAGAAAAGAGGGGTGCAGAAAGAGACAAGAGATCTGCAGAAAAAGTAACAGAGGTGATAAAACAGGCAAGTGAGGTGCAGAAAGAGGAACGAGATCGGCAGAAAAAAAGCAACAGAGGTGCTGAAAGAGGCAAGTCAGCTGCAGAAAGAGCCACAAGAGGGAAAGAAAGAAGCATCAGAGGTGCAGAAAGAGGCAAGAGGGGTAAAGAAAGAAAAGAGAGAAGGGCAGAAGAAGCAAAAGAGGCAAGAGCAGTGCAGAAAGAACCAAGAGAAGTGCAGAAAGAAGCAACAAAGGTGCTGAAAGAGGTACAAAGGGTGTAGAAAGAGACAAGAGAAGTGCAGAAAGAAGCAACAGAGGTACAAAAAGAGGCAAGAGTGATGCAGAAAGAGGGCAGAGAGGTGTAGAAAGAAGCAAGAGAGTTGCATAAAGAGTGAAGACGGCTGCAGAAAGAGGCAAGGGGGGTGCAGAAACAGGCAAGAGAAGTGCATAAGGAGGCAAGAGAACTGCAGAAAGAGGCAAGAGAGTTGCAGGAAGAGGGAACAGAGGTGCAGAAAGAGGCAAGAGAGGTGCAGAAAGAAAAAAGAGGGGCGCAGAAAGAGGCAAGAGATTGGCAGAAAAAAAGCAACAGCGGTGCTGAAAGAGGCACAAAGGGTGTAGAAAGAGGCAAGAGAAGTGCAGAAAGAAGCAACAGAGGTACAAAAAGAGGCAAGAGTGATGCAGAAATAAGAGACGAGAGGTACAGTAAGAAGCAAGAGAGTTGCACAAAGAGGAAAGACGGGTGCAGAAAGAGGCAAGAGGTGTGCAGAAACAGGCAAGAGAAGTGCATAAGGAGACAAGAGAACTGCAGAAAGAGGCAAGCGAGTTGCAGAAACAGACAAAAGAGGTACAGAAAGAGGGAACAGAGGTACATACAGAGGCAAGAGAGGTGCAGAAACAGGTAAAGGGGGTACAGAAAGGGGGGGCAGAAATTTGCAAGAGAGGTGCAGAAAGAAGCAAGAGCAGCGCAAAAGAACCAACAGAGGTGCACAAAAAGGCAAGTGAGGTGCAGAAGGAGGCAAGAGAACTGCAGAAATAGGCAAGAGAGTTGCAGAAATAGGCAAAAGGGGTGTAGAAAGAGGGAACAGGTGGGCAGGCTGAGGCAAGAGAGGTACAGAAAGAGGGAAGAGGGGTGCAGAAAAAGGCAAGAGGGATGCAGAAATTTGGAACAGAGGTGCAGGAAGAAGCCAGAGCAGTGCAGAAAGAACCAACAGAGGTGCAGAAAGAGGGAAGAGGGGTACAAAAAGAGGCAAGTAAAGTGCAGAACGAAGCAAAAGAGGTGCAGAAAAAACCAACAGAGGTGGACAAAGAGGCAAGAGGGGTGCAGAAAGGGGTAGGAGAGGTGCACAAAGAGGCAAGAAGGATACAGAAAGAGGCAGGGGGAGTGCAGAAAGAGAAACAGAACTACAGAAAGAAGCAACAGAGGTGATGAAAGAGGCACAAAGGGTGCAGAAAGAGACAAGACAGGTAAAGGAAGAAGGAACAGAGGAACAGAAAGAGGCAAGAGTGGTGCACATTTTCTGTGAGGGGAGAAACCTTGTTCCTACAGTGCCTGCTTTGAAACTCATTACCAGCTGCACCAGTTCTTGCCAATGTATATTCAGCATATTATAGGGGTGGCCGAGGAGCGAGTTGATGAACTCCGCCTTCTTTCAGAACTCTGTGAAATTTCAGGAAGTTTATATGCAACTCTGCAGAATTCTGCGTAGTGCACTTCTGTGAGCTCCGCCCACTGGTAGTCAGAGTGTTCAAGGAGTTAGCTATTCAGGTCTTTTGCTTAATGCTTGTAATACAGGATTTTCTTGATAATTTTAGAGCCCTCTTGTACGCTAAGCCACAGGACCAGAATCAGAGGACATATTTGGTGTACCATTTGTAAGGGCTCTGTCACCACTTGGTCGATCGTCCTTGTTCACAATGTTCTCATTCACCACAGTAGAAGTGCAATCACTGGGTTGATATGAATGGTCATCAACAAGACTAACACTGTGGTGATCCACTGGGGTAGGTGACAGAGGCAAAGGTAGGTGAGAGAATGGTGAAGGTAAGGGAATCACATCTGCAGCTGAGAGCGACAGTCTTCTTTTCGCCAATTGAAACACCCTAGATATAACATTAACTGCACGCACCAGAAAGCCATCTATGGTGGAACGAGTGTGGGAATAGGAGGGCCCCTGGGTCAATGGTGGTGCTTTCCATTTGCCCATTGTCATAAAGTTGTCTGGGAGATATTCTTATTGTGGGAAAATAATCATAGTAACCACAAACACAGTATCTTAAAGCAACATGATTGCTCCAGTGGTGCAGCGTCAATGTAGAAAGCAGGGGCTAAAAGAGGTGGTCCAGCCCATTCTCCTCAAGGCAATGACCAGCGAAGACAGGGCCGCCCTTGGCCTGGCTTTGCCTGGGCACTGCCTGTGCATGTCCCATGCAGCTGGACTGTATAATGCTATGAGTGCAATATGGCTGGCCACGCCCATTCAGAAGATATAGTGCAGGTACTCCTACTGGTCCATAGAGCATTGGCAGATAGAGTCCCCTGGCTTAGTAAGGTTCCACGGGGGTTGAAGAAGACCTTTGCATAGTGGGACTGCAGAAAGCACTAGAAGTATGATATGGCTGGTCATGCCCCCTTTCAGAAGATATAGTGCAGGTACTCCTACTGGCCCATAGAGCATTGGCAGATAGAGTCCCCTGGCTTAGTAAGGTTCCACGGGGGTTGAAGAAGACCTTTGCATAGTGGGACTGCAGAAAGCACTAGAAGTATGATATGGCTGGTCATGCCCCCTTTCAGAAGATTTACTGCAGGTGTGCCTCCCGGCACATAGAGCATTGGGAGATGGAGTCCCCTAGCATAGTGAGACTGAGACTCCATGGGGCCCAAAGAAGCCCTTTGATGCCACTAAATGTTCTTTCGCAGCTGGACTGCAGAAAGGGCCATGAGCGACATATGGCTGGCTACTCCCCATGAGAAAATTTAATGCACTTGTGTCCCGTGGCACATAGAGCATTGGGGGATAGAGTCCACTGGTGTAGTGGGGGTCCGTTGGGGCCAAGGAAGCCCTTTGCTGCCACCAAAAGTTCCTGCGCAGCAACACTGCAGAACAACGCTGCTGGTCACGCCTCTGAAGGGACGTGGCCAGCGCGATATGGCTGGCCACACCCCTTCAGAGGATTTACTGTAAGTGTGCCTCCTGGTGCATAGAACATTGAGGGATGGAGTATCCTGGTATAGTGAGGGTCCATGGAGGCCAAAGACACCCATTGCTGCCACCAAAGATTCCAGGCAGCGGGATGGTAGAAAGGTGTACGAGTGCGATATGGAAGGCCACACCCCCTTCAGATGATTTACTGTAGGTGCACCTCCTGCACATAGAGGGTTGGGAGATGGAGTCTTCTGGCATAGTGAGAGTCCTTTGAGGCCAAAGAGCCCCTTTGCTGCCACCAAATGTTCCTACACTTTGGGACTGCAGCAAGCGCTATGAGCTGGGTACAGCTGGCCATGCCTCCTTCAGAAGATACACTGCAGGTGTGCTAACTGGCACGAGGGGCATAGGGGGATTGAGTCCCCTGGCATAGTCATGGTCCATGGGGGCCAAAGAAGCCCTTTGATGACACCAAAGGTTGCCACACAGTGAGACTGAAAAAAAAGTACGAGGAGCGAGATACGGCTGGCTACGCCCCCTTCAGATGATTTACTGGAGGTGCACCTCCTGTTGCTTAGAGCATAGGGGGATGGAGACACCTGGCATATCCAAATCAGGGTCACACTCAAGCCAGCAATTCTCTCACTCATATATCAGGAGCTGTCACAGGAGTGATGGAAGTAATTAATTGTGACTCTTAAGGTTAGACTAACTACGATGCTATGAAAGCATGCAATAGACAATGAAATGCATTGAAGAGCCCCTGCTACGCAACCGGCTGTCAGTTTCCCTATTTGTGTTCAGATGTTTTGAGAGTGCTGTTGAGGAGATGCAGCTTGTGTAAAACGGTGTGCCGCAGCAATTTCTAAGACTGGCAATCCAAGTGCGCTGTCTCATCAAAGGAACCCTGAGATACTTTCCACATAGGGGGAGTGTTGCTGCTGATAAGATTCAGAAGAGTACACGACGATAAAGCCTGTCAGCAAGTGTCAGTAGGTCCATGCCTATATTTCCTGCTTCCGGGAAATACCGTGTCTGTAACAAGTGTTTTGGTGAGGGTGTTGACTTTGTCTTGTGAAAGTGACAGAGAAACTGAAGAAAATCTTGTTTTAGGCTCTCCTCTGCATAGGTACTTAGGCAAACCAATCAATCAATCAATCAAAGCATTTGTAGAGCGCACTACTCACCCGTAGGGTCTCAAGGCGCTTGGGGGGGGGGGTGCCGTTACTGCTCGAACAGCCAGGTCTTCAGCTTCTTCCTGAAGGAGAGGTGGTCCTGGGTCAGGCGTAGGTCGGTCGGGAGGGAGTTCCAGGTCTTGGCGGCCAGGTAGGAGAAGGACCTTCTTCCTGTTGTCGCTCTTCGGATGCGGGGGACGGCGGCGAGGGCGTGGCTGGCTGATCGGAGGTGGCGTTTGGGAGCGTAGAAGTTGATTACGTTGTTGAGGTAGATCGGGCCTTGGTCGTGGAGGGCTTTGTGTGCGTGGGTGAGGAGACGGAAGGTGATTCTTTTGTTGACGGGGAGCCAATGCAGGTCTCTCAGGTGTCCGGAGATGTGGCTGTTTCGTGGGATGTCGAGGATGAGTCTGGCTGCGGCGTTCTGGATCCGCTGGAGTCTCTTCTGGAGCTTGGCGGTGGTACCGGCGTAGAGGGCGTTGCCGTAGTCCAGTCGGCTGCTGACGAGGGCCTGGGTGACGGTCTTCCTGGTCTCGGTGGGGATCCACCAGAAGATCTTCCGTAGCATGCGTAGGATGTTGAAGCATGCCGAGGAGACGGCGTTGACTTGCCTGGTCATGGAGAGGGAGGAGTCCAGGATGAAGCCCAGGTTGCGTGCGTGGTCCGTCGGTTTGGGTGCGGTGCCCAGGGCGGGGGGCCACCAGGAGTCGTCCCAGGCGGAGGGCGAGGGGCCCAGGATGAGGACCTCCGTCTTGTCTGAGTTCAGTTTCAGGCGGCTGGTCGTCATCCACTCGGCTACATCTTTCATCCCTTCGTGCAGATCGGCTCTGGCGGCGGCGGGGTCGTTGGTCAGGGAGAGGATCAGCTGGGTGTCGTCGGCGTAGGAGATTATGTTGAGGTTGTGTTGGCGTGTGATGGCCGCGAGGGGGCTCATGTAGACGTTGAAGAGGGTGGGGCTCAGCGAGGATCCTTGAGGGACGCCGCAGATGACTTTGGTGGCCTCTGACTTGTACGGTGGTAGGCGGACTCTCTGTGTCCTTCCGTCGAGGAAGGAGATGATCCAATCCAGTGCCTTCTCCTGGAATCCGACGTTGCTGAGGCGCTGTACTAGGGTGCGGTGGCAGACCGTGTCGAATGCCGCGGAGAGGTCTAGGAGGATGAGGGCCGCTGTGTCTCCGTTGTCCATCAGGGCTCTGATGTCGTCGGTGGCAGCGATGAGGGCTGTCTCGGTGCTGTGGTTGGCTCGGAAGCCAGACTGTGAGGGGTCGAGGGATCCATTTGTCTCGAGGAAGGCAGCCAGCTGCTTGTTGACAGTCTTCTCGATGACTTTGGCTGGAAACGGGAGGAGCGAGATGGGGCGGTAATTCTTGAGTTCGGTGGGGTCCGCAGTGGGTTTCTTGAGTAGAGCGCTGAGTTCTGCGTGCTTCCAGCTCTCGGGGAAGGTGGCGGTGTCGAAGGAGGTGTTGATAATGTCCCGCAGGTGGGGTGCGATGACAGCGTCTGCCTTGTTGAAGACGTGGTGAGGGCAGGGGTCGGTCGGAGATCCGGAGTGGACGGAATTCATCATGCGGACGGTGTCTTCGGTGCTGATCGGAGTCCAGGCGCGGAGGGTGGTGGTGGCCGGTGTTGCTGTGGTCGTGGCGTGCGTCGGATGAATGCTGAAGCTGTTGTGTATGTCTGCGATCTTGTTGTGGAAGTAGGAGGCGAGGGAGTTGCAGAGGTCTTGCGATGGGGTGATGTCGTTGTTTCCTGCGCTGGGGTTGGAGAGCTCTTGCACGATGTTGAAGAGTTCTTTGCAGTTGTGTTCGTTGTTGTCCAGCCGGTCTTTGAATGCAGTTTTCTTGGCGGCGCGGATCAGTTGGTGGTGCTTCCGGGTGGCGAGCTTGAGGGTGGTCATGTTGTCCGGTGTTGGTTCCCTTCTCCAGATTTTCTCGAGGGCTCGGCAGTTCTTCTTGGAGCTCTTGAGTTCGTCGGTGAACCATGGGGCCTTCTTGCTGCCGGGTCTGCTGGGCGGGGTCCTCAGAGGGGCGAGTTCGTCCGCGCAGTTGCTGATCCACTTCGTGAGGTTTTCGGCGGCCTGGCTGGGGTTCGCTGAGCTGGCAGGAGGGTGCTGGCTCAGGGAGGCGGCGAGCTGGTCGGCTGTGATCTTGTTCCAGCTTCTACGGGCAACCTGTTGATGGTGGTGGTGGATCGCCGTTCTTTTGAAGGTGAAGTGGACACAGCTGTGGTCCGTCCAGTGAAGTTCTGTGGCGTGGCTGAAGGCGATGTCTGTGCTGGATGAGAAGACGGCATCGAGTGTGTGTCCGGCGAGGTGGGTGGGGGTGGACACCAGCTGCTTGAGTCCAAGGTTGGCGAGGTTGTCGAGCAGGGTGCTGGTGTTGCGGTCGTTGTTGTTCTCCAGGTGGAAGTTGAGGTCCCCCAGGAGGATGTAGTCAGCGGAGGGGAGGGCATGCGGGCTGACGAAGTCGGCGATGTCCTCGCTGAATTGGGTGCGTGGTCCCGGGGGTCGGTAGATCAGGGTGCCTCTGAGGGTGGTCTTTGGGTCGGTGTGGATCTGGAAGTGCAGGTGTTCGGCGGTGGTTAGGGAGTTGTCGGTGCTGGTCGTGATACGGATGGTGTTCCTGTGGATGATGGCGATGCCTCCTCCCATCTGGTTGGTGGTGCGGTCCCTCCGGGTGATCTTGTAGCCCTCAGGGATGGCGATGGCGATGTCGGGCGCTGAAGAGGCGTTCATCCAGGTCTCCGTGAGGAAGGCAACGTCCGGGGCTGTGGTGTCTAGGAGGTTCCAGAGTTCGATGGCGTGTCTGTGGACGGAGCGTGTGTTGAGGAGGATGCACTTGAGGTGGTTGCTGCTGGTGTTCGGCTTGCCAGGTGCTGGTGGCGGGCAGGTCCGGATGCAGGTGAACTTGCAGGCGTGACAGCTGAAGGGTCCGTGGGTGCGTCTCGGGGTGGCTTGGTGGCATCCTGGGAATCGGCCGGTGTTGAGTGCGATGAGGGTGGCGGCGGTGTACGTCAGGCGGGTCGGCCGGGGTACTCGTGGGCCGGGGGTCCTGGCACTGGGCGCGGTCCAAGCGTGGACGGGCGCAGACAGGCTTACCTTTGGCGCACCTTCGGCGCACAATCGGCGCGCCCGCTGCGCGTGACCGCTGCGCGTTTGCACGGTCGCCATATATGGCGAAGTGCGCGGGGGGGCGGAGCAGCTGGGAGGCGGGAGCGGGGAGGGTACAGAAGGAAAAAAGGGGCGGGGTCAGCGGTGGTGGCGGGAAGCGGGGAGCGGGGAGGGAAGACGGAGGGCAGCTACACGGACCGCAAACAGAAAAACAGGCAATACAGAAGTAAAAATACACAAATTACAACAATTACAACAATACTACCAACGATGACACCAGGGTGAGAAGCGGCGAGCACGGACCACGCCGCTCGAAGGAGGGGGCGTGGTCACGCGGCGGCAGCCGGGCAGCGAGGCAGTTAGGCAGGGAGGCACACGCGGCAGCTGGTGGCCGTGCGGCGCGGGGTGTCCTAGAACTAGGTCACACTCACCTGCGTCGCACGGTCACCATATATGGCCAAGTGCGCGGGGTGGCGGAGCAGCTGGGAGGCGGGAGCGGGGAGGGTACAGAAGGAAAAAAGGGGCGGGGTCAGCGGTGGTGGCGGGAAGCGGGGAGTGGGGAGGGAAGACGGAGGGCAGCTACACGGACCGCAAACAGAAAAACAGGCAATACAGAAGTAAAAATACACAAATTACAACAATTATAACAATACTACCAACGATGACACCAGGGTGAGAAGCGGCGAGCACGGACCACGCCGCTCGAAGGAGGGGGCGTGGTCACGCGGCGGCAGCCGGGCAGCGAGGCAGTTAGGCAGGGAGGCACACGCGGCAGCTGGTGGCCGTGCGGCGCGGGGGTGTCCTAGAACTAGGTCACACTCACCTGCGTCGCACGGTCACCATATATGGCCAAGTGCGCGGGGGGCGGAGCAGCTGGGAGGCGGGAGCGGGGAGGGTACAGAAGGAAAAAAGGGGCGGGGTCAGCGGTGGTGGCGGGAAGCGGGGAGCGGGGAGGGAAGACGGAGGGCAGCTACACGGACCGCAAACAGAAAAACAGGCAATACAGAAGTAAAAATACACAAATTACAACAATTACAACAATACTACCAACGATGACACCAGGGTGAGAAGCGGCGAGCACGGACCACGCCGCTCGAAGGAGGGGGCGTGGCCACGCGGCGGCAGCCGGGCAGTGAGGCAGTTAGGCAGGGAGGCACACGCGGCAGCTGGTGGCCGTGCGGCGCGGGGGTGTCCTAGAACTAGGCTGATTGCACTAGAACGAAGGCTGATTGCAAAAATTGTGATAATCGAGCATGGAGGCGAGTGCCATTTCACCGTGCGGCATTACATTAGTGCAGTGGCCCCGGGACCTGGCCCACCCGGGGGCTTAATTAAACGAAGCGCAGCAGCCCCCGCTTTTTTTTTATTATTATTTTCGGCCGAATTTCGTGCTGGGTGCGTGAATCTCGCCGATTAAAAAAAAAAAATGCTTATTTTGACCCTGGGAGTCCTTGTGGGACCCCCTGAGCAGGCCTAGGGGGTCAGGGTGTTTCTACCCTGCCCCCTTTTCTTGTTTTTCTTTTTCTGTTTTCTTGTGCCTCAGTTCCACCGAGGCACAAGATGGCTGCCAACACTTCCTGGTTTGGAGTGTTGACAGCCAATTAGCATTAAGCTCGTGATCGGGAGGGTGCGCGGATCCTTCGCACCTCTAGATGTCACTATCTTTATTTCTTACATTTCTCAAAAACTACTGAACGGATTTACACCATTTTTAAAAAGATCGCTTTAAGAGCCAAGCAGTATCTTTTTGCCAAATTTGGTGTAATTTCGTTCAGCAGTTTTTGCTATAACCGTGTCTAACGTTTCCTATGGGAAATTCATTTTTTGACCTCTATTTTTTGAATTTCTCAGGAACTACTGAACGGATTTACACCATTTAAAAAAAGGCACTTTCTGAACCAAGGGCTCCCTTTTTGCCAAATTTGGTGTAATTCCGTTCAGCAGTTCGGGCTGGAGCCGTGTCTAAAATTTCCTATAGAAATAACATGGGGAAAACGCGTTTTGGGACCCCCCTTTTTCTCGGTCCCCACTTGATGAATCACCCCCAAACGTTCAGGATAGGAGCTGACCGGAGCGCCCCACCAGTTTTGAAAATTTCACGAAGATTCGTCAACCAGCGTCAAAGTTATTGGGAAAAGAATGTTACGGTTTTCCTATGGTAACTAGGTCCTAGCTATAACTACCTGCTGGCGACCGCCAGTAGGTAGTATATATGTATATATAAATATTTTTTAGATATGTGTTTGTGTATATATCCTAAAAAAGTTAACATTTACTATATTTCTTTTAAAAAATCAATTTTTTAATATTTTTATGGACAATATTACTGTCAGCGATATTATTTTGCTGATATTTTGATGCTTTCTATTATAATTATGGTCCCGTGCTCTCCATGCCACTGGACTTGGCAGTTTGGGCTGGACTGTTCCCATGAGGCACAGGGTCAAGACTGATTTGCATATGGCTGGGTTCAAACTGGAATGGCATGGTGAGCAAAAAAACGATGGCTTTAGGTCCAGAACTCCTTACTGGGGTGAATGTACGACATTGTTCTGCATTCTGTCCATCAACTGTTGTTTTTGCATTTGTCACCCCGAGTGGGAAGGGTATGCCCAGACGTGGGTCCCGTGCTCTCCATGCCACTGGAATCAAGCTATCCTGGCTGAAGAGGGGTGAAACCCTGAAACCGGTCCTAAGATGCTTGTTTCCAGTCCAGGGAGGACCTGGCTTGGCAGTTCGGGCTGGACTGTTCTCATGAGGCACAGGGTCAAGACTGATTTGCATATGGCTGGGTTCAAACTGGAATGGCATGGTGAGCAAAAAAACGATGGATTTAGGCCCAGATCTCTGTACTGGGGTGAATGTACGACATTGTTCTGCATTCTGTCCATCAACTGTTGTTTTTGCTTCTATTATATTTATAGGAGCATAACATTGTGGTAAAAGACAATTTTTACACCCTATATTTGTCAATGATATTTTCTACCATGTTATTGTGTCAGTGAACCATGAATGTTGGTTAAATACTGTGCAGGATTGATCACATATTCTGCTGATGTGTTAAAAATGCATTGCAGTGTGTTAACAGCACTTAATGTGAATATGAAACATACGGGAACTATAATCAAAGTTTATTTGTCAGGAATGCACGCAGACGTTTGTCACGCTCATGTAAAAAATGTAAAATAATTGCACAAAAATATTGGTGAAAATATTGCACTTTAGTTTGATGAGGCTCTGTGAATTATAAAATGTTAGACGTGTCTGTAATAATGGAGACAGTTTTATAAGTCATGCATCTTTACTGTTGGGAGTGAATTCAATTATTTGTCATATTTCTGTACAATGGTTAATTAACTGCGATGAAAAATGAATGCAGTACTTATTGCACTTATATACAGACAAAGGTTTGTGATTATTACTTGATCGAGATTTCAGTATGTGCTGAATACTGACTTATATCTATAAGTTGTTTTAGCATAATTCTTTTAAAAAGTTGCCAATATATATTTGTGATCACAGTGTATTTTTATCAACTAGAACAATAAACTTGTTTGAGTTGAGTATCAGGTATTGCTAAGAATGTATGCACTTTCTTCCACCAGGGTCCTTTGAAAATGTGCTCATTGTTTAATCTTGGGAATTAGATAACCATGTTCATGGTGTCACACCTATCATGCTACAAAAAAACGTCTTTGGAAAGGTTGTCTGTTGGCGTATCAAAGTCAAAATTATCACCCTACAAAACAATTGATGGCAGAATAATAACCAACAGTAGGTCATCAAAGTAAACAATCATGGAAAAGTATAGATTTACTACTCTTAACTGCACATCTGCATACTATAAGGATTTATACATTGTCAAGATAGATGCATGTGGAGTTAATAATAGAAAATGATTACTTGTCTCTATATGCTTACTTTGATTATAACATATTAGTCTATATTATGAAGTCAATAATCTTATAGTTCATTTTCAAACACTAAGGAGTAGATGTTGCGTGAGAGAGAGCAGGACAGGGTCATAGCTACTAGATAGGCTTCCTAGCGCTGCGCACACAATTTGCACCATAGTGCAAGGGTGTGCGTGTGTGATGTTTACCATAGGTTTAATACTGGAAGGGTACTACTATCTCTAGACTAACTATAAATCTTTTCCCACTTCGGATGTGTGCTGTACAGTGCAGTATACATATGGGGGCATATGTATCAAGCCCATTTTCCGTTAAGAAATGCGTAAAAGCCTTTTGGGATGTATCATTCCAAAAGGCTCTCGGAAAATAGGGAATCGCAAAATTTGTAAATTCCCTTTTTTGCGAATGCATTTAAGGAATCGCAAATGGCGATTCCTTAAATGCAATGCAGGAAGCACCCAAGTTGTGCGTTTTTGGCTTAAGAAATCGCAAATTGCCACCAACTTCAAGTTGGTGGTAATTTGCGATTTCTTTGAAAAATTCACTTTTTTGCATTTTTCAAAGTGCCATGTGGCGCGCATGCATGCCCTTAGGGCATGTATGAGCACCACATGTGCACACATACATATTTCAGGGGTGCAACAGGGTGTCCTTCTGACTTCCTTGCACCCTTGAAATTGCATTCGCAATTTGGGAGTGCCTTATGGGTACTCGCAAATTTGCTAATGTCTTCCAATTCATTCCTATGGTACTCTAGGCCCTTAGGAATTAATGGGAAGGTATTCTTTAATTGAGATTCGAAATTTGCGAGTCGCAATTAAGGAATATTAGGAATCGCAATTATTGTTGAGATTCCTACATACATTGCATTTTGCGAGTCCTTAATAGCGATTCGCAAAATATTGTATATGCCACAAAAAGTCTGAAACGTTTGAAGAATAAAAATCCTTCCTCAACATTACCTCACTAACCAAAAGGAGATCATTTTTGACACAAAAACCTAGTCGATTATTTTTAGTAGTTAAGACTTTGCATCAAAACCCATGGGAGGTTGCATTTGAGCACCCATGTAGCACCCATGGAACGCACCCTGATACAAAATAATGCAAAGCATCACAACTTTCCAGAATACAACAAGTGTTGCGCGGGACAGTAAATTCAAAATAAACATTTTGCACTGGTTTGCATCACTTTTATGATACAAACCCATCACAAAATGTTAGTAAATCTGCTACTCAATTTTAAAGTAGTTTAGCTCTGAAACGAAGGTAAGTGTACTTTTTGAATAAAGGGCAAGTAACAGCATGTGAGCAATGGGTCTGTTACCACCCAGACTATTATCCCTTCAGTACCGGCTCCTGGAGGGAGTGCTGCGGGGTGGTGAGGCAGGGCGGGAAAGGGGCAGGGTGGGGGGTAGTAAACTCTGGCATACGGCCGAATTGAGCAGTAGCGGCTCCTGGAGGGAGTGCAACTGGGGCGGGGCTGGGGAGGGGCAGGGTGGGGGGTAGTAAACTCCGGCATACGGCCGAACCGAGGTAAGTACATAAATAAATAAATAAAACGTTGCGCAATGTAATTCATTTTATTAATTTATGTACTTACCTCGGTTAGGCCGTATGCCGGAGTTTACTACCCCCTACCCTGCCCCTCCCCCTCCCGGCCCCACCACCCCGCAGCACTCCCTCCAGGAGCAGCTACTGTATCCCTTCCTGCTCTACTTTCCTGTTCTGTGCCACCAAAGACCCTAGATTTCAGAGACACAACAGTAGCTACTGCTTGCACGGGAAGACCTCGATTTACCGAGAAATTATTAGCCTGCTAACTGAATTCATCTTGATGCTACTACTTGTGACTATAAACATTTAAAGGATTTACAATGTGCTTTGATGTTGTTAGGTACAATGTACTCGGAATCACTCAGTGAGAATTGTCAATAGTAGACTGAAGTAATATTCGCTTTTCGTTTTTATTCTTTGTAACTGCAAACCAGAAGCTAAAGGTAACTTCACATCTCAGCAGCAAAGGAGGTTTTATGCCCAAGGTACCGCGGAACCTGGATTTATGTCCGTAATCCGCAATGACCTTTCCAACTTGGGGACCATTAAGGGACAAGAATGAAAAATCCACCTGAATGGTTCAAATGACAGGGGAGGAAAGGAGACAGTTAGTTTCACAGCTGAATGAAAACCAGAGTGGCAGGAATTATGTATCAGCCCTGTGCAAAAGTCGAGATATCTAAAAAAGGCCAGCAAAAATAGCTATTTCAGAAATAAAAGAAACTCTGTGGGGATAGGAAAAACATACCTTTTCGGCATTGTAATTTTAATTTATGCAAGGAAAAATAAGAGTTAAAACTATGAATAAGATATGCACGATCTGCATGTTAAAATGCGCGCTATTACGAACTAATTATCTTGTCTTTGGATGTTAATAGATATTTGGAGGAGGATTAAACCTTGTGTTGTCTTTCTCAGTGTGTGAAGATAGGAAATGTGTGCTTTAGATTTATGTGACACCCTTTGCCTCCATCAGTTGGAAAATATTACTGCAGGAGTGAAAACTTTCAAAATATACCCTGTTGGGCTGAACGTCGTTTTTATTAGAAGCACAACATCTGATTTCCACATCCAACGAATCTGTAAGGACCAATTATGGATTGTGGGAAGTTTAATTTGCATGGTTATTTTTCTGTCTGATCATTGTTAAATTCGTATTATATATTCAAAGGTATTTTTTAAAGCACATTATATAAAGGTGAACCCTACAGACTGTATTTAGTAGCTTTTATTTGGCTTGGTTATTCAGATTCAAACCATCTGGCATCACTGCAGATACTCTCCTCGTTTTAATATCAAGCAATGTGTATAGTTAATAACGTAATAGAAGAGTGCTGAGTTATAATGTGACATCCATAGATAATTATACCTAATATATGTTTCTCATATTTACAACACCTATTTGTTTCAAAGCTAAAATTTCGGGCAGGAAAGGTAAAACAAAATTTAGTTAAATGTGCTTTTTGAGTGGTTTTTCAAACACGACGCAGTGTCTGAATTTTTTACCTGCTAGTTGCTGTTATTCCGGAAGTCAAATAAGCGAAATTTAAATCTCCTTCTTAGACTAGCACAAGTTTCTTGCACCGCTTGTGCAAATCAGAGAGTTTGTTGTCACTTTAGTTGATTTAGTTGATTGTTTATGGTTATAAACATTGCATGTGGGTGACCACTTTCTATATGCCGTTCAGCATACCACAACAGGCATCTTTATTATGGTAAAAGGCTCATGCATGCTTTTGCGAGCTGTGGTGTAGTGTTTCTGTACTCAATCTAGGACGTACTTTACTGGGCTGTCTTCAATAGTTCAAAACGCTACTGTATTTATTTGTACCTTCTGTTGGTATGATATATGCCTCCCAACTTAGTGATTCCTGTATTTTCCAGGAAAGGGAAAACACTTTAGCCAAAAATATCCCAAATAGGTAGAAAAGAATAGTAAAAGAAAAGGAGGAAGCGTGTCAACAAAACTTATTCTGTCCTTGGGCAGAACATATAAACATCTAATTCGGAAGAAAGGTGGAGATGGAAGCGGTGAGATCAGGAAAATAACAAAGCTAGAAATGTATGTCCCAAAATATTATGAGAGGATTAGATACAAAGTGATATTTTAAAAATATTGGTAATCATGTTTTCATCAATTTGGAATTTACAAAATCCAGGGCACACCTGGCCCATTCATGGTGACTTAGCTGTTTCCCTCAGACATCATTAGTCTAGCCATGGAACACCAGATATCCGAGGTCAGTGCATGGAAGTAACACTGTAGCTCCCTTGGACATTGGCTATGGGAGCTTGTAAGGCTTTCGCCCAATGGTTGGAGGTGTTGTAGATATTTTTCAACCCTCTGATTATTGTCTGGAACCTACTGGGGAGCAAAGCATAGGACTGGGTATACAAAGTGGTGAAACCTCCAGATCAGGACACTAATATACCTCAAATGTCTCTGCCCCAGCAATTCCAGTTCCCACCCTGCCACTAAACAAGAAATGCAAAAGGTGTTCTGTCCTACGTACTTGTCAAGATGGGATCTTCTACTAGACAAGAAATATAAGCTGCTGTAAGGAACATTAGGCATTAACCCCTTCGCCACGGCGCGAATTCCGCCGCGGCGCTGGGGGATTTTTCGGTGAGTGCGGCGCTGCTGTACTCATGACGGAAACACGCCATCATGAGTCACGGGCGAGCTGTGCTCATGACGGAGTGGTTCCGTCACGGCGCCGCCCACTTACGTTACACGCCCGCACAGGCGGGGAAAAGGCGCCGCGTGTGCAGAGCGGCCGCCAACGGCCGCAGCATGACGGAACCACTCCGTCATGAGCACAGCACAACCGTGGCTCATGACGGAGTGGTTCCGTCATGAGCAGGGAAGGGGTTAAAAGATAATAATGCTTTATGGCTCCCAGGAGCATGACAGAAGAATATAAATAGGTTCCAACAGCAGTTAAACAACTGATGTAACTGGATCCGTGATATAAATGACAGAATCCAATTAACATCCTGTTTTAAATAAAAGACCCAAGTAGTACAGACCAGTGGAACATAACATCACTTAGCTCAGTTCATTATGAACATAAATGTGACATCCTAATGAACTGCAGTTTGGTGGGTAGAAATAACATCAGGCCTCTGGAAAAGTCTATGATGGCTTTAAAGCACCTCTTTCAACTGTACTTTCAGAATCCCTAAATTGAAAATCAAGAACAAAGCCTGCCACATGCAGAGAGCAACAAGACACACATTTCCACTGGTTGAGTCTTCAGGTTGTACTTTGTTGTCCAATATGTATTCAACATTTTCTTCTCCTTCACAACCTCAAGGATCCACCATACTTTCCACAACAGGTAGGCGATGATAGAAAATTATAAGAAAAAGCAGACCCTGATAGGAAATATTTTGGAATTAGAAGCAAACACCAGCATTTCACTAGAAGTGAAGTGTTGTGATCATTACAAGTCACTATTAGCATTTTACTGGAGTTTACTGGTATTGATGTAGAGGGTGCAGGTAATTCTAATTCCTAGAGACTTCAGAAAGATGCAGTGCTTGTTTGTTTAGGCAGTGCAAATTTGAATACTTCATAACATGAAGCTCTTTGGTAAGCCACAACCTTTGGAACTGATTTTAACCAATTAACAGAATGAAGCATTTTCAATTTCTGTGTTAATCCATTTCATTGAGATTGTATGTGATTTCAAAATTTAATTGGAAGATTATTATGTTATCTAGCTTAGTGTTGCAAGTGTATCAGTTCTTGAATACGTACAATACGTGGTGTGAATTGCTTATGTAATGCAACCTTTGTTTCCTAAAAATATCCTGAAGAACTGTGATTTCTCACAATATCATACCCTCCTGTAATGTAACATTTTTTTTTAACACTCATAAATCAAGTCTTGCTCAAACACCAGCGACTGTGAAATACCATTACCTCAATTTTGTTTAACCCAATTTCTCATCAGCCAATGTTGCTCTATGCTCCCTCAGACCCGTTTCTTAAAGAGTTGATTTCAACATTGTCTGTATCAGGATGATTATTCATTAGCGCCAGATGTTTCATTCCCCTCCTAATTAGGATCCCCAGAGTCAAGAGATAATATGGTTGTGGACACTCTCTTCCGCCGTTGACTCCTTTACATCAAAAACATCCACAACCATTGCACCTTCTGATCCTTCTGAAAGCAACAGAAAATGTTCACTATTCTGTAAGCATCTCTATGGTTTAGCAGGGCCCTCTGTTGCTTGATACCTTACCAAGACACTATTACACAGTTGTTGGGTGAATCAAGAACACAAAAACAACAGCATTGGTAATAATAATAATAATAGTAATAATAGAAATAATATTATTTATAATAATAATAACAACAACAATAATAGTGGGATGAGGTTTAACCAGTATATCTATAGCAGCACTTCTTTGTAGCATTAAAGTATTACTTCATGGGTGTTCCTGCATGTAGTCTAGAGATAAGAGAGACCAGAGTGTGCCAGTGAAACAAAGAAAAAATCAAAGGTAGGGCCCGAAAGTCTGTTCAGTGTGTAGCCTTGTCATGGTCAATAGAAAACTGGAAATAATTGAAGAGTCTGAAAATGCATGCAAGTGATCTAAATACATGATAATGCCTCTGTCCTCTATCTGCTCAACTTGCCAGTTCTATATTTAGCTGAGATTATAAATGGCCACTTTTATTGGGCTTCAAAGCTCTTCAATCTTCAACAAAATTATCTCTTGACATGTCATTCCTTGCAATCCCTTTGAGGAACTTCGATTTCCGATCGTGATCGAATCGACCCGCCATTTTGTGCTCCGCCATCACTCAGGCAGCACGGCGAACAAAGTCTATTCTGCCTTTTCTGCAGCTTCATGTTAAAACAGCCCTTCTGCCTCTATTTGCAAGGCTGGTGTTAGGACTGGCCGAGTACACTAATCCCGTCTGGTTTTCTAATCCCCGTCTCAACTATCTGTTGGTTCACACTATTCTTTTCTGACTTTATCTTATCGTCTGGCCTTCACTGTCTTCTGCTAGCAGTCTCTCGTTTCACAACTGTCCTCCAACACACAAACGTATCTCGCCACCTGCAAGTTAGTTACGAATCCGTTAATAAATTAGATTAAGGGAGGGGTGACAAACATAGTTGGAGGAGAGGTTTCTTCGAGTCATCTGACACTTTTGTTTTCCAATCTCTCCTATTGGTTCTGTCTTGTTCTCCAACTTTCCTTATTGGCTCTTTCTTATGTGTTCTGGGTGTGTATTTGGTTAATGTATATGTTACCTATAGGGTATATAAGTTTGTGTGCCACAGAGTGAAGTGGCAGTCTCCTGAGAACCTACCTTGTGTACTTCTGGGATAACTGTACTAGCTGCAGCTAATAAATCTGATCTTCTAACGCCGACAGAGTGTCCCGTGTCTCTGTGTAGCTGTGCGGGTGAATCCAGGAGATTAAGGCGTACCCTGCGCCGCCAGGCCCAAAAGGTTCTGGTTCTTCAACTGGCGCCCAACGTTGGGCGGCTTCAGTGGTACCGGTTCTGCCCGAAGGTCGTGAGGAACCCCGAAAGAAAATTCCGGAGGGTTCGCGAGCCACGTTAAGCGACCCCTGTATATCGAAAGTGGTGCGAAGGTCTTTTGCAGCGCGGTTACTCCTTCCTGACGGCTACTAACAACCGCTGCCCTGACTGCTGCCCTGCCTTGGCCCTTCCTTTGATGATGTATGGTAAGGCGAGACGATAGACGGGCCTCTGTTGGTGTGAGAAGACGTCCTTAGTTAAGTATCTTCGTGGGTCGCGCCCACAATTTTTTTCTTTGTTTTCTTAGTATTTGTGGTCCTTAGATTCGACTATTGCAATAGCCGAAGTCGAGGGTAAGTGCATTTGTGCTGCGTAAACTGAGTTTTACCCCCTTGAGGTTTGTGAACAGTCCGGTGAAATCTCGAGATGCCTGGTCTGACTACGTTTGGAAGAATTTGTTGCTTTGGTTGTAATAGGGATTCCCGGCTTGAGGACTCTTGTCCGATTCCTTTGGTTGGAGCTCCCACATATGAGCTCTATTCGAAACATGGTATTGGCCCCATTGCCTTTAACGAGGCGTGGACCCGATACACGAAGAAAGATGGTGTTCTAAAATGGCCAGAAAATGGTAGGTTTGATCCCGATGTGTTAGATAATTTAGAAGCAGTCTTATTCAAAAGAAAAGCCCGGCCGGCAATGTTTGACTCTTTCCGCCTTTGGCGTAAGGAAGTCAAACAGAAAGAAATTAAGCAAGCAAAATGAGATAGAAAAGCACAGGGTATTACAATTATACAGGCTGCCCAACAATTCAAAGATGACGAAATTGATACTGCGACTGAAATTTCAGAAAGACAGCATCGCATGGCGATAGATAAATGCTATCCGATGTTGCCTGTTTCCCCTTCTGAAAACAAGAAAGAAATAGAAGAAGATCCCCTAATGTCCCATTTATTGAGGTTGCCTCCGCCCTATGCACAAAGTGCCAATGCACCCCAATTGTTACAGCCTGTTCAGCCGCCAGTGGTACCTCCGCCTGTTCTGGCTCTTCCGCATTTGCCTCCTCCAGTATTACCGCCTTTGCCGGTTTTACCGTTAGCTTCAACTTCTTTGCCCTCATCTCCTGATCTTAGATCTCCTTTGCCTTCTGCTCCTCCTGCAATTATCGGTTCTCCTCCTGTCAGTTCTCCTAATACTTTGTCTCCAATTCTTATGTCTAATTCTCCGTCTGTGCGTAAGCGTCTCACAGACACTGTCACTGGTATTCTATCTCCTTTCTTTGGAGCTTTAAATGTGTCTCCGGCTTTTGCTCGAAGACAGTCTCGTAGTCAGTTCCCAGATTTTGAAGAACAAGAAAAGTTGGACTCTCTTGCACGTAAATGGATCAAAAAGGGTCCTCAATACAGTGTGCCCGATATTATGCCTACTTTTTCACAATGGAATGCGCCTACGCAAAGATATGTTTTTAATGCAATGTGCGATACTCTCATTAAAGAATGGGAAGATATGAATTCGAGTCCAATCCCACAAGATCTGTTAGATGTACAGACTGATTTTGATAAAGGACTTGTTGTGGGTTCTAAGGTTGAGAAAGCTGTAAGGACACTTATTTCTTATAGATCCTTATTGTTCTCTCAGGCTTTCCTTGATTCTGATCCGTCGGTTAAACTGACATTGAAAAATTATTCCATGAGAGAGGTTCCTCCAGTATGGAAGGAAGAGGTTGCGGGAGTAGGTGCTAATCCAGCTATTCCTGCTCATTTTCAACGTATATGGGTACATGTCCCCTGGAAGAGATCTGAAGTTTTGGCCCTTAAGCAGACTCTACCGGATCCTCGTAAAAACCCTGCGGGTTATTATAAAGAATTATCACAGACAGTTGATGCTTGCATCATGAACCTAGCTGATATCGATATGTTAATGGGAAATGTAGTCCCACAAACAATATGGGCTAATATTCGTAAAGAGGATCACGCCCAGGAACTAGGTGCTACTTGGAATGTTATAACTGCCACAGATAGAGACCAAGTGGGTGGTGCAAAGCCTGACATTTTGATTTCAGAACTCCCTGGTAGGATTATTACATTAATGAAAACTATGATGCTTGCATTGAGAGTTAATTGGGATAAACTAGCAGCATGCAAACAAAAGAAAGATGAAAGTGTCTCTGATTTCTTTACTCGTTTCGAGGAGATCTTTATTGATCACAGTGGTCAAGACATGGCTACAGAGGGTGGACAGCGATTATTTGTGGACAAATTTGTATTTAATTTGCTTCCCGAGCTTTCACACAAATTAAAAGATTCAGAAAGTTCATGGGCTGTTTCCTCTCCAGCCCAGATATTGGCTACTGCACAATATTATGAAAACAGGGATAAAGAAGAAAAAGAAAAGCAAGAGAAAAAGACGAAAGAATTAAAAACGAAGGTTCTCTTGAAACAAGTTTATCCCCCTCGTTATGTCCAGCCTCAGTCTCAACAGCCTCCGCAGTTTCAGAGGTTGTATCAAAAGCCTGAGCCATACATTCCGCGACCTTTGTTAGGACCTAATCAATGTGCCTATTGTAGAGAGGAAGGTCATTTTAAGAATAGTTGTCCGGTTTTATTGCAGCGCAATGGAGCATTATCTGCTCCACGAGGTCGTGCTGGCCTCCAGTCAGCAAAAAGAGGTAGAGGTCGAGGTGTGTTGACTCAAGAACAACGTGCCCTTCCTTCTCCCAATTCCATGAACTATTTCGATCAGCAGAATGTTAGGTCTACACAGTACTACAATGAAGATCATTACATTGAAAACGGGAATGAAAGTCTTCATGCCAACTAGGACAGCCATGGACAAAGTAAGGGAGTTGTGTTGATTCCAGTAGATCAGAATGGACCTTATGTTGACGTCACTACAATGGGTGTTTCAGAGCCATTTCTTCTAGATACTGGGGCTATGAGAAGTTCTATCATTCATTGTAAACTCCCTGGGGCACCTTTGTCTGGCTTAACAAATGTTTCTGTAGGATTTTCTGGCACCCCTGTTCGTAATCCGGTTTCTTGCCCTTTGCCTATTTCAATTGGCCCTTATGATTTGGAAGCTCCATTTCTGTTGACGAATGGTTGTGGTGAGAATCTGTTGGGTTTAGACCTATTGAAAAGAATGCATGCTACGATATATTGTTCTCCTTCTGGTGTACATCTTACTTTAGGACAGAAATTGATTTCCCCAATGTATTTGTCCAAAGATCAGTTCCCACCTGAATTGCTTTCTCTTCCAGCAATGCTTTGGGCCACGGGTCCGAATGATGTAGGCTGTCTTGAGATTCCACCTTATGTTGTCACTCTTAAGCCCAATGTTGAATTGCCGCGCATCCCGCAGTATAGAATTTCCACTGAAGGTGAAAAAGCGCTTTTAGAAATCATTCATGATTTGATCCAGAAGGGTGTGGTTGAGGAAACAAGAGGTAACACATGCAATAGTCCTATTCTTCCTGTTCTTAAACGCACTGATCCTTCTCAGCCTCCTGTATATCGTTTCGTAATTGATCTGCGGGAGGTAAACAAAATTGTTGTACCACAATTTCCTGTTGTTCCAGATATCACTGCTTTATTGACGATGATACCTTCCACAGCGACTTGGTTCTCTGTTATTGATCTAAAGAATGCCTTCTTTAGTATTCCCATTGCAGAAGAGAGTAGGGACATTTTTGGCTTCTCTCTTGGAGGCCGAAGCTTCCGGTTTAAGCGCGCACCTCAGGGCTATTGTGAAAGTCCCTCTATTTACAGCCAAGCTTTAAAATGTCATCTTGATACTTTTCATTTTCCGTCTGGTGCAGCTCTTATCCAATACGTGGATGACTTGTTAGTCGCTGATGATTCAGAAGATATTTGCAAAAATGTCACTGTTGCATTGTTACGCCATTTGTTTAATTTGAATCATAAGGTTTCACCTTCCAAATTACAATATGTCTGTCGAGAGGTTACCTACTTGGGTCATCTCCTATCAAAGGAGGGACGGCGATTAACACCAGAACGAATTCAGGCGATTACGCAAATGCCTGTGCCATCCACACAACGGGAGGTACGTGCCTTTCTGGGTATCATCTCTTACTGTAGGCAGTGGATCCCTAACTTCTCTCTGATGGCCAAGCCTTTGTTGGCACTCACTTTAAAAGATACGCCTCAGCCCCTTCCATGAACTGATGAGTGCCAAAAGAGTTTTACCGACTTACGTGCTGCCCTGTGTTCTGCTCCTGTATCGGGTACTCCTGATTACAGTAAGCCTTTTACGCTCTATGTTCACGAGAGAGAAGGTTGTGCGTTGTCAGTTTTAACACAGCAATTCGGAGACAAACAGCGGCCATGTGCCTATTTTTCGGCTACGTTAGACCCAGTAGCTAAAGCATTGCCTAGTTGTCTCAAAGCGACAGCGGCAGCAGCAATTTCTATTCGAAAGTCTGCTGGAGTGGTGTTGGATAACACTCTCATTGTCATGGTACCACATGCAGTGGATACCTTACTAAACAGAACAAAAACGCAGCATCTTACGAGTGCTCGTCTAACTGGATACGAGCTGACGCTTTTGGCTAGTCACATACACATCAAACGATGTAATACCCTGAATCCGGCCACTCTGTTGCCCCTTCCAGATGAGAAAAGTGTTGAGGAGCAACATGATTGTTTCTTTCGTACTGAGGAAGAGACAAAAGGAAGAATTGACTTAAAAGATACGCCGCTAGAGAATCTGGATGGAACTCTCTGGGTAGATGGTTCTTGCTTTAAAATGCCTAATGGAGATACAGTTTCAGCCTATGCTGTAACTACTTTGCATACAACTGTGGAAACAGCACGCATCAGACATAATTCAGCTCAAGCAGCAGAATTGATAGCATTAACAAGAGCATGTGTATTGTCAAAGGGAAAGAGAGTGAACGTGTACACCGACTGTCAGTATGCCTTTGGTGTAGCATTCAATTTTGGGCGTCTTTGGAAGGAAAGGGGTTTTCTCACTTCACATGGCACCAAAATACAACATGGTCAGTTAGTGATTGATCTTCTTGAATCACTTGCCTTACCCACCCAAATAGCGATTGTGAAGTGTAGTGCACACAAAAAGATTACAGATGATGTTGGCCGAGGAAATGCATTTGCAGATGAAATAGCGAAAAAGACAGCGAGAGATGCAACAAGTCGAATGTATGTGGCGGGTCCTGCAAATTGGGTTAGAGAGAGAGGAATGTATGAGGATACAGTGGAAAGTGTAAGAGCAATTCAGAAAGAGGCTTCAGAGAATGAGTTGAGCAAGTGGAAAGAAAGTACAGGAATGTTGGATGAGATGGGTTGTTGGGTGGAATTATCTGAACACCAACGATGGCTGTTACCAGATGCCTATGTACTCCCAGTGGTTACTATGGCGCATGGTCCAGCCCACTTAAGTTCAAAAGGTATATGCAAACTTCTGGCTCCAGTGTGGCAAAATGAACAAATCCCAAAATGCACAGACAATACAGTGAAACATTGTATTGTTTGTTTAATGTACAATCCGGGAAAGGGAACCCCAACTCCAGCAGGTCACTTTGCTCCTCCAACATATCCGTTTGAGGTGTTGCAGATCGATTATATTCATATGGAGCGATGCAACAACCTTAAATACGTTCTGGTGGTAGTATGTGCCTTGTCAAGATGGATAGAAGCATACCCTTTAAAAGACAACACAGCCTTATCCACAGCTAAAGTTCTATTAAAAGAGTTCTTCCCCAGGTTTGGTTTGCCACGCATTGTCTGGAGTGACAATGGGAGTGCAGGTCTTGGTATCAAGCAAAATTTCCATGCGGCAAATCATCCACAGTCAGCGGGTTTAGTAGAATGCTACAACGGAACTTTAAAGTTAAAACTAGCAAAAGTTCAGGCTAGTACAGGACTCAATTGGCCCGATGCTTTGCCATTAGCTCTGCTGTCCACCAGAACTGCAGTACACTCTCGTTTGGGACTTGGCCCTTACGAAGTGGTTTTGGACGCCCGGCTAACGTATGGGGAGTCCCTCGCCCTAAGAAATACTCAGACTTGGCATATCCAATGTTGATTGACTACTTGCATGATCTTACGACTAAATTGCGTGTTCTCCATCAACAGGTTCAGAGTGCTTTACCGGAGGCTTCCACCGACCCAGGTCATTCCATCCGACCAGGTGACTGGGTCTGTACCAAGAATTTCCAGAGGACGAGAAACTTGGAACCCAGGTGGAGAGAGCCCCGGATGGTTTTGCTCACCACGAGAACAGCAGTTAAGGTCGAAGGAAATAAAAATTGGATTCACGGCGTGCATTGTAAGAAAGTGCCTTTGCCTTTACTTTACGATCAATGGGTGCGCAGGGGCATTGGTGACTTTGAAAGTGAAAAGGTTCCACGATTCATGCCCTTTAGTGATGCACGCCTGAATGGGACACTGTCTGAGAAAGAGGACGACGACATTCTGTAAGAAGCAATACCATCACATCGTTGCTTGAATACGACTAATCCACGAACATTGTTCCAAGATCAAAACACTCCTGGAAAAGAACACTATAATCTAAGACCTAGAACAAAGAACATTTAGGATTTTTCTCTCTTGTGTAGTATTCTATCCCGGTTGCAGGGTCACGGTAGGAGTCTTAATTGCGACCTGAGTAGTGGCAATAGGCCTACAGGACTTGCAGTGTCATAGGACGGTAGACAATCGTGAATGAGTGATCGAGGAAGATTGCCGTGAGCATCCATTAGAAAGATGGAAACTACACAAAGCAAAAGAGAGAGAAAGGATAAAATAAAGAAAGAATCCTGTAAATTAATGTATAGTCGTTTTAATATAACCTTATGTATTATTATATTATTGTGTATTGCTTTGGCATTTATAGGTTGGATTATTTATGCTCTGCAGCAAAAAATTGTCTCTTCTTCTTCCTCTTCGTCTTCTTCTACTGTCTCTCCACATTTCTTTCATACCCGTCCTCAACATGAACTCATTAGAAGAACTGAATATTATAACAATTCCTTTGTCCAATTATTACACCAACACCAGTTAGTGGTCAATACGACTGACTGTTGGGTGTGTGGACTTATGCCACATACCACAGAGAAAGGAATGCCATATTTAGTTCTTCCGTTTTCTTATGAGGGTTCTGCTTGGGCTTATTTTGTCATTTTCTCTAATGCCTACCAAAGCAAGTTTAAACGATCTATTAGTTCATATATTGGTGGTCCGGATTTTAGTCATAGCTCATTAATTAAGGGAATGGTAGCTATGGCTAAAATCATGGAAAATAGTAAAATTTCCATTGGTGAAAGGAAAGCATATACAAACTGGAACGTCACCCATTACGTCACTAGCCTTAGTGATAAGGTCAAACAAAGAAAATCTCCACCAATTTGGACGATTCCTCATCAGGGAAATTTCTGTCTGCAAATTAACGATCGCTCTTCTGACACCATGCAAAGAAATAGCTGTTCCCACACATATGTCTATTCCTCTCAAAACTCACCTCCTCTAGTGCTGTCTCAAGGCACATATTTCATTTGTTATAATAGGGCTTATACGTGGTTGCCAACGGGTTTCTCTGGTACTTGCTATATAGCTTTCCTTCTTCCCCCTACTTACACCGCTTCCGCAAATCATCATCGAAACAGATACGGCAGAGGGATTATTGATTTGAAGGACACAGCAGGACAAGAGGGAGGAGATTTCCTAAAAGGATTTCTTCCTTTTTGGGGTCCAATGGCTAACAGCAGAAATATAAGGCAACTGGTTTGTGTCGTAGAAACTACAATGTTTTGTTATGTTAGCCGGATTTGTAGAGCGCACAGATGCCACAGCAAAGGGGCGTCCCGGCGCTATAGAGGACAAAATACCGGACACAAGCAGTACCAGAGACAGGAACATAGTACTAAGAATCCTGAGGGAAGAGGAAGGTTTTAACAGCTTTCCTAAAGACCAAAAGTTTGTCAATTGCACGGATATGAACAGGAAGAGAGTTCCAGAGCCTAGCAGCAAGCACTCTAAAAGAGCGGCCACCGGCCCTAGCCCTCTTAAAGCGTGGAACCGTGACCAAGTGAAGTCCAGAGGATCTTAGAGAGCGCGAGGGTACATAGGGCAGAATAAGATGCTCCAAAATCTGAGGAGAAGAGTGCTTCAGGATTTTAAACAAAAGGCAAAGAGACTTAAACTGAATCCTCTGCGTGACAGGGAGCCAATGGAGTTTGCCGATGGTTTTTTTGGCCGAACAAAATCTCGGTAGGCCAACCAGAGCCCTGGCGGCAGCGTTTTGAACGCGTTGAAGTCTAGAGAGTTCGGACAAATTGGCTCCTAGCAGGAGAGAGCTTGCATAGTCCAACCGAGACAGAATCGTAGCTTGTACAATAAGCTGTCTGGTTGGAGCATCAAAGAATTTGAAAGTAGGTCTAAGCCTTCGAAGAATCCCAAAGCACGTGGCAGCGGTTTTCTTTGTGTGGGAAACAAAACTGAGTCTGGAATCCAACCAAATCCCAAGATTTTTTACCTCGGTGGCAGGGAGAGGAGTTGGACCAAGCTCTTATGGCCACCAATGATCACCCCATAGATGACTCTGCTTGCCAACAATGAGCACTTCGGTTTTTTTAGCGTTCAATTGCAGGCAATTATCTGTCATCCAGCGGGCTACTGAGCTAATTCCCTCACGGAACTTAGCAGCCTCGAGGTCGGAGGCCCCACTTAATGCAACCGCCAGCTGCGTGTCGTCAGCATAGGACACCATAGTCAGGTTCCAACGCTTGGCGACAGCAGCCAGCGGCTGCACATAAAGATTGAAAAGTGTGGGACTAAGGGCCGAACGTTGCGGCACGCCCTGGGCAATAGGGTAAGGTTTGGATTGAAAGGGAGGTGTAACAACCCTAAACGTACGATCAGATAGAAAGGATTGAAACCATTCAAGTGCCGTGTTATCGACACCTGCCTCACCCAAACGTTGAAGTAGGATAGCATGGGAGACGGTGTCAAACGCGGCACTGAGATCGAGAAGCACCAGTGCCGCCGTTTGACCAGAGTCGACCAAGGTTCGCAGATGATCGACCATAAAAAGCAACGCCGTCTCAGTGCTATGGCCGGGTCGAAAGCCGTTCTGTGAGGGATCTAAGATATTAGCACAATGAAGATGGTTGGATAAAATAGCGTTGACATGTGCCTCGGTAAGTTTAGTAACCCACGGAAGAAGAGATATGGGGCGGTAATTCTCCAACTTTGATGGATCCAAGGCAGGTTTTTTTAAAATGGGCATCACCTGGGCTTGTTTCCAAGTAGCAGGGACAGAGCCAGACGTCAAAGATAGATTAACAAGATCACGTAGGGGAGGGAAACAGAGTGACGCAGATTCTCTAAATTGGGCAGGTCGGAGAGGATCCCTTGGTGAACCTGATTTAACTTTCGCCACAATTTTGTTAAACTCCTCCATCGAGAGCTCTGGAAAAGAGCATAAAGACATAGTTGTCATTGGGCGAGGTTCCAACTTCTCCAAAGGGATGGATGGATCGGGAAAAGAACGATATATGGTCCCCACCTTTTCCACAAAAAAGGCGGCCAAGTCCTCACAGTGCGAGGTAGAGCAAATCTCAGCGAGTGGGGCTCTACTGGTTGTGAGATCCTTAAGCACCTTCAATATTAATTTGGTAGGATTAGTGCTGATGTTAAATTCGCGGGAGAAGTAGGCAGCCCGAGCTTTACAAACCGCTCTATGATATTTCTTAATCATAGCACGATACTCCGATTTCCTATCAGGCAGATATGACTTACGCCAGGCTCGTTCAGCTTGTTTACAGGATTTCCTTAGAAGCCGAAGCGTGTCATCATACCAGGGGCTAGGCTCAACGCGACGGCATTTACTCTCCGCAATTGGGATCAGGCAGTCAGCCAGTTGCAAAAAAGATCCTACCCCGACTCCACGTCAGAAAAAGGGCCCAGAGGATGTTGACCAAGAAGCCGATGAAAATCAGCTAATTTCAGTTTTCTCCATGGGCGTCTCAATGACACAGGCACAATTGCTCTGTGAGGAGAGTCCTTAATTGTAAGGTGCAGCTCTATAAGATGGTGATCATTCCAGGCCATAGGCCTGGGAGGCAGCACTTTGACCAACGTTAGATTGGTAAAAATGTGGTCCAAGATGTGTCCACCAACATGAGTACAATGGATAACCGACTGAAGTAGCTGGAGAGCTTCCAAGTCTGCAAGAGTACTACTGGCGGCAGGGGAAAGGGGAGTATCAAAATGAAGGTTTAAGTCGCCAATAATACTAAAATTGGCAGCCCCTAAAGCCAATGTGCTAACAGCTTCAGGCAGAGCTAACCTAAAGGCGGCATCTGGGCCCGGAGGCCGATAAATAAGTAACCGAGAAAAAGTGAAATGAGGACTGACCGAAATACGAAAATGAGCACTTTCGCAGCCAGGTATGTCCAAAGGCTTCCAAACGCATGAATAGCAAGATTTAATAGTGGCCGCAATGCCACCTCCTCTCGAGTTACGATTATGCGTAAAAATCGCATACTCCGGGGGAAGAGCCAAATTAATCACGGCGGCGGCATCCTCATGTAACCATGTCTCTGACATAAATAAGATGGCAGGGGCTGCCTCCGTAAGTAAATTGTAAACATCCAGGTGATGTCTAACCAGTGACCTCACGTTGAGATGGCAGATCTTGAGATTGAAAGGGGCCTGAGCTTTTAACAATGGTGGTACGATACGATCTGGGTACCTTGCGGGGGCTTTCCTATATGCAGAGATAGGAACAGGAGATGGGAGTCTAAATACGCACTCTGGGCAGTGGAAGGGACCAGAGAGAGGATGTAACGGAGTATGCGTACACTGCATGGAATCCCGGAGACTAAGCAGTGCGGTTCTGGTATACCTTGATGGATAGAGGGTTCAGAGACATCACGGACGACAGTAGGAGCTACAGAGCCCGGCCCCGGCCCTGACTCGGACGAGCGCAGACGGGCAAGACTCTGGCACGACTCAGGTGCAGGGAAGGCACCCCCGCTGCGCGTCACCGCTGCACGCTTGAGGGACTGGCTAAAATAGGGTGTCCGCGTGTAAGCAGCACCACTAGGACACTCAAGATGGCGCCCAAACAGTGTCACCACCAGTCCCACACTCAGTATGGCGGCCAATGCTCTCCCGATTTCCCAAACCCCAGGACAGGACCCGCTAAGCAGCGGTGCAACAACGATTACAGTGCAGGTGAGGGGGCAACTCCCCAGGATAAAACCAGGGGAAAAGAAATAAAATTAACACAAATACAAAAACAGGTAGCGTTTAAAAATATTTGAATAGGCAGAGCACACCCTCAGTACAGCACTATGCACGCGAGTCCTATGGCGCGCTAGTGAGCACAGATACCTTGTCCAGCTGACCCTCTTGATGGACCGCCTTAAATAGGGTGTCCGCGTGTAAGCAGCACCACTAGGACACTCAAGATGGCGCCCAAACAGTGTCACCACCAGTCCCACACTCAATATGGCGGCCAATGCTCTCCCGATTTCCCAAACCCCAGGACAGGATCCGCTAAGCAGCGGTGCGACAACGATTACAGTGCAGGTGAGGGGGCAACTCCCCAGGATAAAATCAGGGGAAAAGAAATAAAATTAACACAAATACAAAAACGGGTAGCGTTTAAAAATATTTGAATAGGCAGAGCGCACCATCAGTACAGCGCTATGCACGCGAGTCCTATGGCGCGCTAGTGAGCACAGATACCTTGTCAATAGACATCACTGTAGGAGCCTTGAGTAACATCACGGCAGAACTACAGGCGGATCGTCTTATGACCTTACAGAATCGAGTTGCCTTAGATTTTGTTCTTGCAAATCGTGGTGGAGTGTGCAAATTGATCGGGTCAAGTTGCTGTATTTTCATACCTAATGACGCTCCGACAGTATACCAAGCTATCTCCAAGTTGCACATAATCTCTGAGTCGATTCATCAGGACGAAGGAGATTGGTCTTTTACGGAGTGGTTTTGGGGACTACTGTCCAAATGGGGTTGGAAAGTATTGACATTCCTTGGAATAATTCTGACCATTATCTTTTCTTGTTGCCTTTGTATACACTGTGGTCCCGCCATCTGTGACCTATGTGCTACTATGTGCATCCCTAAACCCAAACCACAAGTAACAGAAAACATAAGAATGATGTTACAGCAACAGCTCGATGACCTTATGGCTATCGACATTGACTCAGATTAACATGAGTCTATCTTGCCTGAGTTCTGGCAAAAGGAGGGTCTGAGGAACTTCGATTTCCGATCGCGATCGAATCAACCCGCCATTTTGTGCTCCGCCGCCATTTTGTGTTGCCATCACTCAGGCAGCACGGCGAACAAAGTCTATTCTGCTTTTTCTGCAGCTTCTGCCTCTATTTGCAAAGCTGGTGTTAGGACTGGCCGAGTACACTAATCCCCGTCTGGTTTTCTAATCCCCGTCTGAACTATCTGTTGGTTCACACTATTCTTTTCTGACTTTATCTTATCGTCTGGCCTTCACTGTCTTCTGCTAGCATTATCTTGTTTCACAACTGTCCTCCAACACAGAAACGTATCTCGCCACCTGCAAGTTAGTTACAAATCCGTTAATAAATTAGATTAAGGGAGGGGTGACAAACATAGTTGGAGGAGAGGTTTCTTCGAGTCATCTGACACTTTTGTTTTCCAATCTCTCCTATTGGTTCTGTCTTGTTTTCCAACTTTCCTTATTGGCTCTTTCTTATGTGTTCTGGGTGTGTATTTGGTTAATGTATATGTTACCTATAGGGTATATAAGTTTGTGCGCCACAGAGTGAAGTGGCAGTCTCCTGAGAACCTACCTTGTGTACTTCTGGGATAACTGTACTAGCTGCAGCTAATAAATCTGATCTTCTAACGCAGACAGAGTGTCCCGTGTCTCTGTGCAGCTGTGCAGGTGAATCCAGATGATTGAGGCGTACCCTGCGCCGTCAGGCCCAAAAGGTTCTGGTTCTTCACCTTATGCATATATTTCATATCAAATTCATTACAGCTGCCATGTAGATGGAAACCGTTAGCAAGAAGACATTGTAAACAGTAATCTAAACATTTCTGGATTGCTGTAAAGTATTTGTGTTCAAACCACTAAGCCAATTTATGTACCTAGCACCAAGGCAATACCCATATGTGGCTTCCCCTCTCTGAACCACGAAAGGCCCCAGGGCCTCATCCCCTAGGGCCAGCTCAAGCAGTGTCATGGGGAGCCCACATTCGGGATACTGTTTCCCTGCCTGTGAGAGCGCAGGCAGGAAAAACATGTCTGCTCCCACCAGGCGGAGCTGCAAAAATGCTCCCGCCGGATAGGGGCACACATTTGTTTCCCGGCATGCACTCAACATAGCCACTCATCAATCTCTCAATATTATTACTCATAATTTAATTTTTATTTTTAAAATGAAAATTGTTGTATCATTTATAGCCTGTGCATGTATTTAAGCGTGAAAAAAAGGGTTTCATACCTTTTAACGAGAAGCTTATGAAGGCATTGACACCCAGACACAAATACAGAAATGGCATAAACCTCTCTGACTTTGTTAGAGAGTAACGTTCGGAAATAATTAACTAGTTTCTGCAGGTGAATAATATGGGCCTGATTATGATGGCAGTTAGCATTCTGTCAGGAATGGGACAACCCAACTAGCTGCCGGCAGTCCCCCCACAGGGATTATGATGCATCGGCCTTTAAGGCAGTCGCAACGTGTATGTCTTGTATTGCGGCCTATGCTGCGGGCTGTAGCAGACGCTGCAGTACAAAATAAACCCAATTTGTGTATCACAGGCAACATTTTGATTCTGCATTTCTTATTTTTTGTTTCATGACTGTGTGTGTTGAGTGTGTGTTGATATCTTACACTGTGTTCTGAATGTTAACTATGCTAACCCCGGTAATTTTATTTTAAAAATGTTCCACTTATTTAGCCACTGTCTCTTCACTTGTATTTCCCTTAGCTTGGAAATGCCCAATATTTATGTTGTAACTTTATTATCATATACTTTTCTTAAGTTACATATTCAGCTTCTATGCAACATTGAGAACTTGTTCTCATTCAGTGGAACTGCAGGTACTGACGCACTTAAAACTATGGCTTCCTACTTCTGACACTTTCATGCTCTTCCCTCCTTCCCTCATGGGTGGTGGTCTTGGCTTCCTCTCCTCCCTTCAGTGGATTGCTGCTAAGGTCCCCATTACCTTTCTTTTCATTTCCTGAATTGAATTCCATTTTATTTCCCTTGTTCAACCAATCTGATTCAGGGCTGAGGCCGTATTATGTAAAAGACTCACTTCTTTGGTCTGCACAACCTTTGGAAAAATCAGTTTTCGTCTGCCTTTTCATGGCAGTCAGTCTGCCATTAAAAGGCAGTCGGAAAGGGACATCCTAATCCCTATGGCGGTGCCTGAGCAAGCACTGGCTCCATTGTAGGGATAGGAGTCCAACCGCGGGCCGACGGGATCTTAGATCCTGCGCTCAACAAGGCTGCCTCAAAATCAGGTGGTCGGACTAATGCCCTGGATACCGTGCGGACTGCCACAGACAGCCTTTGGCAGCCCACCCACCATCGTAATGATGGCCTATGTTCATTCTAAAATATTTGATATTCAAACTTCTTTTGCTCCCTCTTCTATTACTCAGACTACTACTGATATTCATAGGCATGTCCCAACGTCTTTGTCAGTCCCCAGTCCTCAGTCCTTTTCCCATTAGTTTCCGAATTTTACTTCCTACAACTAAATCTCAAATTATGACCGATAAGCCGCTCCTTCTGATTCCTCACCTTGGTGCTGATTATGCCAATATTTTCTTTTTGCCACCCTAATCCCTCTTTTCATCTTATCGCTCTATTTTGTAGTCTTTCCTTCCTCAGTTAAATACTTTACAATTCTGCCACTACTATAAATACACTTTGAATCATAGTGATCTTTCTAGCTAATGCCAAATATATTTGAACCTGTTTCTTTAAAAAATCCCAGAGGTTCAGTCTCCTCTCAACCTTCACACTAATAATCTCCTCTCTCCTTTTAATGTTGGTTTCACCTAGGGTTTTGAAGAGAGGTACGATGAACACAGCAAAAGGTTTCCAACTGAAGGATTTATTGTGGGGGTACAGATAGCCGTGCCAGCTGGCACAGCCAAGGCACAAGCAGCAACTGCAACTGACAGAACATTCAGGGCACCTGCTAACACTCTAGATGACATCACAGTACACTCACATGCCTCTGCCAGCATCACATCACCACACCTCCCTCCTTTTGACAAAATAACTCTAGGATGACAGAAAGGGAAAAGGATACTTAAAGGAAGAGGGGAGATAAAGCCGAAGCAAGATAAACAACAAGCAATGAAGTTTACATATAGTCGTGTAACTTTCTTCATCTAGCATGGACTCTGCTACTCTTCCTAACACTATACCCCCTGAAACTATTTGATTGATCTTAACAGTTTCAGAGCGAACACAAGGATCCTTGGCAAGTCAAGAAGTACTCCACCAGTTTCCATTGTACAACTTAACAGCATTCTTGCGAATTTCTGCAATCTCTTAAGAATCTAGGAATTTCAAAAGACATTTTCTTACTGAGATTGGGTTTTTGACTCCTACCCAGTCTCCAAAACGGAGTCTATGAGTTTCTTTCATGATGGGAAGTTTATAGGGTTTAGAACAAGCCTCAGTAAATTTGTTGTTGGCAGACTCCCACATGCACCTCATGTCGCAGCCTTCAAGGAATGATTTCACCATCAGAAAGGGTACACCTGCGAAGAATCTTTTCTGCCCCTCATGAGTTCGAAAGGACTGAAATTAGTGGCAACATGAGGCGAGGTGCGGTATGACCAAACCAGATTGTTTACAGCTTGACTTATCCCATTTTCTGTCACCAATGTGGAAATATGGATTTTTCTGATCAGTTATGTCCCCTATCTTGGACCCCAACGGTTTCATGTATGAATCACAAGTACATGTATGTTCCCTCCAGTTCCAGTTATGAAGACGCAAACACATGTGCGTCCACCGTCAACATGTCCTCTTTCAGATCCGCCATGAATAGGCCGGATATTCCATTCCTAAGTATGAAAGGCCACCGGCTTTATATGGTTCACTTATGCCATTTTACAGTCCAGGCAAGTAGGCCCTGATTCTGTCATCAAACTTTTCTTGCCTTCTGCCTCTGAAAGCTCCAGTCTGAGCCTGCATCTGTGACCATGAACTTTGTCTCATTCTCTGCGCGGCTCACGAAGCTTGACATCAGCCTGTTGCCTGCCAAAAACTGTATTTCACCTTCGAAATTATCTGCTCCGTTCCCTGCCCGATGCATTCCTGTCTAGTAGTTTAAGTAAACATTCTTCCAGCTACCGAGCGAAGGCCCGGCTTCTCTGTCTTTATGCAAGTAATTCATAGCCCTATTACTATGGAAGATTTCCGCCCTCGCATCTAGTGTAGACACTTAGACGCTTGTACACGCACTAACAGTCAGTATAGTCAGTATAGAATAAGATTCTACTCTAAGAAGACCTCTCTTTTGGATAACATAGTTCTTTAAACATAGGATGTTAGATATGATTTGGGATTAGGTTGACTTGACCCTCCAGACTTCTGTCGCCACATGTAGAGCTAAATGTCAAGTCCCCTTCACCCCCTAGTTGCACGTCAATCACACGTCATGCTGCTGCGCGCGCATTTCTGCCAAGTATTTCTGCTGACATTGCGAAATTCTTTCATGTAACCACCCTATTATGACATCACATCTGATGACGTTCTTTAATCACACCCAGTTACGCCTATTTTTGCTACGCATGAATATATTATCCACACTATCAATTGTTACGCCTCTCGCATTTGCTTCACTGTAATGCCTATTGTATAAAAGTGATTAATTATCAATAATGTATGTACTTCACTTCCTGAACCTTCGTGGTGATGGAACTTGGAGCAACCGATTCGAATCGACCATTGGAATAAAGCCCATTCCGAACCTCTAATGCCACGGATTCTGCCTCTTATTTACTGAGCTATTTTTTATTATGTTTCTGTATCAAATTAAGTCCCGGTAATTAATTTATTTACCACATGAATGGCGCCCGAATAGGGACACTTTCTCATCTCACGCGCCGGCGGTGCGTTGCAGGCCCGGTCTCCTGCCACAGCTGGACGGACAACAACGCGTACCAGCAGGATTTCCTGTATCTCCCTCCGGTCAAGCGGGGGCGACTGAGGCTGCGATCAACACCCAGACGAGGCGGTGAGAAGTGCGAAGTATCCCGACCAGAGCCTAGCTGAGAGAGCAAGATCCGAGGTATACAGAGGCCCACCAGTTTCCGAAGTCCCGAGTCGAGTCCAGTTTCCGAAGTGTTCGAGTCGAGTCCAGTCCGGTTCAAGTTCAGTTCAGTTTCCGAGGCCTTCCGTTTCCGAGCTACCCGGTGAGTACCATTACTGGGGAGGCGTTCTGACGTGCACATAGGTTGTGCCGGTCAAGACGGGTTTGGGTACACAAATCCGGTCTGCACTGTTTCAGCAGTGTATCTGTACTGTTTAGCAGTATATCTAGTATATCAAGTATATAAATTCAGAATAATTCAGATAATGTCGAGTATTATGTTTAGTGATTAAGTTTTCCTTAGATCGTCATCATCATTGTTGCTCAGTTAAATGTTAAATGTTAAATGTTTTAAAAACGTTCTGCATATTGTGGTATGAATGACTGTTCATTATTGTGTTTATTTGTATTAAGTTTGTTCAAGATCAAGTATCAGATCAGTTCTCAATATGCCGCTCTTTTCGAAATTAAGACAGATCACAACAAGAAAAGGGGTACTCGAAGAAGCTGTTCCTATTCCTCCTAGGGACACTCCAGGGTACTTCATGTATCATAAACATGGCTTAGACGCTATATTATTTCTTGATTTATGGGTAGACTACACTAAGGAATTACCAGAAAGTCAGAAGTGGCCCGCAGCTGGGACCTGGGATGCAGAGTGCATCATGAAAGTAGAGGAAGAGTTATGGAAAAGGAAAGTCAGACAGTCACAGAAAGACGCCGTTGAGTTATGGCGTAAAGAATCTCATAGACGTACAGAAAAAGCACTCCGACAGGAAGAGAAAAATAAAGAGAATTCAAATAAAGTCCGAGAAAATTTATTAATTGAAGAAGGTACACGAGTGAAGTCAGAACAAATAGACAGACAAAGAAATGCCCTTATGAATGGTATGTATCCCCTCCTGGCCGAGGGATTACCTAAGGCTACACCGGAAATACAAAAAGACTTGCCACCCCCATTATTTCCAATAAAAGTACATCCTAAGGGGCATCCTAGAACCGCAGAAGATGTTTTTCTTTCCTCATATTTAGATGACGCAGCTCCCGAGTATGCTAATCCCGCCCCACATAGACCGCCTGCCAGGGAGGTTCAACGCCAAGATCCAGTATCTGTATCTCTACAGCAACAAATCCTGACACAAGTTCCGGCAAGCACATCTGTTTCTACATCTGTTCCTACAGCTACTTCTATAGCTGTGTCCACACCTATAGTTGCTGTATCACGTTCAACGAATCCTTTCACGCCCGATACCCCAGACGGGGCTACGGGAGGTGCTACCAACATTTTTTCTACGCCACCCAGAATAAATAAACTTACCTTTCAAGAATCAGCACATTCACGTACCCCCAAACTCATAAATGCCCGCACGCTTAAGGAACTTCTTATAGATTGTAGATATGACCCTGTGCCCGGCAAAGAGGACGAAATGATCATGGCATCATTACGTATCAGACGAGCCGCGGTGTATTTAGGGAAGTTACCCGGAATGACTGCGCATCTAGATAATATATATCATTTTGTCCAAACAGGGCGAGATTCAGAATGTATTAACAGAGCTATGGAATACCAGAAAGTGGAGATACAGGGGGAACTGTTACGTTTCCTCATAAATTGTGTGATCAGAAATCAAGACCGACCGGGGGTAGACCCGGAAGCAATGCAAATTCTTACCAGATGGAGCCAGAATATATCAGAAGGGAGACATGATAAGCAAAATTGTATAATAGCCATGTGCCGAAAGATCCGTAAAGAAATAGAACGCCTACACGAAGAGAGATTAGCGGTAGACCAGTTCGAACAAAGCGAGGAGGAAGGATCAGGACTGCCCACAGGACAGTCAGACACCATAGCCTATGTAGGTAGAGGAAGATCTTGTAATAGTACTAGATGTTTTATTGACCCGATACGTCCGATATTTCCAGATAATAACAGGAATTTCCAAACACCTATAATAAATATAAGGTCCCCCGAGCATTCGTTCCAAGCCGCTGACAAATTACTCCGAGAACGAAGGGGTTATCATTTTCTCGATTCTATGGATGAACAAGAATTAGCCAGGTCAGCCGTTCAATGGGTTGACAGTCCCGGAATGTATGGTGATGATACAGTAGCACACACATTTTTGAATCTCACCCCAGATGAACAGCGTTTAGCTGGGATTTATATGATTCAACAACTCCTTATACTATATCAGAGTCAGCATTCAGATCCTGGTCCTTTACCTGAAATACTGACTGAATTACTCACGAATAGATGGAGAGGTTCAGGTACTAAGTTAATTAAAGAAATACTAGAATCAAGAAAGCAGTACATTCTCTTTGTATGCCCAGAACATGTCTCACTGCCCATTAAGGAAAGAACAACGTATTACATGGACAGACAGAATCCCTTACGAGAAGTACACCCAATAAAAGGTGAGGACAATGAGTTTAAACGTGTATTTGTATATACGCCCATATCGAAAATAGAATTGTTACAAATGAAGAAAGTGGTACCCAGCCATGACAAAGACCCAGCGGGTTTCCACCGAGAAATTAAAGACATGTTACTCATGGGAGAGTATACCTATCCCGACATTATGACAATATTAAAGGTATTAATGCCTGCTGGCATTTATGAAAAACTCAAGGAAAAAGAGTGGGAGGTGGGAGACCAAAAGATAGAATGGTCAGCATTAGAAGCAGAAGAAAAGGCCCGAACTGCAGGAGCAGGGCTTGGGGATAAAACTAAAGCACTACCAGGTTTACTAGTACAGGTACTGCCACGTTTATTAACTACGAAAAAGGAAGACTGGGGTACAATTTCAGCCTGTAAACAAAAGCAAGATGAAGACACTAGTGATTTCTATGCCCGATTTGAAAAATGTTTTGGTATAAATAGTGGCATAAAAGCAAGTAGCGAATCATACCCACATCTGTTTGTGACAAAATTAGTTGAAAATTCCTTGCCTCAAGTGAAGAATAGAGTATTAAAATTCGAGAGTACCTGGCAAGGTAACACTCCATCACAAATGTTACAAATGTTACAGTACCATCACAATAGAATTAGAGAGGAACAAGAACATGAACAAAGACGCATGAAAGACACGAAAATGAAAATGCTAGTCTCCCAGACAGTTCCAGCTGAAGGTCATAAAAAGGGTACGACACAGTCCAGTGTTTCAGCAGGTCCTGTAAAAGGGGCATGCAACTATTCTAAACAGCCAGGTCATTACGTACACGATTGTCCAGTTTTAAAACATAATATTGCCATAGGTAATACAAAAGAAAGACCACGGCCACCTAGACAGGATCAGAATGAACAAGGAGCCCCGCAGCATGCACAGTCCATGCCAGTTCCACCACAGTCTATACAGTTTGTGCCAGCTGCACCAGCGCTGCCTGTTGCTGCCACACAAACCACGACACGACAGCTGTACCAGACCGCACAGTACGACTATCCTGATTATCAACGATACGCATGAACCAGCCTAGAGAGGGAAGTTGACTTACCCCTTATTGAGGTCCCTGTAGACCAAGAAGGACCTTATGTACACAGTGAATTATTAGGCCAAGATAGAAAATTTTTACTCGATACAGGGGCAAGTCGAACAACCATAAAACGTAGTGAAGTTCCAGGGGCACCCCTCTCAGGCTCACAGAATATTTCCCTTGGTTTTTCAGGAAAACCTATTGTTAATGAAGTATCACAGCCTCTTCCACTTACGATAGGACCTTTGACCCGAACTACAGATTTATTGCTTACTAAATCATGTCCAGAAAACTTGTTAGGTATAAAAACACTGAAAGCTCTAGGAGCTATAATATGTTGTTCTCCGGAAGGAGTAAGATTGTTTTTACGTGATTTTAAAGGTCACTATGTGTCTAGAGACATGGATCCCCGACTGCAGACTTTACCTACACATCTATGGGCACAAGGCCCTACTGATGTTGGTTGCATGAATATTACACCATATCGAGTTACACTAAAAGCAGGAGTGGTACTACCACGAATGCGACAATACAAGTTACCACCAGATGCTGTAGTGGCTTTACTGCAAATCATTGACGAGCTCATTGCCCAAGGAGTGGTTGTGGAAACAGACTCCAATGTATGTAATTCACCGATAATTCCGATTCTTAAACGAACAGATCCGAAGGCCCCGCCAGTATACCGATTGGTTATTGATCTGCGCGAATTAAACAAATGCATTGTGCCACAATTCCCTGTGGTCCCAGATATCTCGTCATTACTGACAGCTATTGATTCCGAAGCGACATTCTTTACTGTAATTGATCTCAAAAATGCCTTTTTCAGCGTCCCAATAGATCCGGAAAGCCAATACTTGTTCGGATTTAGTTTAAATGGACGTAGCTTTAAATTCTCACGCGCACCTCAAGGATTTACAGAAAGCCCCAGCATCTATAGCCAAGCACTGAAACGAGAACTCGACAGTATCCACATGCCAGTTAACACTGCCTTGCTTCAATATGTCGATGATCTGCTGATCACCGCTAGAAGCGAACCCGAATGTGAGAAAGCATCACTGACAGTTTTACAATTTCTAGCCGAAAAGGGGCACAAGGTGTCCCCTTTTAAGCTGCAATTCTGTGTCCAGCGAGTTGTTTATCTTGGACACTCGCTGTCCAAGGAGGGAAGGCAGCTTACACCCGACCGCATTCAGTTAATAGCTAACATGCCAATACCCAAGACACAAAAGGAGGTGCGGGCTTTCATAGGCCTCACTTCATATTGTAGGCAGTGGATTCCTCAGTATGCATTTCTAGCAAAACCACTCATTCAGTTGACAACACAGGAGGCAGCCACATCGACTGTTCTCCCTTGGACTCAGGAACATACACAAGCTTTCGAAAACTTAAAGACAGCCTTATGCCAAGCACCTGTTTTAGCAACACCATGTTACAGTAAACAGTTTACACTCTTTGTTACAGAACGCGAAGGTACTGCCTTGTCAGTACTCACACAGGAACAAGCAGGATCACACAAACCATGTGCTTATTTTTCTAGTACATTAGATCCCGTAGCCCAGGCTTTGCCTGCATGCCTAAAATCAGTGGCAGCAACAGCTTTAGCAATCAGACAAAGCGATGCCATAGTGTTAGGACATCCATTTACAGTTCAAGTACCACATGCAGTAGAGGTTCTTGTAAATAGAACGCAAACACAACACTTGACTATAGCGCGACTTACAGGGTATGAATTAACATTGTTTCAGCCACATATAGAAATCAGACGTTGTAACACATTGAATCCTGCCACACTTTTACCTGTAAACGGAACAGACCCACTAGCCCATGACTGTATTGAAGTTATTACAATCACGACGAAACCCAGACAAGACTTAACCGATGTCCCATTGTCAGACCCAGACCTGACGTTGTATGTAGATGGTTCATGTATGAGAACAAGTACAGGAGAGTTAGTGGCCGCTTACGCAGTCACAACAGACACTGAAATCATTGAAACAAATTGCATAAATACCTTGTCAGCTCAAGCCGCAGAGCTCATCGCTCTGACACAAGCCTGTATTCAAGCCACAAATAAAAAAGTCAACATATACACTGATTCACGCTATGCATTCGGAGTTGTACATGACTTCGGCGTGCTGTGGCGAGAGAGAGGTTATTTAACTTCTCACGGTGCCCACATTCAGCACGGACCCCTCATTCATGCCTTATTAGATGCAATACATCTACCCACTGCAATATCTATTATGAAATGTAAAGCTCATACGAAAGTTACTGATATCATTTCTCAAGGCAATGATCTAGCTGACAGAACAGCTAAACAGACTGCTCAAACTCAAACATCCGACATGACAAAGACAATAGTCCTGACGCCAACACATTGCATGACGATTAAAGATCCTACTCTTGACGTAATTGATATACAGACACATGCTACACCAGACGAAATAAAGAAATGGACTGAATTAGGAGGGATCCAAACGGATCAAGGATGGATGATGAAGGAAAAATCTGTGTGGTTCCTTCCTGATTCAATGGTCCAGGTTATAATTAACACTGTACATAGTCCAGCACATCTAGGAGAAAAAGCTATGCTAGATAGCATTCAACACATTTGGTTCAATAAACATTTACGAGCAGCAGCTAAACAAAAAGTTCGTACCTGTATGATCTGTTGCCAGTTCAACCCAGGAAAAAGCGTTCCCGTAGAACAGGGTGGATTTCAGCCTCCTGATCACCCTTTTGAAGTCCTCCAGATGGATTATATCCAGATGGAACGATGTCGAGGATTCAAATATGTTCTCGTAGTTGTCTGTGCTCTTTCCCGTTGGACGGAGGCATACCCGGTTTCAGATTACACTGCCCCGACTACTGCCAAACAGTTGGTTCGAGAATTCTTCCCACGATACGGTTTACCACGTGTTGTCTACTCAGATAACGGCCAGCCGTTCTCATCCGAATTAATGAAACACGTTTCACTTTTGTTAGGCTATCAGTGGAAATTCCACTGTGTCCGACACCCCGAGGCAGCAGGTCTCGTGGAAAGACATAACCAGACCCTGAAAATTAGATTGTCCAAAATATGCAGAGAGAAAGGTGTCGACTGGGTAGTAGCATTACCAGTTGCACTCTTTTACATGAGAATGGTAGCACACTCTCGAACAGGGCTATCCCCGTATGAGGTGATCTTTGGCAGACCACCAAATATGTGGGGGACGCCCGTACCACGCAAAATAACTGATATTGACTGTAATATGCTGACAGATTACTTGGCTTCCTTGATGTCTGCACTACAATCTTGTCGTTCACAGGTAGCTGCAGCTTTTCCTGACAACAATGAGGTGAAACCCCATGACGTAGTTCCGGGAGACCTGGTCCTGGTGAGGAACTTTGATCGAAAGACTCAGCTGGATCCTAGGTGGAAGTCGCCACAGCTGGTCTTGCTCACCACAAGGACAGCCGTGAAGATCGAGGGCAGGAAAGGCTGGATTCATTCAAGTCATATCAAGAAATTTCATGGACTACCATCGGATGTGAATACCACACCTCGTGTGTCTTCACCCATTGACTCAAAACTTCCTTTTGTTGAAAAGAGTAATTCCGAACTTTATAAACTAAAACTCAGGTCTAATCAGTCAAGCAATTTGATTGTTTAAGTCCTCCCCAAGGTGAAGCGGTTGAATTGTCTCTGACATGTATCCCTTAGACCTGAATAGAGAACACACCCGAAAAATGTTGAAACGACATGCGTACTGTAAATCACTGCGTAGTCATTGCATAGTGACGTTATTAATTTTGTTTTTCTTAAGTCTTTTAATAATTACTGCAAGTATATTGTTGCACATATATTATCCTATTTCTAGACATGTTTATAATATTACTGCTGAACATTCTTTTAGTGAATTACCTCCGCTTGAGTTGTCTTATAGATTTGCGCTGCGCAATAACACGTTTATTAGTATGTTACATCATTCCCATCAGGTTAGCAATGCTACAAATTGTTGGATATGTGGCCGACTCCCTCCCTATCAGAATTATAAAGGAATTTTACCTCTCTTTCCATACCCGTTCACACACAACGGCTCCTGTGGAGCATGGTTTAGCTTAATTAATTCCCTAGATTCGAATTCTGCAGTTTATCAAGACAACTGGGTATGGGGAAATTTGAACTTAGTTTTACTTAAAGTCTGCTATCCTAACAAGGAGGGACTTCCCACAAGAACAGGAACTGATCTAGAAAATGAAGTGTATGGATTAGGTAATTTTACGCTTAATCTTATGATCCTAAATGTCGAATCTGAAGCTACTCCAATTTTGCCCGCTATGTCAATATTTCCAGTAAAAGGTGAATTATGTGTAAGAAAGAATGGTTCCGTACATATGGGCCATAGTAGATGCACCACTGTAGTAGAATTTAGTGATCAAGGCAAGTCTACATTTAGAGCTTCCCGCCATTCCTATTTCATATGTGGTCAGACGGCCTATGTACGTTTGCCTCTAGATTGGGATGGTACTTGCTACATTGGATTCCTTTTGCCACCTGTTTTCCTAGCTCCTCCTGATTATCACAGAAATACTCATTTAGTATATAATAGAGTAAGGAGAGATCTCCCAATAGTCGATTACACTGAAACAGCATGGGAAAAATACACAGATTTCAATAAAGGTCTCTTTCCCTATATAGGTACAGTTACTAATAGTAAGCTGATACGTAGATTAACTAGAACCCTTGAAGCAGTAGTGAACGAAACTATTTCCGCCTTAGGCAATTTAACAGAAGAGCAGTCTGCTATGCGGATTGTTGTGCTTCAAAATCGTCTTGTCCTTGACGTCATCCTGGCCGATAGGGGCGGAGCTTGTAGGGTCATCGGATCAAGCTGTTGCATTTTCATACCAGAAAATTCGCCATCTGTATATAAAGCCATAACTCGCCTTCATAAGATTGTAAGCCAGATACACCAGAACCCAGGCACCTGGACTTGGTCCGGTTGGTTTTGGAGTGTATTATCTACCTTTGGATGGAAGGTCCTATCTTTCCTAGGTATTGGCCTTCTCATACTATTCAGTTGCTGTCTATGTCTACAATGTGGACCAGCGATCTGTGGTCTGTGTGCCACATCGTGTATTCCACCACCAAGATTTCATTCATCCCGGAAGAAGAAAGAAGAACAAATGATGCTATATGAACAGATCAATGGATTGATGAAGATTGATATCTCTTAACGGGCAAGTAGGGGACAAGGAGGGAATGTGGAAATATGGATTTTTCTGATCAGTTATGTCCCCTATCTTGGACCCCAACGGTTTCATGTATGAATCACAAGTACATGTATGTTCCCTCCAGTTCCAGTTATGAAGACGCAAACACATGTGCGTCCACCGTCAACATGTCCTCTTTCAGATCCGCCATGAATAGGCCGGATATTCCATTCCTAAGTATGAAAGGCCACCGGCTTTATATGGTTCACTTATGCCATTTTACAGTCCAGGCAAGTAGGCCCTGATTCTGTCATCAAACTTTTCGTGCCTTCTGCCTCTGAAAGCTCCAGTCTGAGCCTGCATCTGTGACCATGAACTTTGTCTCATTCTCTGCGCGGCTCACGAAGCTTGACATCAGCCTGTTGCCTGCCAAAAACTGTATTTCACCTTCGAAATTATCTGCTCCGTTCCCTGCCCGATGCATTCCTGTCTAGTAGTTTAAGTAAACATTCTTCCAGCTACCGAGCGAAGGCCCGGCTTCTCTGTCTTTATGCAAGTAATTCATAGCCCTATTACTATGGAAGATTTCCGCCCTCGCATCTAGTGTAGACACTTAGACGCTTGTACACGCACTAACAGTCAGTATAGTCAGTATAGAATAAGATTCTACTCTAAGAAGACCTCTCTTTTGGATAACATAGTTCTTTAAACATAGGATGTTAGATATGATTTGGGATTAGGTTGACTTGACCCTCCAGACTTCTGTCACCACATGTAGAGCTAAATGTCAAGTCCCCTTCACCCCCTAGTTGCACGTCAATCACACGTCATGCTGCTGCGCGCGCATTTCTGCCAAGTATTTCTGCTGACATTGCGAAATTCTTTCATGTAACCACCCTATTATGACATCACATCTGATGACGTTCTTTAATCACACCCAGTTACGCCTATTTTTGCTACGCATGAATATATTATCCACACTATCAATTGTTACGCCTCTCGCATTTGCTTCACTGTAATGCCTATTGTATAAAAGTGATTAATTATCAATAATGTATGTACTTCACTTCCTGAACCTTCGTGGTGATGGAACTTGGAGCAACCGATTCGAATCGACCATTGGAATAAAGCCCATTCCGAACCTCTAATGCCACGGATTCTGCCTCTTATTTACTGAGCTATTTTTTATTATGTTTCTGTATCAAATTAAGTCCCGGTAATTAATTTATTTACCACAACTGAAGAGAGGTACGATTAACACAGCAAAAGGTTTCCAGCTGAAGGATTTATTGTGGGGGTACAGATAGCTGTCCCAGCGGGCACAGCCAAGGCACAAGCAGCAACTGCCACTGACAGAACATTTAGGGCACCTGCTAACACTCTAGATGACATCACAGAACACTCACAAGCCTTTGCCAGCATCACATCACCACAGGTTTTCTACTGAATCTGCATTTTTCTTTGTCTATAATTCTCATCTTCACTTCTGAAAAAACAAGCATTCTTATATCCCAGTTCTTCCTGATCTTTATGATGCTTTTGATAGGCTTGACTTCTCAATTCTTCATTTTTTACCTTTCCAGAATAAGTGCCATGGGTGCTTTATGTATTGATTCTCCTACATTCGCTGTCTCATGGAAAGGTTTTGTTTTGTTAAATCATAAGGGATTACATGATTTTTTTGTAGGATTTACTCATGAGTCCAATACTCAGTCTAACTTTTTGTTTGCTAAAAACAATTTCTCTGGTCTCTGTTCTTGCAACTGAAAGCCTTCATGCATACTTTTATGCTGATGATTGTTTTACATTTTTTTATTGATTTTCTTCCAACATCAAATTTAAACATTCTATCCCACAGACGTTCCAATTTTCCCACAAACAGTTTCTTTTACCCACTCCTTCTTTACCTCCTCATGTGTGGTACATCTTTTTCTAAGCCCTTGTTATTGTATCACATTCTCATTTTTCTTTACACATTCCCATTGGGCCCCACCATAGCCCCAGTTGCTCTGGTTATTTGGGCAACTTCTTCCCAAGTATATCACTCTTTAAGTTGTTGCGCCCATTTTGATTACTCATTCTTCCATCAGTGGCACATTTGCAAACACCTGTATTTCATTCTCTTTTGACCATCATAACCATAGGGCACATACAATCTTCTTATATCTAGTGAACACTTCCTCTCCAGTAATACCCAGTATCACTTGTTTGGATGCCGTTTGCAGTTCACCCTCTAGTAGTTTACACAGCTCCCTTATCAGTTTGTCAGAGTGGCCTGGATCTATCTACCCGTACTCAACGTAATGGGTCTCCTTCTCCCACTTTACATTTTATGTAGGTGTATGCTAATGATTCTTAAACTTCTTTTCTTTATTTTCTTTTTCTTCATTCCTCAAGAACCAAGTCTTGGTATAATATTTGGCTTCTGAGTTCTAAATGGCTACTCACTATTTTTAAAACTTAATCGGAGTAATTCTGAGGTTCTCTTTTTTCAAGCGTCTTCAACCTGCCCTGCTTCTACTTTGCTTTCCTTCTTACCCATTTCTCTATCCTCCTGGAAATCTGGTTAACAATACTAAATTAGTCTTCAGATGTTTCTCCTCATAATACTGCTCCTACAAAATCCTACTCTGGCTCATGTTAATTACTGCTCTTCCTTGTAAGTTGTGTGAATAAATGTGTAATAAACCTTCTACAGATATTTAAAAAATAATGTGTACTTTTATTTTTATTTTTGCCTCCATGTGCTTAGGTTTTCCCAAATTTACAACAACTTTTCTGGCTTCGTTATAATGTTCAGTGTAAAGTCTGGTTTCTCTCTTTGCTCTTTCAGTGTTGTCACTTATTGGCACCCCCATACTTATGTTTTTTGACCTCCCCTCAATCAATGTTTTTTTTGCAGTCCCACTGCCAACACCTCCAAAGGTAATCATGGCCATTTGCCAAGGCTCCCTAATGATTTTTACCTCTCATGGCTTTCTTACACCATCGTACAACTCTGGCTGCAGCACCCGCCGCAATGGTTAAAATGCATGTTGTGCATTTCCATGCACCACGTGGCAGTCACCATGCAGTGCCTGCCACCTGGTGCAGGTAACTAGCAGATTCCACATGCCCCTGCACAAGGGGGGCCCACAACATGTCCCTAAAGTACATCCCCATCAGCCTTTCAATGGTGGTTGAACCACCATAGACAGGCTGGCGGAATGCAGCATTCAAATCTTGCAGGCGTTGTATGCTAGACACCGCCACAATTTTGTGGATGAGGGGTGAGTCCAAGAGACAATCATAGCGATTGCCTCCGTCAGATCCATGGCAGATGGGATTTTCACCCGCCAGGCATACCACCCGCCATCCTAATCTGGCAGGCGGAAAAAGGCCTTAAGATGGCAGTGAACCCGCCACCGGCAGCCTGCCAGTGGTGGGTTCACCGCCATCTTAATCATCCCCATAGATATTATGGAGACCAATTCAGTGACCAAATTATCAGTGTCAACAGATCCTGTGATTTAACTGGTCCTTCCGACTCAAGAAATTATGGACCTGGGCTGGGCAGTTGTTGAGGTAGTGGGTAGTGGGGGGAGCACAGGCAAAAAAAAGGAGCAAAGTAATGGAGAGAATCAGAAAAAGGCAGAATTTGAACCAAACAACAGCATGAAGGGCAGTTTTATTTTTTTGGGAGATATATTTAGGAGCTAGGGACCAGAGGCAGGTCTTTGAATTCTACTTCTATCCTTTTTTTTATTTTTTCTATTCTTTAGATAATGGTGAAAATGATTTGAATAGTTAAATGCAATGCCAACGGTCAACTGAACAAGTGGAAATATGGTGCTGTTATGAATTTGTTGTCTAGGTTTGGGGAAGAAGTACCTGTTGCTTTAGGAGACACATTTAAAGACCAATAACTCTAATCTAGCCATGGGGGTGGAAGTACTCTTAATTTTTAAGGTGACTTTAATTTCATTCAGGATCTAAAGTTGGAAACTTCAAATAGGGTGAAGAAGCAGTTAAAACCCAAAACGGCAGGGATACTCGTGAGTTTTAAACAAGATTTTGCACTGATTGATCTGTGGTGCTTTGATAATCCAAATCACTTGCAGTTTACCTGCATTTTCATGCCAATTTAATACTGCTTCATGGTCAGATTTGTTTTTATTAATGAGGTTAGTTGAAAGGGGAGCAGCTGTTATTTGGTTGAATACTTTTTTTTAGACCATTCAGTAGTAATAGTGGAATTTAAATTGGATACCTAGCCCATAGAAAGGTGTAAATGGCAATTTTATAAATCAGTATTATCTGATAAGACATGGCAAGGGAAAACCAGGATTTTTATAAAGGATCTATTTCAAAATAATTGTAAATCGGCCCCAGATTTTCTGATGTGTGATGCTTTTAGAGCTATCATTTGGGGAAGGGTGAATGCCGATACGTCTAATTTAAGTAAGATATGAGCCAGGAGAATTCAATGACTAAAATCAGTGAGTGATATAGCTACAACCAGTTAAGTTAATTTAGATTGTAGCTGTAGTCAACATGTAAGAAAAAATAAAAGGACTAGCTTGCTAGAGCAACACAGAATTTTAAAAATTGCTTTTTGGCTGAGGATATCTGTAATCATAGAACATATAAACAGAAAATGTATTAATCCAGTAAGCAGATATGTAAATTAATTGCTTGGTCAACTAGGTTTTAGAGGAATAGTAACCTTATTAGTGAGATTGTGAATCCAATCACCAATATTCAAACCACCAAGAGTAGGGACACTGAAGGGATATCTCTTTAGCATTATAAGGATTTTTATGAGAGCAGATTTGGTTCCTACATCAAGGCTAGATCAATATTTAAGTTCATTCAATTTACCTAATCTGATGACTGTACAAAGGGATGGCCTCATAGACAAAATGGTTGTCTCACAAATAGAAAAAGTATTAAAAGAAATGGCTAATGTGACAGCTTTTGGGAATCATGGAATTCCAGCCAAACTAAATAAGCTGTTTGCCAAGGAGTTGCTTCCTTTTTAACAGATTTATTTAATCAAATTAGGAAGGGTGCAGATATTCCTTATTCATTCAAAGAGTCAATTATTGTTAGCTTTCTTAAGAAGGAAGAATGTTAACTCCTATAGACCGATTAGTCTTTTATATTCTGGTTGTAAAATATTCACTAAGGTTTGGGCAGGCCGGGATAATTTCAATGGCACAAACAATGATTCATAAAGACCAAAATGTTTTTTTACCTAATAGGTCTATGGCCACAAATACAGATTTCTTGATTTAAGACTGCTATTCTTTCTCCTGCAATGATGTGAAAACAGTCATATTAATGATTGATACCAAAAAGGACTTTGATTTAGTGAATTAGCAGGTGTTATTTTACATACTGGGTAAATTTGTTTTTCCTGGTTAATTTTTAAGAATGCTTAGGAATATTTATCAGAATGTTGAAGCTAGAATCATGATAAATTTGAAAAGAATAATGTTCTTTGATAGTTAAAAAAGGCACCTGTTGGGGTTGCCCAATGTCCCCAATACATTTATGTTTTATATTGAGCCTTTGGCAGTGAGGCTTCATAATAAGGACTCAATTGCCCCGCCGCTAGAAGGTATGACACTATTTAAATTATTTGCTGATGACATCATCCTATACTTAAAGCCATACAGGCAAACATTCAGGGAGTCATGAATGAAATTTGAGAGTATACTAGTGTGGGAGGCTATAAAATTAATCAATTAAAAACTGAGCTCCCTTTATTTAATGCAACAAACAGTGATCTGCTGCAACATCTCCAACCACAGTTTGTTCCTCAACACCCAATTAGATATTTAGGAACATTTGTAACAGATAACTTCTTGGAACTATTTCAACTCAATTATAGTGCTATGATTAACAAAGTTGAAAAAAATGTATATATGGCCTTTACTTCCATTATCATTGATTGGTAGGGTAGCCTTAGTCAAAATGTCATTTTTTTAAATTCCTTTTCATGAATTTTCCCTTCAGAAACAATAATTCATATTTTAAAGAGGTAGATTCACTTTTAAGAAATGTATCTGGAATAATAACCAGCTTAGGGTGCAGTTCCCACTCTTCCAATTAGAAAATGAACAGAGAGGTCTTGCACTTCCCCATTACAGGTTTATTATCAGGCATCATTTTTGGACATTATTGTTCATTTTTCTCAAGAGGCAGATGGTTTTGATAATGTTTTGTTAATATGACTGTTGAAAGAGTCTGCAATCGATCTACCAGCTTTTTTTAAAACAGCAAAGCTTCCAAAAAATACCAGCTGTAAGAAAGTGGAGTATTGCGTAGTATTGGGGTTAGCCGTCACCAAGTAATACTATCACAATACCCCAAAGATGGTCATTGGATTCACACTAAAAAATACTTAGCTCAGTTCTGGTAGTGTGGCAATGAGCAGTCAGGCTTTCCTAGAGGAACATGTGTTAAGCATTTCAGAGTACCAATGTGGAAGATAAGTGCTTCACATGACTCAACAGAAATACAACACCAATTAAATTTTTAGAAAGTGTATTTTTATCTTAATATAGACACAAACATGAATGGAATAGCATACATATAACCGGAGTGATGGATTTTATAAGGAATAGAAAATCAGTGCAAAATAATATAGTGAAAATTTAACATTGCAGTCTATGGGAAAAACAACTAGTGATAATCGGTCATTGCAGGTCGAGTTGTGTTGTAAACTTACAGGGTAAGTAGTGAAGTAGGTCCCAAGACCAAGTCAAAACAGTCAGTTTAGTTTTACCTGGCCCGTGGAGCTCTTTTGTAGAATTGTCCTGGCTGTCCTTAGTGCTAAACGGAGCCACGGGACAGCTGTGTTTACCACTGAAATAGTGTTGCTAGGGGAAAAGATGCAAAAAGACAACAGTGGTGTGGTTGCTGAAATCAGTTGAAGGTCGGATGGAAAGCCCTCTTAATGTAGCGTTGAGTAAAGGGGTCGGTTGCCAGACTGGCGACCAAACATTCTTGGCAGAGGTGCGCAGTGCAGAAAGTAACTTTGACGTCCGGCGGCCCAAGGGAACATGGAAGCTGCCTGTAACTTTGTGGAATGCTATATAACAACTAATGGTTCAGTAGGGAAATGCAAAAACATTTTTTTAAACTCGATTATTTTTATCCTGCTTAACTAGGACTTGCTAATTAATGGTGCGACACTTAAAATACTAAACAAATTAACAACTGACACTGACACAAAAAATTTACCTTCTCCGTATATTTCTATTTGAGTATCGCATATATCATAGAAAAACACAAGTGCTACTATCACAGACACAGGACATGTTATGCAATGTGAAAAGCATAAATTAGTGGCATTCAAAAAAATTTGGTCACATGAAAAGTGATATAACATGACAAACAATTGACAATATACAAAAAACACAAACTCATTCAAAGAGGTGCCCATTTAGAACTCGTTATCATTTTTGAACATATCTTCAATTCTTGGCTGTGCATATGTAAGTTATTGATACAGAACACCTATTTGTGTTGTCGACATATCGACCCTATCAACAGTGTGTGTGCATGAAAAACATCACAACAGGTCTTCCTCAGGACTAGAACGTATGAATACAGAGGATTTTACTTAATCAAAAAGTAGTTTCTAACTCACTGAGGTAATCCTCATTCAAACTCTCTTGTGTAAGCCGATATATCAGTGTGGTAACCTTTTGTGTGGGCTCACTATGTATTCTTCTGTAGTTATCAGCAACCTTTAGCTGCGTGGACATCTCATTGCTATAATCCTGTGCTGAATCACACTATCTGCCCTCTTATCAGCGAGATTAATCAATATGCTATTGTTGCTTTTAAGTGACCCTAGGCTTGATCATTTTTCCCTGCTGTGGCTATACTTAATATATTTTTTGTTCTCCAAGAGATCCACAACATCTCGAAGAACTACTTGTTTGAATGCCAGTAATATATGTGACATGAGATGAGATGGAGGCGTGTAAGTAGACAGTGGTCTGAGATTGGTGGCTGACATTCTCCTAGCTTATGTGGGAGTGGGGTTCATGTAGTAAAAATGGCATAAGCGCAACTTTCTGAATAATTGCTGGAGTTCAACTTTGGCATTAAAAGCATTAGGTGGTGAGGTGAGCACAAATGATTTTTGATCGGACATCTTGTTCGCTTTTAGTGAGAGTGTATTTAGATAGATTAATAATAGGATCAGTTAAGTCTATGGACAAGTCCACCCTCTGTACGCTTGTCACCTGTTTGGTATTCCTGTGTGTCTCCACTAATGGAGGAGTCTCACTACTCTCTGATCCTACAGTAAGTACTATTTGTATACCTGTCTACCGGACTGTATTTCCCCATGAACCTCCTGGAGGAAGAATCTCACTGAGTTCCGTCCTCTGCCTCTCCCTCTGTTCCAGCCCAAAGTTTGGCCTCTGTTCCTGTTCCAACCCTGGTCCTGCCCTCTTCCTCTGTGGGGATTCCATTTTCCGTCCACTGATTATAAGAATGAACCCTTGCGCTGGTACCAGGCTGTTCGTGAGCACTGTCCGTGCCACTTGAAATCGATGACTAAGAGAGGGTCATATAGCTTCTAAACACCTGCCTTCACTTCCTGATATATTGGCCCTAACTATTCTGCTTATAATAATCTTCTGAGGTCTAGGGCTCTGTAATCTTCTTATCATAGAGCCTGATATCTCTGGTCAGTCTATCTAATTTTCTCAATTGATTAACTGCATTGAAAACAATTTTAGTTTTCTCAAGTCTTTCTAGTGCTTCTTTAGCATTGTTAAGTACCCTATCCCCAATAATCTCTTTTCTTAAATATGCTTTATTCTTTGCCAGTTTCTTGATATATTCAAGGGCCATTTCTACCTCTGACACCATCCAATTTTAGGATATCTATAATAATAGCAGGCTAAATTCTTACCTGAAGGCCAACCAGGATGATATTAGCCTCAAGGTATTTGGTAAGCATATGTCCATGCAATCTAGTTCTTACTAATTTCTCCTCAAGCTCCTCAAGTCTTATCAATTTGTCATTGAGAGTGGTATCAAATGAAGTTGCAGATGCTCCTAGAAAACAATCATCATCTTGTCTCTATATAAGCTTGGTGAAATACTCCTCACTGTATTTGCAAGCGTGTTTGAAATGTTCAGTAAGTAAAGCTATGAATGAAGGAAATCCCTTGCAGGCTAGCGCCTGCATCTATAGGCCATTAGCTCTAATGGGTGACCCAGTGTCCCACCGAACCTGGGAGATTAATGCTATATAACAACTGGTTCAGTAGGGAAATGCACAATTCCTTTAAAACTATGTTATTTTTATCCTGATTAACGAGGACTTGCCAATTGATGGTGCAACACGTAAAATCCTAAACATATTAATAACCAACACTGACAAAAATATGTACCTGCTCCATATATTTCTAATTATAGATTGTAGAAAAACACAAGACCTACATATCACAGACACAGGACTGTTATTAAACATGAAAAACATAAATAGGTGCCATACGAAAAAATGTGGTCACATGGTGGGGTGCAGAGACAGAATATTGAATCAAAAATATCGATTTACACAACTATCGAGTTAAAAATATCATGAGTCAGAAATATCGACAGACAAATTCTCGTGGTCAAGAATTTCCAATTTAGGTAAGTAATATCGATGTTAAAAATATTGAAGTGCAAAATATCATTTGCAAAAATATAGTTTTTAAAAATATTGATGTTTTATTAATGTTATGTATTTTAGTATATACTTTATATGTATGTGATGTATGTTATTTTGATTAAGATTTGTTTGTATTTTCAATATATGTGTTCAATTTTTAGTAGTTGTTAATTATTTTTTATTTCATTTTTGCGTTTTAAGTTCCGTAGTGGGTTATGGGTTTATAAGTTTCAAGGTTTAAAAGTAAAAAAGTTGTTTCTACTTTTAAAGGGGTAAGAGTTGGGTATTAAATACATTTTTAAATATTTAATTATTAGTTTTTCTTTTAAAAATATTATTTAATTGTGTCTTATTATTTTATAGTTTAATTTAGGTGTGTGTTGTGGATATTATAGTGTTAAAGCATGTGTACTCAAGGAATGTTTTTTTTATTAATACGATTTTTTTAATTGATTATTAATTATGTTAATTGTGGAAATAAATGTAATTAAAAATGATGAAGTGTTTGTTATTGGTGTGGTGTTGTAATGGAGGAATATTTGGTTCTTTTAAAATAATTTTTGTTTATAAATGTATTTATTATTTTATGTTACAGATTATTTGAATGTTTTTGTTATATGTAATTAATATTATAATATGTGTTCTTTTTATGTGTTTAATATTTTAATTTTATATTTTTTAAATATATTGTTTATTAATGTTTATGATTTTCTAAATTTTGTAGTATTTTTGTTTTTTTTCAATTGTTTGAATGTTATTAGTAATTTTTGTTTCACTGCTATCCAACACTTTCCCTAATGTTGTAATCACTGCAGTAGAAATAGTAATTTTTACCTCTATGCTATTCGGTCCTTTCCATACTGTTGCATTCAATGGAGTGGAAATAGTCATTTTTAGCCCTTCTCTATTCAAAATGTTCCCTACTGGTGCACTCACTGGAGTTGAAATAGTAAATGTAATTCCTCTGCTATCCAACACTTACCCTACTTTTGCACTCACTGCAGTGGGAATAGTAATGTTTACCCTTTCGCTATCCAGCACTTTCCCTACTGTTGCACTCCATGGAGTGGGAATAGTAATTTTTACGCATCGCTATCCAACACTTTCCCTACTGTGGCACTCACTGGAGTGGGAATAGTAATTTTTACACCTCTGCTATCTAACATCTTCCCTAATGGTTTACACACTGGAGTTGGAATAGTAAATGTTGTATCTCCGCTATCCAACACTTTCCCTACTGTTGCACTCATTGGAGTGGGAATAGTAATTTTTACCCCTCTATTATCCAACCTTTTCTCTACTATTGAACTCACACGAGTTGGAATAGTACATTTATTTCCTCCGCTATCCAACACTTACCCTACTTTTGCGCTCACTAGAATGTGAATAGTAACTGTTACCCCTCTGCTATCCAACTCTTTCCCTACTGTTGCACTCTTTGGATTGGGAATAGTAATTGTTTCCCCTCTGCTATCCAACACTTTCCTTACTGTTGCACTCACTGGAGTGGGACTAGTAATTTTTACCCATCCGCTATCCAACATTTTCCCTACTGTTGCACTCACAGGAGTTGAAATAATAAATGTAACTCCTCCGCTATCCAACACTTACCCTACTTTTGCACTCACTGGAGTGAGAATAGTAATTTTTACCCCTTCGGTATCCAACACTTTCCCTCCTGTTGTACTCTTTGGATTGGGAATAGTCATTTTTTCCCCTCTGCTGTCCAAGAGCCACGTCATCTAGTTCCCATCTAAAGTACATCACAAGTGTTCCCTGAGGCCCATAACCCAGTTCTCCCTGACCGGCTTCACTAGTACCCCCCCACCCCCCTATGCATCTCAGTCTGCTCTACTGGTGCACATCACTCCTCTGCTCTACACTGTGCTCCCTGAGTTACTCCATCCTTCCTCCCTCCAGCTCAGAGTTATGTATGACAGTTAAAGTGCATTGATGCTTGCATCCTTGTGTGATTGTGTGAACCAGCACCTTTATGTTTGTTCTACTTTGTTAAAACGAGAGCCCGTAGGCGTGCGGTCTTGCTATGCTTGTGCATGTTTTATGTATCGTTAAGTTGCGGCTGGGTGTTGCTATCATCAATGTAGCAGGTGCAGTCGGACCAGAGTTCGAATATTGTGCCCCAAATATCGCAATCTTTATGTACCTCACGGGGGGGGGGGGGGGGGGGGACAGGATGGTAGATGGGCCTAAGTTTTTTGTTTCTTGTATTTGGTCCGATGGTCCCTTCTACACTACGAGTGGATAGTACATCAGTATACATGTACTATACAAAACCTCAAACTTTGTCAATGCTTGTTGTAGTGCAAGGTGTAGCTTTTACAAGTACACCTTCTCCAAGAAAGTTCTGTAAACAAAAAAAAAATTGCTGCTTGTAACCAAACATCTGCAGTCTGAGAGGACTGCCTAACACAAATTAATGTTTCTTGGCTCCGCTTCTCCTCTTTTCGTTTTTTTTCCCATGAAATGTTTTTCTATGTTTGAAAGAAAAAGACTGACTGGATCTACCTGTGCGCATCTTTTGTTTCATTAGACGCTGAAACTAAACTAGAATGGATGAGAGAATAGCTTTTCCAGCCGCGTTGTGAGAGATATTAAACGGTTTTTGGCAGTGGTTGCAGTCGGGTTTGGTCTCTTTTCTTTATGGGACCACAGCAATGAGTTAATAGCAGCTGTCACGCAAAGAGGCAGCGAATTGCATTTGGATAATTGAATACATTTTAATCGGGATCAATTTCCTATTAAGAATTTATAAAAATGCAGCATAGGGTTGAATTACACAGTATTATGCCCGGATAAATGTATTTTCAATGTCAGAAAAAGTCCATTAGGGATTGATGCATTGGTATTCAGCAGCACAGCTGGTTCTGACCCGGCTGATGAGTTCAAGGGAAGTGAAGGCCGAATCTTTACAACAGCTGCTTTGATTGCCAGAGCTTGATATCCGATTTCACTGTTCAAGGTTTCCCAAACCCTGAATACTGTTATCTAAATATTATTGGAGTGAGGTTAAACAGCCTATAATTTAATAAATGCGAAAAATGTAAACGTAAGTGGTATTCTAAAAACTAGAACAGCGTACGGGTGTGTGAACCGCCTGTAATTTAGTGTTTCAGCATAATTGTCAAAATAATGAATAATTAGTGTGCAATAATGTAGTTTCATGTCAAAATCTCACTGACAAATACAGACCAATGAGAATAACCCTGAAAATGACATTTCGTTTTAGCGATGATTTTCTCTCTGAAGCAAGGCGTTTTGTAAGGTAGATTTGAAAGATATGGCCTAAAAATGATTAAAGTTTATCCAGTGCCTAGCAAATGGGCCATGGACGCCAATGCAAGCAAATATCTCCGAGTATGGTATTAAAAACAAAAAAAAAAAGTGCCCTTGCACCTGACGTAGAATTGTTAGAAACACCCCTGGATTAACGGTAATACTAGGCAGTGGCGGCCCGGCAAGGCTCCCGGCTGGCAGGGCGGGCGAGATGGGGAAAAAATTACAAAATTCACTTACCTTGCCGCGGGGCCTGTGTCTCCGCTATTGCTCTCCTCTGTCTTGGTTGGTAAGCACCACAGCTCCCCTGACCAATCACAACGCAGCGTTATGATTGGTCTGAGGGCCTTAGTCCGCTGTTCAGACAGGGACTGGGGGCCTGGTCATGTTCTCCATGCACGTTGTAATGCAGCCTGTATGGAGAACAAGGAAAGTGCACATGACTGTTTTGGGTGGCCCGAGAGAGCTGCTCAAGAATTCATTGCGAACTTAGCAGGGTTCTACCACTCCTCCCCTACTGCCCCGCCCCATCACGCAAAGCTGCAGGTGAAGGAGGACAAAATAAAATGGTAATAATATTACGTTATGATCACTTTATTTTTTCCTTTTTTACTGCTTCAGTCTGTGGGGCGACTCTACTCCGCCTTAGCGGAGGAGCTGCCCCTGGTCATTGGCATGTATTAAGTCCCAGATTTATAGATAAATAGCACCGGTGCATAGTCACTTAAAGTGACACAAAGTTTTGTGCGGTTATTTACTTACCAAAGCAAAATGTATTTTATTAAAATATTTTTTTAAAAGCGAAGGTTCCTTTTCTCAGCGTAAATAACGCTTTCTGCAGCTTTGTGCTACTTTGTCAATGGGGCTATGCTTGGGAGCAACATAAGTGGAACCAGTGCTTTAAATGTGTCAGTAGCAGTTCTTACTAGTATTGAGTACCGGTGCATTCTAGTTTCAATTATGTACTCCAAGACCTTTTAGAGGTGTTAGAATGGCCATAGGTTGTTCACATCATAGTTTGGTACACACTTGTAATTATGGCATTGATCATCAACATGCTATATTCTGGCTTATCCTGGGCTACAACGTAAGGCATTTTCAAAACATCCTATAATTTATTGCATAATAATAGCCATAGCTTGTCTAATCCTACCGTGCATCATCATCATCCCTTGTCCGGGCACTTATCTCAAGACTCCCTGCTGTAAGGCAACCCAAGGACCTTGTTCGGGCAAGTGCACTTGTCTCCAGAGTCCTAGCCGTAAGGCACCCCAAGGACCTTGTTTGGGCAATTGCCCTTTTACGTCCTTATAGGAAGGTTATTTCTTGTTAAACAGTGTGACCCCCTGCCCCCTCATCACACTGCAGCTGAGACACCCACCTTCTCTGATGTGGGTGGGATCAATTTCCTCTGGTGACAAAGATGGGGACTGCTTGTCCGAGTTACCTTTTAGTCTGGGCTTGCGACCATGACCCCTTTCTTGATTGGGCTCTTTGAACCCAAACTTCCTGGCTCACTCCTGTACTTTTCCTTTGGTGTGTCCTCTTGCTGCTGCGTCTTTTGTCTGCCACTCACGGAGGTGGTTAGCTGCCCTCCCTCTAGGGTCAGCTGCTCCTCAATATAAGCAGTAATTCTATGACATACCACAACTGCGCCACCACACCTGATTAGGTTTAGTCGGGGTGGGATGTGTAGGCCATTGCCAGCTTTGCCTGTCCGAGTCTACCTGTGCTGTTCGATCACTGACTGCACTCATTCCGCCTGACCTGCCCTAGGAGCACTGAATCAGCACTGAATCAGACTGACATCAGCTGACCAGGAGGACCCCAGCCTGGTCCGGCTAACACAGAGTTCTGTTAGAATGAAAAGGTTTTGGCTGGGTTGATTATGTATTGTTCTATGTAAGTTAGCATTTGCGGCACCATTTAATAGTTGGCCGCCATATTGAACCATGATCGAAACGAATCATTCCCTTCCTGAAAAAGCAGCTTTTGGTAAGTCTTGTTTCTCCAAGGTTGGACCCTGCTATTTCTCTATGTTTACAGTGTTCTTTTTAGTGCATATCTTTCTCACTAGATAGAGGCCTTCTCCCACTAGTCTAGCGGTGGGCACAGACATAGCAACCTTGAGTAGTAGATAGTGTGTGCCCGGCCTCAGTATCAAATCTCATCCATCTGTACTTTTTTGTGCAGCTACATCTGCCTGGAAAATTCCTTTGTGGGCGTGCCTTCATTGGTTCTGAATCATACATAATGTATCACCATGTTTGCTGATGTCAGCCCCTCTGCAGCAATCCTAAGAGACTGGGCAGACTGGGCTCCACTCCAGTGTATATGAATAAATATATTGGTTTGTATTCTCTACTGTCTGACCGACTCTTCATTTGTATGCAAGGCTAAGAGGTGGTCGTGAGTGACCCGGGTGACCCTAATCGGATCACTTCCTTCAGTTCCAGAACTCTCTATTCAACCCCAAGGGACCAAAAGATTAAGAACGACTTTAGCTTCTGTCAAGCTACAGGAAATGAGCCCTGCATTAGTCATTGGCATAGTAAATGAATTTGCACTAAGAACTGAGCAAGCACCCGTAGTTTATGACGCAAAGTGTGATCTATAAAAACTGTCTGACATGGCTTTGTGCCAAAAACGAATGACTCCTTGAATCAGGCTCTAGAAAGGATAAATGTTTTGATTTTTTTCAAACATTCCACCCGTGGCATGCATCCTGCACTGCACATCACACATAGAATGTGTAGAATGTTTTAGAATTTGTTCAGGCATTGGTAACAGAAGAGTATGATTGCAGTATAAATCTCATGCTGGACAGCTCACAGATATGTCTGCAACATGCTGCAGAGGTTGTGTGTGGCATGGTCCATCCTTTATAATTCGCCAGCATAGGGGATGACACCCATTTTTTCCCCAAATGTAGAATCAATGATTTCCAGTGGACATTTGAAACCCTGGGAGCAGATTAAGGGCACACTGCTCCACTGGACCAGCCCTCCTATCTTCCTTTCAAGAAGGCAGAAAGACTCTATTGCCACTTCTGGGGTGAGGATATGGCCCAATACCTGTGCAGGCCACCCCATCCTTTTGCTTCCTATGGGACCATACTGAAACCTCTAGTCCCAGGGGGCTTCTGGGGGGGGGGATTGGGGGCAACTCCATCCTCAGGCTAACGTCCTATCTACCCCTCATGAAGGTAGACTGTGTTTCTTCTTTTTGGGGTGAATGAGTGGCCTTACTCCATGGTGGAACTCCCTCATCACTTTGTTTTTCTTATGATTTCACTGGTTTCTATGAGGCTTTCTCTCTCTTCATATTTGCACCCAATTTGCTTCATAGAGCACAGAAAAATGGAATGTTCCCCTTTTAAGGTGGGGCAAGGCCCAATGCCAGGGTGGGATGTCCTCACCCTTTTCCTTGTTTCGCTGAAGTGTAAAATTCCTGGTGTCTTTTGGGTTTTCTGCCCCCAGTGGGCAGAATATGTGCAAAATCCCAATTGGGGCAAAACTCCTGTCTACCCCTGGAGAGGGCACTAAGACTTGATTGCCCTTTCTAAGGTAGGGATATGGCCAGATTCCATGGCAGCCCTTTCCTTTTTGTTTGTTTTGGCACAATTTTAAAATCCCTGGTGTTTGACGGGCTTTCTAATACCTGGGGAAGACTTGGGGTAAACCCTCCCAATCTGCCTCTCATTGGGGCCCATCTATGTCTGCCCCTTCATGTGTTTCTATGATCACCTCTTTTTCATCTTCTTCCCCCTCAGCAAAGGGAACTTTAACAACTCTTTGAGGAGTAGTTGCTGACTAGTATGGCTGTGCAATGGACACAGTGGCAGTAGTACTCCTCTGAGGTGGGATTTTGGCGGTGGTGTCTATTGCTGAGGCAGGCTGGCTGAATGTCATTGTATTTGTGGAAATTGTATTCACAATGATTGAAGCCATAGACTGTGTTGTTTATGGCTAAATGTTTTGCAATGTACTCAAAGTGGTAGCAATAGCCCTACGTCCAACTTTTACAGGTTTTGTTTAGGGAGGATTTGCAGGTGGTGATGGTGGAGCATAACTTGTTGAAGCCTTTTCTGTGTCTTTCTCAGTTTTTTGTTTTTAATGGTCTATTTCATTATTTGTTTACGATTTTAATTAATAGACAGATAAATACATAATATATATATAATTTCCCACATGATTAACAATATACTTATTTTTGTTTTCGTGGGTAGTAGCAGCTCTGCTTATATGATTTTGTTTTACATTTTACTTCAACATTATCACATAATTCTTCTGTGGAAGGTAACATAAGTAACTTGAACCAGGTTGAGTGTGGGTTAGGAGCATATGTGTAGTACAGACCTTTGACTGTATGTGAGATTTATTATGTGCAGGTGATGTCAGTCTGTGGTGATGCTAACAGCCACTGCGACTGAAGCAGTTCTTAGAAGTCTATCGTCTGCTTGCATTTATTTATGAGTCCACTTTGAGGAAAAATGCAACTATTCTTCATTTACATTTCTACGTCAATGATCAGTATTTGTCGCCCTGATTTAAGATTCTATCTGACAAGCTCTATGTCATATTAGAACATTGGAATGTTGGTAGCTCCATTGAAAACAATGGAGTGCTCCGGGCTTATAATGGCTGGTATAAGCCCGGAGCTCCAACATTCCAATGTTTCTTTGTTCACAGCCCTGGCTGTGAACAAAGGCTTCAGGGAGCCCGAGGGGATTTCAATCCCCTCGCGCTCCCTGAAGGCTTTATTTATTAGAACATTCTGCCCTCTAGTGGCAGAATGTTCTAATAGCCTTATAGCCCTTCGTAGCAGGGCTATACCGGCAATTAAAGTCCCGCTGCTTTGTTAAAGTCCCTCGCCTTCGGCTCGGGCCTTTAACGCTGCAGCGGGCCTTTAATAGCCGGTATAGCCCGCTACGGCGGGCTATAAGGCTATAATAATGCCCATACACTTTGTTACACGTTTCCATCAACTTGTTAATAACATTGATTTTATAAATATGTAAAAGGCATGATGATACCAATAACTACATTTCAACATACTATGCTTTTCTGTAATGCTTGGACATATAGGATAGCATGTTGTATGTCACTAACCTGGTTACTATCCACCTCTAGCCGTTGCTCCTCCTTTAATCCCCTAAATATTTGATGTTGATAATACTTGTTTTATTTCAGGAGCAGGTGCACCACCATTGGTGAGTACCTCCCTTTGCTATTAGGAGGTAAGGTCCAAAAGTTGAGGCTTCAGGTCTTGAAACTTTTTGTGGAATCATCTACTGTCCAGGGGTGTGTAGATGCAGCATTTATTTTAACTTGTGATTTGTTGTCATAGTTTGGATTTTTTTGCCACTTATTTTAGGGCACAATGACCCATTCGTTTTGACTTCCCATTTACCATCTCCTCTGCAAGTAGTTCTGCCCCACTGAGTTTCTACTTTATAATTCTCTCAGGGGCATCGCTGGCTAATGGAATTAAAAACGTATATGGATGGCTCTGTAATGTGGTTTAGAATGGATGGAAAATTCACAAAATAGCTGGCACACTGTAACGTTTCGAAAATGTAGTCTGTATGTGCCATTTCTATAGAGTAAAAGACAATTATGAAGCCAACAAGTGATAGGAGAGGTAGATTGTTTCTGTTAATGCATTATGATATAGACTTCTTTAAAGAGGTGTGTCTAGGACTCTTTTTAAAATTCGAGCCCTTCTGAGGGAGATGGGGATGTTGTTACAGAAGCTGCACAGATGGAAAAGGCATGCATACTTTTTTCTTTTCTTTTCTTTTTTTACAAATTTTAGTCTTCAGTCTGGTAGGGTCCTGGGCTGAGAGAGCACCAAGCACCACCAGAGATAATTATCTTGTCTGCAAGACAAGTGGGAGTGCTGGTCATGAGGAGCCAATGGACCACTGTCAGGATGGGAATGATGTGACCATATTTCTTCGCTTCATAGAGAGGATGTGTTGCAGTGCAAAGGGTGCAGTGTGGATTTGGGAGACAAATGAGCAGTCATTACCACTATCCAGATGCGAGAGTATGAGGTCAGTTCTGAAGTTGCTTTCAGGAAGAAATGGTTTCACTGACTTTACATGATAGAGCTGGTACCAGGAAGTCTTTCGTTTTTTATTTTGTTTTGCCAGTGTGTTCCTTGTAGGTGAGGTTGGTGTTAAGGGTGAAAATGGATATAAGGAACAAAGAGCAATTAGTAATCCTACAGCAAAAACACCCTCCGTTAGAGTGCAAATGAAATGGAAAGCAGCAAATGACAAATCTTCTGCTCCAATATGTAATTTTCTGCTGACAAGGTGTTTTTGCCCATGTGTAGCGATCAAGCAATGTTTAGCACCCAAATAAATGTCATGCAGTAAGATTGCACCCAGTAAATTGCATGCCTTAACATCGCACAAGCTCAAATAATTTCTGTGGGACCTGGAAAATACTCACAATTTCACAATTTTTTCCTGGCACATGAACCATGTTACTGGTCTTTTGTGTTACAATTAAGTCATATTTGCTTATGCAATATTGAAAACATTTTACTACACAGCTCATATTTGTGAATTCATATATAGGAAACAGTTAATAAAAAGGTATGGTGATATACAAACAATAACACAGAAAAAATATATATTTTTGTATTCTCATTGACCAAATATGACTACAAAAGAGAAACTAATTTCCATTTGTTTCTTTATTACTTGTTTTTGTGTATCTTTGCAATAGAAAATTATTTCATTTTTCTCAGGATTTTTAAATTTCTAAGACTTATATTGTATCTTTGTACATTTTCTTTAAGTCTCTCTTTGCAAACCTGCACTTTTATGAATACAATATCTTTGCATATTAGGTCAAACAATTACATTACAATTGGTATCAAACACAAAAGGTGATCATATAACATGGCTTCATTCAGTCAAAAGGTGATCATATAACATGGCTTCATTCAGTCTACGCGCGTTTCGGCGTTCAGCCTTCCTCAGGCAGCCATGATATTTACAACTCCTATAATACAATAAGAAAAAAGCAATCTATAATTGTGTTGCATATCCCAAAACCTTCAAGTGTACATTTCATTTCATTTAAAAAGGACCTCCATAGTTCTTCTACCTATATACATTTTTATATACATATTATTTACAAAAAACAACCAACACAAACTATCTCCAATTACGTTAACAAGTCCAAAATGTTTATCCTGTTCTAGAACATAGCCTATTCTGAATTTGACTGTGCCATGTTATTTTTCTTGTTATCCTCATTTTAATTTTTAACCAGACAGCACATATGTGACAGGGGTGGATATTGCCTACCTTATTTATATCAATCTTGCATTCTTTTAATTCATGCGGCTGGGTTCAGAAATGTCCAATGTCACCCTTTCTTTATCACTAGCGAGTCACAGACCTTCCCTGCGTTTCTGTAAACAGAGAAAACAGCCAACCGTAATCAATAAACCTAGTCCTTTTAGAAACAAAGTGACTCTATCGGCAATGCGGGTGAAGCTAGTTTTAATTTCCTTGCTACATTTGTAACCGCGTTAGCGTGCTACTCTTATTACCTTCGTTTTATAACGTTCCGGGTTTCAGATGGAATGGATACGCGATCCCCCCTACTCGATGGATAATATCCTATTGCCTCGTTTTAGGTGTCGGTGTCCCTGTAAGGGTACGGACTCGAACGTGCCTGTTAGGCTATCACAATACAAGCGGCCTAGAATAATCTGAAATGACAAAAGTGAACAAAAAAGAGATTACATGAAACTTTCATGAAGGTAGGTCCCACTCCAGCTACTTATAATAGTGCAGTGCTTGTAACACTTACTATTGAGCGCTAATGCATTCCACGTCTCCGTCGTTTAACTTCTCCCAACTACTTTAAAGTATGTAGCAATATATTCGCTATTCAGATGTGCAACCACGCCATCTAAACAAAAGCGCGTATAATTAATTAATGCTGTTTTTAGATGAGAACGTACCAAAGCTTCTAAAGTGACGAAAATAAACAAAGAAGCCATCTAAACAGAAGCGCGTACAATTAATTAGTGCTGTTCCCAAACGAGAGCGTACCGAAAAGAAATCTCTCTAGCATCTCGCCTGATAATCATTAAACTATCTACAGAGCGCGGTCCCACAGCTCTTACCCGGTCACGTTCATCTTTCCTCCTTCTTGTTTTGAAATGAAATGCCGAGGTAGAAACCGGACTGGCCCTTGGGGAGTTCTATATATTTCCCGAACTCTTTGGACATCCAATAGGATGCATCACAAGAAAAGCAAATATATCGCTATATGCTTTAAAGTCGTTGGGAACATTTAGACTACGGACACGCGGAACACACCAGCGTCCATCAGTAAGTGTTACAAGCACCGCACTATTATGAGCAGCTGTAGCGGGTCCTATCCTCATGAAAGTTTCATGTAATCTCTTCTTTGTTTATTTTCGTCACTTTAGAAGCTTTGTTCACTTTCGTCATTTCAGATTATTCTAGGCCGCTTGTATTGTGATAGCCTAACAGGCACGTTCGAGTCCGTACCCTTACAGGGACACCGACACCTAAAATGAGGCAATAGGATATTATCCATCGAGTAGGGGGGATCGCGTATCCATTCCATCTGAAACCCGGAACATTATAAAACGAAGGTAATAAGAGTAGCACGCTAACGCGGTTACAAATGTAGCAAGGAAATTTAAACTAGCTTCACCCGCATTGCCGATAGAGTCACTTTGTTTCTAAAAGGACTAGGTTTATTGATTACGGTTGGCTGTTTTCTCTGTTTACAGAAACGCAGGGAAGGTCTGTGACTCGCTAGTGATAAAGAAAGGGTTACCTTGGACATTTCTGAACCCAGCCGCATGAATTAAAAGAATGCAAGATTGATATAAATAAGGTAGGCAGTATCCACCCCTGTCACATATGTGCTGTCTGGTTAAAAATTAAAATGAGGATAACAAGAAAAATAACATGGCACAGTCAAATTCAGAATAGGCTATGTTCTAGAACAGGATAAACATTTTGGACTTGTTAACGTAATTGGAGATAGTTTGTGTTGGTTGTTTTTTGTAAATAATATGTATATAAAAATGTATATAGGTAGAGGATCTATGTAGGTCCTTTTTAAATGAAATGAAATGTACACTTGAAGGTTTTGAGATATGCAACACAATTATAGATTGTTTTTTTCTTATTGTATTATAGGAGTTGTAAATATCATGGCTGCCTGAGGAAGGCTGAACGCCGAAACGCGCGTAGACTGAATGAAGCCATGTTATATGATCACCTTTTGTGTTTGATACCAATTGTAATGTAATTGTTTGACCTAATATGCAAAGATATTGTATTCATAAAAGTGCAGGTTTGCAAAGAGAGACTTAAAGAAAATGTACAAAGATACAATATAAGTCTTAGAAATTTAAAAATCCTGAGAAAAATGAAATAATTTTCTATTGCAAAGATACACAAAAACAAGTAATAAAGAAACAAATGGAAATTTGTTTCTCTTTTGTAGTCATATTTGGTCAATGAGAATACAAAAATATATATTTTTTCTGTGTTATTGTTTGTATATCACCATACCTTTTTATTAACTGTTTCCTATATATGAATTCACAAATATTTGCATTAAAACCCTGACATAGGAAACTAAATTAGGGGTACCCTTGTTATACTGCAATATACTACACAGCTCATAATCAGGACCCAAGACAATTATTTTCTTCAAGGTGGAAACATTATTTCTTTGCTTCCTGGTGATTCCCTTTCCTTTTCTTTCCAGGTAATCACCCATCTTTGAGATTTTCAGCATGCTTTAATGGCCTCGGTACTGTTGCAGCAAACTACTTCTGTGGCGTCTGGGACCTCTAGCTCCCATTTTGTCCTTCCAGTCCCCTGGATCCTGTAGGGTTTTCCAACTGTACATGACTACGCCAGACACAGAGCTTGGCATCAAATGTTTTTATTCGTCAGCATGTAACTCTGAACTCCTTCTAAAGCAACCTTCACTGTAATACACTCTATCCATTACGTCATAGCTCTACGGAGTTCATCAGGAGCCAAAAGGGTTCCATCATTGTTAACTTGCAAGACACTACAGATCCTATAAGAGGGCTGTCAGATTCAGAAGCAGCCTTCCTTTTAACTCCCTGACAGTCTTTGGCACTACTGCTTCGTGGATGTTCCACTTTCCCTTTCCGTACAAATCCTGGTAGTCAGAAGGGTGGCACACATTTCCCTGTGTTGTGTCTTCAATATATTTCTCCAAGGGCCTTTGGACATTGGTTTTGTGGTTTTGCAATTCCACCAGCAGTTTTGCATCCAGGGTTTCTGTCTTTTCTAAATCCCAATAGCTGGTTGTTTCTCTTTTGGTACATTCTGATAGACTAACAGCTGGTATTTGGAAGATGTATCAAATGGTAATGCACCAATTACTTAATGGTAACCCTCATTACTCTGCATACTGGTCTTTCATGTCACAGTGCTAGATACCTGCTCTCTCTGATCACTTAGTTTGTAGACATTGCTGCTAAGGTGCTGGCCTCCAGATATGTGACAGGTGGAGTGCTCTTTTATGCCTTCAAAAGAGAGGTGGTGCCTAATAATGGGACCAGGCTCAAGTATTGGACAAAAGTTTTAGTAATCTCTAGGACAGGTAAATCTTTTCTGTTTAATGAGGAAAACCTTATAACGTAACAATAGTGATGAGGAAGATGAGCCAGCACTTGAAGTAATGAAGACTACCATTGAGTAATCCAGTCAATCTTGATACCAAGTGTTTGTGTTCACATGTGTATAATGCATTAGTGTTTACGTATGCATGTTGCTTTTTTACCCAATCTGAAAGGTTGACTCTGCCATTTGTACTGGAGAGATTTAGTAAAGGCACAAATCCTGCCAGTAAGGAAATGTCTGAAAGTAGCTTCAAAGAATTACAAATTATGAGAATAAAGTCAAAATGGAAAATATATATTTTTCTCACCGTTGTAGGATTCTTGAGGACCAAATGATGTAGATTTTTCACGTAACCAGATTACGTCACATCGGCATAGACACAGTGCTGCATTATTAGCACCTTCTTTTGTAATATTTTTTATAATCAATGATTTTTCCTAGTTTATTTGGAGTAACTAACACCAACATTTTCAAAATCATGTCGGTTGGTAAACAAAGGTTAGAACTGTGATCTCATTATCAACCCCCTTTCACCATGACAGTGACATCATCCTACCTAGCAATACTGGTCTACTCAGAACTTAAGAATGTGCCCACCTCTACCTTTCTTCTTCTATTGTCTGTGGCATCAGAGAGGTATTATAGCATCCTCGCGATGTGCTGTCATTATCAGCAATTGGTCTGTAAGAATGGGTTTGGAGTGGAAGAAGTAATGATAAACATGTTTATGTTTTCACTACATGTAGAGGTCTTTTGGTGTGAGAGATTGGTATATTACTATAAATGCAGCAATGTGTGGCTTGCTTGTAGTCAAATGTCTCCTAATTCAAGTCACATACATAATGCAAGGCTTTCAATGGATAGTGTGGAGTAGATTGAGACTGATGACTCGTAATGGTCTTTAGGATCTGGTTTTTGACAGTTCAATGCCATGTTTTAGAAAAACTGCAGGAATGGGGCTTAGTCTAACACTATTATATAGTAATAATATTATAAATATATTATTATTAATGTTCCATTAGGGTTTGGTTAGCATACGTAACATGTCATCTCTGGATCCCCATAAAACCACTGCCCAAATCACATCTTCAACTTAGAATGTGAAGCAATCAGAGCCCCCCTCGCAGGACTTCTCAACACCTCCATCACTACAGCTACTTTCCCCAATACATGGAAACACACCGAGATCAAACCCCTCCTTAAGAATCCCACAGCCAATGCCAATGAACTCAAAAATTACCGATCCATCTTGCTCGTCCCCTTCCCCACCAAAGTGTTGGAGAAGGCCATCAACCTCCAGCTTTCGATCTTCCTCAAAGAAAACAACTTGCTCGACCCCTCCCAGTTAGGGAACCAACCTAACCACAGTACCGCGACTGCCCTGATTGCAGCCATTGACGACATCAGACGACTCATCGACCAAGGTGGCTCTGGCATCCTCATCATCCTCGACCTCTCAGCAACCTGCGACACGGTCTTTCGCCACACCCTCATCACCAGACTACACCATATAGGCATCTAGGGCAAGGCTCTTCACTGGATCACCTCATTCCACTCCAGACAAACTAAAAGCATCCACCTTTCACCATTTGCCTCCGCACTCAAAGACATTGTAAGTGGTGTTCCCCAGTGCTCCTCTCTCAGCCCCACCCTCTTCAAAACATACATGACAACTCTGGCCAACATCACCTGCATCCACAGACTCAATATCATCTCATATGCTGACGAAACCCAGCTTGTCCTATCCTTCACAGAAGACCCAGACACCGCAATGCTTAACTTCCAAACCACCATGACCAACATCTCCAACTAGATGTAAACCAACTGCCTAAAACTCAACTCAGACAAGACAGAGGTCATCATTTTAGGAAACAATCCCTCTACTTGAGATGACGCCTGGTGGCACTCCACATTTGGCCCATCATCCTCCCCGTCGGATCATACACGTAGCCTTGGCATCATCCTGGACACTCATCTCACCATGAAACAACAGAGCAATGCTGCCTCCTCTGCCTGATTTCTCACCCTCCGCATGTTCCACAAGATCTTCCGGTGGATCCTCACCCTTACCAGGAAGACAATAACCCAGGCACTAATCTCCAGCCAACTCCACTATGGCACAGGAACCACCAAACAGCTCCTTAGCAACCTCCAAACTATCAGGAACTCAGCGGCAAGACTCATACTCAACCTTCCAAGAAGTGCCAGCATCACCCCTCACCTCAGGGCGCTCCACTAGCTACCCGTTCAGAAGTGATTTATTTTCATGCTCCTCACCCACTCCTACAAAGCCCTCCACCAAACCGGACCCAACTACATCAAAAACCACCTGACCATCTCCCAACTGACCAGAGAGTTCTGCTTCACCACCCTCAGCTTAGCCCACATCCCACACATCAGTCGCAACCGATATGGCGGCCTGTCTTTGTCCTACCTCGCCGCCAAGCCCTGGAACGACCTCCCTCACCACCTGCATATGTCTGCCACTCTGAGGGTGTTTAGTAAGCAGCTGAAGACCTGGCTTCCGACCTCCATCTCTCTCTGACCCAGGATCGCTCATACCACACAGCGCCTGGAGACCCCCATGGGTGACAAGCCATGCTATACAATCCCCGATGATTGATTGATGTCATGGATATGCCTTTCAAGAGGCGTGGTTACTCTACTGCCTAATTTATTTTAGCTGCGATGCAAGGACATTTTAGGTTCCGGGTAGGCCATTTCCTCAAGTTGTAGTCAACCAGCACTTATCTTGGCCTGTATCAGTGGGAAGAGCTTCTTCTCACACAATGTAATAATTCGGAGTAGAAGAAACTGTCCAATGTCTATGCCGTACTTCCAACCCCCACAGCATTCTGTGCCTGGTAATCTTCTTTCTTAACTAGTGTACAGCCTCCTTGAAGTCAAGAAGGGCACGTACTGGAAGAATGTTTCATTACTGCATGAGGAAATGTCGGGAAACCATAGCTACCGAAAGCACAGGCATCCCTTGGGAATACAAACCATTAACCAAGGTTTACCAACCTACTTTCTGGAAACAAGAGGAGGACGGATACCAGCTGGTTACTCACACATATGAATTAAACTAGGATTCACATGGCCAAAAATCTTTGGCAGCAAAACAATGCCAAGCATAACACAGGAGTGAGAATAGAGCTGGTGAAATATTGGTTTAACATAAAGCAGATGTCGATTAGTCCAACTCACTGGACAACTTGTATTTTCTGGAGAGAGATCAAATAACAAACAACCCACAGGTGTCATATACAAGGGGGATGAAAATAGTCTGAAGGGAACCACTTTCATGTTCAGATACATATTATGTCCAATATTATCGCTACTGAAAAAGCATAGCAAAGAGGCTGCTTGTTCAACAATTATGCACAAAATATACACGTGGGATTTGCTACTGCCGTCACGCATAAAGCTCCCAGTGGAGTGACACTGTGCAGTTTTTAGAGTGGAAAGACTGGTAAGTCTTTTCCATTTTAGTGGTACATTTAAGAAGGCCTGGTACTAGAATAAATTATTCAACTACCCTCAATCACGAATAGTACAATTAAATAGAAATCTATTGCCCGAGTGTCATGTATATTCACCAAAGAATGAAAAGACTATCCCCAAATAAGATTTCAGTTAAACATAGTACTAAACACAATTGTAGAAATGAAAAGGCACATCAAAGCACAGCAGAGGTCTTGCCTCAGATGTCTTTGGTGCATGGAAGTGAGATTAGTAGAGTAGCCAAAGATGCTGTTCCTATAGCTGACCCCTCAGTGACCCTTCCTTGTTGACAGATTATTCTTGAATTGCCTGAAAGCTGTGAAACATATTCACACTGGTCCTAAATGTGCATTGCATGTCAGCATAGGTTTGACTGCAAAATGTGTGAGGGTACTATTTAAAGAAATAACAATTTCAATTGGAATCACAAATATTTTACAAGACTTAAAATTATCCTACCTATTTAAGGAAAGGGCCAACATGTTTAGCTGCCTTATCTATGTAACTGGGTTATTTCATTAAAACACTTGCTAACTATGTTCTCCCCTAAGGTGTCTTGATGGATGAAGCTTTATCATCAGGGAAATTTGGTCCTGACCTTATGCCACCATAAACTAAACTCATAATAAATCTAGTACTTATGTTGCAGTATACTGATGAATGTTCTACAGTATCATAAATTTTTTAAATAAGTCCAAGAGCATTAGTACAATGTATTACTTCTATTATGGAGAGGATTCACAATGTATTCAAAATTGGACTAGGTTATGTCTGTTTATACCTTGCTTTAGATGTTTAATCCTGACAATATGACTGTTTGAAATGGGATCTCTGGTTGGCTAAGACTTGCGCCAAATGCCAGGCAGAGACCACCACTCTAGTCAGGGCAAGGGAGTTACACACCAAAGATAACCCCTGCTCACCCCCTTGGTAGCTTGGCACGAGCAGTCAGGCTTATCCCGGAGGCAATGTGTAAAGCATTTTCGCATGCACACAGCAACAACATCCCAGGCACACCACAAAAGGAACTACACACTAGGTTATATATAAAAATAGCCTTTGTATTATCATAACACATTAGAATAGTAAGCACATATTATACACTGTGCCAACTGGCACGGGGCAATATTTACAATGGATTATTTACACCTGACAGGGCCAACTGGACCACTGACAGTACCATCACAAAGTGAACTTAGTAAATGTAGAACTTATCATAAACATTGAACACAACCAGTAACTACTGGTAATCACTGTACTTAGCATCGGCCTGTAACATAAACTACATTATGCACAGCATCACATCAGGCGCGAATTACATTCTGCGCCAACCTCACCATCATAAACACCTGAGGCAATCCTCTCACAAGTCTAAACGCATTAGACCCTGACCTCCTAAGTATAACTACATCAGGAAATAAATCTCACTAGCATAAACCATAATATGCGAACCAACCTCATAATCATAAAACACATTTAGAGGTATCAACACAGGGTGCATAAAACATACTACACACAGTACATTTCCTAGCACCACAATCACATTAGGGCCTGGCGCCCTACACCTTCTAGTCCCCCTGGCCAACTGGCCATCTCACAAAGGGGGCTCAAATGCCCTATGTCCACAGAGTCAGGGCGCGCTGCAAATGCATCAAAAGTCAAGGGTGCGTCACTGTGCAAACCAAAACGTGGCAGCTGCCCACTACTTGCTGGGCAGCTGGGAAAGAGTGGGGCAATGGAGTGCATCTCACTCCTGACTTCACAAGACCCCAAAAGAGCTGTGCGCCAAAACAGTGCAGCTGCCCACTACTTGCTGGACAGCTGGAAATTTAAAAATAAGGCATGGGCCCTCAATGGCCCTTAAAACAAATATGCCCAAAGTTGGAGCCACATGGGGCTCTGTGAAGAAACATGCCTCCATGGAGCGCACTGGCTCCTGAAATAATCATGCCCCCAAGCGTTGCAGCGGCCCGCAACTGCGGCGCCGCTGTGAAGATCAGGCCCACACTGGGGCACTGAAAAAGGGTCAGGGGCCTCTCTGGCCCGGTAAAGAATTATGCAAAATGTTGGAGCGGCTCGCTGCCATCCGGGGCCGCTCTGGAAACAACAATGCCCAACGTGAGAGCCACACAGGGCTCTAAAACAATCATGCTCCTCTTGACTCTGCCAGGCACCACTCACCTGGGCTCTTTGGCGGGACTCCTCCGGGCTCTGGAGCGGGACCGTCACTCTCCTTTTCGCCCGGTCTCTCCCTTGGGAATGGGACTTCACCAGGGCAGCATGCGGGGCTCCGTCTTTGTCACGGGAGCCCCGCGGGGAATCTTGCTCCGGTCTCTCTTTCCGCCTGGGAGACCAGCGAGGCACGGCACAGCTTCCCCCAGGCAGGGGGAAGTGGAAGTGGAGCACACCAGGCCACGCCCACAGTCAGGCGGCGTGGGCCTGATTTCCTGGTTTTGCCGTGGGCCTCAGCGGTGATTTCTTCTTTGGGGCAAAACGAGGGGTAGGCTCCCTCGAGATCAAAAATACACAGCGGGGTGGGCGCCCGCCTCAATCAAGGGCAAAGTCAAGGGTTGGGCACCCGCGAACAAAACTAACGGCAAAGTCGCGGGGTGGGCACCCGTGCATACAAATAATTAAATAAGCGGGGTAGGCACCTGCAAAGCCCCGGTAATTCTGGGGGAATCCCTACACTGGGGATTCCCTCCAGGCGAGAGGCAGCTCGGCGCTGCGAAGCCCACGCTCTCCCTCAGCTGGGCAAGTTTAAAAAGCAGAATAAAGCGCTCCTCAGGCGCTGGACGACGATAGCAAGCCTGGTCAAAAGCAAAAATAAAGAGCAACAGGTCCCAGCAGTCCTGGAGGCATCAGGGGGGCCTTGTAGGGCCCAGGGGCCAGCACACAAGGCCCTCCAGCAGGGAGGCAGCCTCCATGGCGGTTCCTCATGGGCCCCACCAGCAGCAAGCCCCCTCCTGTCAGGATCCAAGCAAGAACATTTTCATGGGGTCACAGCCCCTTCTTTTATACCAGCAAATCCTATGTCCTAAAAGTGTAGGCAATTGGAGAACCAGATACAACTGCATCAGGGGAGCTCCTGAGCACTTTGTTTTGCTCAGCTCCTCTCTCCCTTTCACAGGACAGGCTAGGTGCTGAGACGCACCACAGGAGGCGGAGCCAGCATTGTGGAGGGAAGGCACAGTCCTATTCAGGTCCCAGGTGCAACTCCTCCCTCCCATCTACATGCAGATCTCTCCATTCACCACCAGGCAGACTCACCCTGGCTCCTGGAATTCCCCAGCCCTCTCAGCTCCTGTCAATCACAAGCCAGGCATGCACTCCACATCAGGCAGGCAGACACACAGTACACAGAAAGGCCAACTTCTAGAAGTGGCACTTCTCCACTAGTCACCATAAATCTGCGCACACCATTGTGCAGCATTTATTCTCACGAGTTTGCACATACTAAACTCGACCCTGCACTCCTCTCATACCAGGAATTACCATGGACACACATATCCCCCATGCATTCCTATGGGAGGTCAGGCCAATCTCATCACACGCACTCAGAGAGCGCACGCACTTTACACTGGGCCACAGTGCTAAAGTCCGCAGAGGCCAAAAATCACTACCAATATGTCAGAGCTTAAGGCAAAAAGTTCGGGGGTGAATCTGCCAGAAGGGCCAAGTCCAACAATGACATTATGTCTTGAAAAATCAGCACTACATCTGAGTGCAGAGTACCTACAACTCACCAAAACACTTGACAAATTTCAACTTTAAGCACACAAGAGAATTTTTAGACTCCTACTCTACACAATTGGTTACATTATCATATTAGAACTAAGCCTCGAGGCGCAAATGTGGTCCAACAGGGGAGCATTTCTAAAATATTACTTTATGGGCCATAAAGGCTCCACAGAATCCCATGAAATCTTTTCTCAAACAGATCTTCAGCCTAAAGTCAAACCCCTGGTCAGTTTACTTAATCAAATCAGCAAATATACTCCACATAGATCTGTTGATGCTAAATAACAAACTGTTATCACACTTTGCTCTTTAAAAAATTTTCAAACAACATATAAAGACACAGTCAAGGATAGCTGATTTGGTCAAATTAAAAGTAAAGAGCACTCCAGTATTTGACGCAGTGGCCACTTTCTATGACACTCAAGACTGCCATATTTGAGGAGACAGCCATACCTTCAGAGCACGATTGGAAAGACATGCTTAAAATATATCATGACTGCAAGGTTGATATGCCTACAGATCAAAGAGATGAATCCAAAATGGCTCTCCCTCTCCATGATAGCTAAGTGCAGACTTTGTGGATACCTAAAAGAAACATTTAACCACCTTTAATGCTGCTGCCCCATGCTCCTGAACGCCTGCCGCACCTTGCTTAAACCTTTGTTTCTCAAACATAGGACATGAACTTGCAAAGACACCACAAACTTGGTTTTTAATATAATGAAGCCAAGTGACTTGACTAGATTTGGCAAGTATAGCAGCCTACCACAAACATTACTTAAAAACACTGATAAGCTAAATCATTAGCACAAAGATCCACCGATCTCCACAACCTTGAAAAATTGGCCTTTAATACTCTTCTGGTTCCGTGCACAGTTTGCAAAACCATAGCATCTTTGCACTTTTCCTCTGTCCTTGCTCATGAACTTGTAATCTCTCATTTTATTGTCTGTTGTGGAACTGTTTTAATGAGGCCACGCTCGTTGTATATTTTTAAGCCAGTTCTTAAGCACTTGCAAGTAATACATGTGATTTATACTCATGTCTCTGTAGACACATTGCTAAGATTTTATTTAAGTATGCAATAAAGGAATTATGACTGAATTACCTACAGTTGTGGCAACAGGGCTGGCTTTAGGGCAGTGTGACTGGTGAGGCCACACTGGGCGCTGACCTGTGGAGGGGGCACTGACCTCAGGTGGGGGGACTGTGTTTAGCATGACTGGAGAGATGAGGGGCACTTTTGTCTGGTGTTAGTGAGAGAATCCAAGGAGGTGGTCATGGGGTGGGGGAGGCAAAACATATTATTGCACCGGGAGCAACCGGCTCTAAAGCCGGCTTTGTGAGGCGACTTCAATCAGTGAACGATGTTTCATTTTGGAAAGGACCATGGTGGGTCATTCAAATAGAACATGCTGCAGTGTGATCTCCAGTATCTGCTACCATCATAAAACTTTCCTTTGCCTTTACAATTGAAGCAGATGCTTACAAGTTTAAACCATGTTTCAAGGATAACATCTTTTAAAATGATCCTTCTTAAACTGTAATGGAGTGAAACGATTTATTGACACAGATGCATGTTACCAGTAGTCAAAAGTGCCCTATTTTTTTCAGAAGCGCTAATAGATTACTTAATCAATCAATCAAACAACTTTATTCGGTTTACAACTGTAAAACCATAAAAGTTCACATGTATAAAAACAGTAATAAAATTCATAAAACCGTTACACAATTCTATACATACAAAAGTTAATTCATGAATAAAATACCCAGCAAGATCAATTGTCCCATAGGGTCAGAGGTTTAGTTAGACTAAAGAATAACTAGAGCCTGCGATCTTGGCAATCATTTTATCACTAGCAGGGAACTAGATTAAAAAATTACCCTCCAGAATACCGCCCTCAATTCAAAGGATGCCCTGCATTTTACTGTGGATTTAAGAAAGTTAAGAACAAATAGGACAGAATCTTGGAATAGCAGCTGTACATAGATTAGAGCTGGACGAGTCTGCCTAAATTTCAATCTCTTTAAAATTAGAACAATTCGTTTTTTCCGGGGGATCGCATAGAGACTAAAAAAGAATAAAAAATGAAGCAAATCCTGAGGAGATACACCGTTGCAGCCACAGGATGCTAAAGGCTGTCCTCTAAAACATCCCCTGGGGAAAGCTAACAGGAGATGGAAGAGGCCCAGGCGGAACCTAGTCAACAAAAAACAATCAAGTGTGCTAAAAGAACCCAAAAGATAAGGCGCTGTGGTTGCTGATGTTTTCAAAATTATAAATTGTCGCAGTTCCAAGTCTTCCCTCTCCAATTTCATTAAACTACAGAAAGACTCTCTGACCTAAGCCAATTCCTTTATAGCTGCTGTTTCTGGATTGGTGTATAATTCTGGTCTGCCCAATCTATCAAAACTGGACCTAATATATCCAAGCCATGGTATGCTATGTGATTGATCCAGCGACATACACTCTTTCAGATTCCGCTGAGTCAGTAACAGTTCCGCATTCCACCCTGTTTTCAGCCAGAAGATAAGTGGGCATAGGGCCAAGGTGTCACTCAGATAAGGGACCCCCAGTTCTTCATGCACAACCATATTTGAAGTCCTATTTGGGGCACCCAGTAAACGCTTCAAAAACCTATTGTCGGCCACTTGCAGATCTTCCATAACTGCGTGCCCCCATATTTCACTACCATAAGTGGCCAACGCAACACATTTTGCCTGATTTATCTTTAGAAGTGCCGCTAGGGGTCTTTTACCTAGTTTGGTAGCAAAATTAAAAATAGCTGCATTAGCTCGCCCTAAGTCACCCCTCTTTCTCTGCTTTAGTGGGCCCCAGTTCTGGTGTTCATCTAGTATAACTCCCAAATACGAGAAAACCATGGTACATGGAACCTTCACGGTACCTACCCTAAACTGAGAGGTCTTTTTTGAATGGGTACCTATCTGCATCACAAAAGATTTTGAATAATTTATGGACAAATCCCTATCCTTCATGAAAGCAGAGAATGAATCAAGCAGGGTTTGTAGCCCCCTGGCGGTCCTGGATATAAGGACCGCGTCATCCGCATATAATAAAACTGGGAGGCCACGGCGGCCTACCTGTGGAAAATCAACCCTCGTATCTTGTAATACCCTGTCTATATCGTGAATATTTAAATTAAACAAAAAAGGGGCCAAGATGCAACACTGCCTTACACCTTGCTTTATTGCCACAGTGCGAGAAACTCTAAGGTCCTGAGAAAATCTAACCTGTGCCCTGGTTGCTTGATAACGTCTTTCTAAGAAACAAACAATATTGTCATCTACCCCAATAGCAAGCTTGGATTGCCAGAGTTTGCTCCTATTCACGCGATAAAACACGGAAGACAGATCCATAAATGCTAAATAGATAATGCCGGGGCGAGCAACCATGTACTTATTCAGGATCATGGACAGATTAAGACATTGGGCCATGGTAGACCTTCCATGGCGAAACCCATACTCGATATCTGATAAGATGGCATGCTCCTCTGTCCAGGTTGTCAAGCTTTCCAAAAGCACGCGACTCACCACCTTGACCACCGAATCCAGAAAGGTCTATAGCAATGGGTGCTGTCAAGGGTGCTGTCAAAACTGCGGTAAGAACCGGAGCCCAGAGGGTTGGGTTTGATTTTAAAAAGTCGGCTGGGATACCATCAGGTCTTGGTGCTTTATTACTGGGGAATCCCATGATGCCACCCTTAACCTCGGGGATACCAAAAGGGATGATGGACTGAGCGTTTGAGCAAATCAAACACTCACCCCAGTCAACTGATCTAGGTTTAATCCATCATCATTCTTTAGCTCACTCCACCACCCCAGTTCAGACATGGCCATATGCAAATCAGCCTGACCCTGTGCCTCATGGGAACAGTCCAGCCCGAACTACTAAAGCCATGTCTTCCCTGGACCGGAAACAAGCATCCTGAGACCGGTTTCGGGTACATGACCCTCATCAGGCAGGCTATCTTGTATCCAGTGGCAAAGTGAGCAAGGGGCCCACGTCTGGGCATACCCTGCCAACTTAGGGGGAACAAAGTGATACCAAAAGGGATGATGGACGGAGCGTTTGATTAAATCCAACACTCACCCCCGGTCAACTGATCTGGGTTTAATCCATCATCATTCTTTAGCTCACTCCACCACCCCAGTTCAGACATGGCCATATGCAAATCAGCCTGACCCTGTGCCTCATGGGAACAGTCCAGCCGAAACTGCAAAAGCCATGACTTCCCTGGACCGGAAACAAGCATCCTGGGACCGGTTTCGGGTTCATGACCCTCATCAGCCAGGCTATCTTGATTCCAGTGGCAAAGTGAGCAAGGGACCCACGTCTGGGCATACCCTGCCAACTTAGGGCGAACAAAGCGATACCAAAAGGGATGATGGACTGAGCGTTTGAGCAAATCAGACACTCACCTCCAGTCAACTGATCTGGGTTTAATCCATCATCATTCTTTAGCTCACTCCACCACCCAGTTCAGACATGGCCATATGCAAATCAGCCTGACCCTGTGCCTCATGAGAACAGTCCAGCCCGAACTGCTAAAGCCATGTCTTCCCTTCCTAGGATGCTTGTTTCTAGTCCAGGGAGGACCTGGCTTGGCAGTTCGGGCTGGACTGTTCCCATGAGGCACAGGGTCAAGACTTATTTGCATGTGGCTGGGTTCAAACTGGAATGGCATGGTGATCAAAAAAACGATGGATTTAGGCCCAGATCTCTGTACTGGGGTGAATGTATGACATTGCTCTGCATTCTGTCCATCAACTGTTGTTTTTGCATCCTTAACCTCAGAGCAGCAAAAAACCAAGACAGAATCTGCAACCACCTTAGGTAGTAAGCAGGTTAGCTCAGTAGGACACTCAAATATATCTTCGTAATGGTAAACCCACTCCTCCTCTGTTATGTTGGCAGCTACCGCACTCCCCTCCTCAGAATTTAAAAAAGGACTATTAATTCTCTTCCAAAATTTTGAACTGTCCCTCAGTGTGCTCGTGTCGATAAGGTCCCTCCATGCTTAATTTTTTAAAGCAGATTTTAGTCTGACAAGTTCTATATTATATATATCCTATGGCAAGATCTCACCTGTATAGTGTCCCTGGGGCATTTACTAAGTGCCTCCCGCAGCATCCTAGCCGCCTTTGAACAAAGAGAGTCAAACCATCTAAGGGACTGAATGGTGGATCGCCTGGCCGGGGCGCTTAAAATTCACTTATTTGATCTGAGATGATGTTAAAGATGCCAATTACATCCTTAGGCCCCAAGGTTACAGAACAGTATCTAGCCAACTCGTTGGCGCACGAGGCCAACATGTATGCGTAAAACACGTCTGGAGCTAACTGGGACCATTTTAAATGCCTCCCACCATCAGTTGGCCTCACCACCCCACTTTGGCCAGCCCCCACCGTGTACCATACAAGGTCCTTGAAATTGTACACATAGGGGGTTATGGTCACTGTGGATACTTGCTTGTATAGCAAATCCTAAGAATAGATCTAATATGGTTGAGGATACCAAAATAAATTCTATGAATGATCCTTCACCCCTACCTTTAAAAGATGGTGTAGCTAACTTACTGCATGGGTCAGATAAACACATGAGAGACAACGGGTCAAATTCATGGAGGAGATCGTTCAGTAACTCCCCCTGTGTGGAGTGTTCAAAGTGGATACCCTGCACACGTGGGCACCCTATCTCAGCCACAGAACCTACCATGGGGTCGCCGCAGGTATGAATATTAAAGTCCCTGGCATTCACAAGGTATCCAAAAGTTGTATTCAGATGCTACCTTACAAAGGAGCCTAACAGAGTTCTGTTACATATTTCATAGATGTTCGATGTTGAGTTATAGAAATTTATGAGGCTCAATTTACGGGGCCCCCTATAGAGTACCAGTGTCTGTCTACATGGGCATTCTGTTGACAAGACCTTTAGACCACAATCAACTGCCAGGGAGATGTAAATTATGAGGCCACCCCTTGATCTTCCCACATGAGATGAAATAGCCGGAACTGAAAATGACTTGTAACCCTCCAATGGTGGAATACTTCCAGTTAGTCAAGTCTTCTGTAAACAAATTATGCTAAATTGTTCGACATACATAATCCATAAAGGGTCAGAAAACTTGGTAGCAAGTCCGGAAATATTCCAGGATATAAAATTTCTATTACCGGAACCTGCAGTCCTGATGCTTGATCGTGGAGTTTCCTGCGAGTTAGGTGGTTTTACTTGACTCGATGAATCGAGTCCACTAAGTCAATCACACACATCTAGAGTTATCAAAGGTGTAAAGCGATTAGCTAACTCAAGGGTAAGAGGTGGTGGCAACTCCAGCCAACCATGTCCACAGTTGCTCCAGCGATTTGAATCTGATACCCAGTTTGGAGTCGGATTAATTGATAATTGATACAGTGACATAAGGCTATTAGTTGGGCCATTGAAGGTGTTCGCCAGATGGTTATGCCTTGGGGGTTCAGGTTTATAGAAGAAACCAAGTGGTAGGGGAACAATTGATATCTTAACGCCTTGAGAGGGATTGTTGATGGCAGAGAACAGGATCCTTTCCGCAAGATGAGGTTGATTTAAGTTGATGATGATACAATCACCACTGAACAATTTGCGAGAGCTTCCAACCCAGTTAAACCTATGCACCATATTTATGTATTTCGCTGCCCTTGTTCCTAGTGCCGTATTACAGGATAACTAGTGTAGTACCTTGTTCTTTAGTTGAGTGTATTCCTCCCTCGACCCCTGGAGAAGAGTCGGCACATTCCCCAATACCACAACGTATGGGGTTGACTCTAGCGGTTGATGAATATCAGGAAGATTAGTCATAAGATTTTCTGAGGGGCCCTTACCCTTGCCTCCTTCCTGGAATTGCTCCGCATGTGCATTAGTCTCCTGGATTGATTGGGAGCAAGCGGTCAAACTTCCCTTAGAACCTAAAATCATATCTGAAGCCATGCCAGGATGAGATGCAAATGGGGGTAAAGTCAATCTGGGTTGAACTTTATCACTTAGAGACTTTGAGGGGAGGGGTGGAGAGTCCTTAGATAGAGTGTTTGAGGCTCCTGGGTTTAAACCTTCTGCTATTAAAGTGGCCATCAATGAATTCACCTCAACACCCCCCAACAATGGTCTACTGTTGAGCCTTGAAATGCTGTTTTCAATTAGAGACAGCCGCTGAATAATTGGGCCAAGCTTAATATCCAAAATCGCTTTGAAACAGTTCTGCATAGATTCTAAAAAGGGTGTCATATCTGCGTTAGTCAGCCCTTGCCTGACAGGTATAGTCTTGGGTATCGATTCAGCCTTTGGCCTTTTTGCCTTCCCACCAGGTGGCTGACCTTTTCTTTTCACGCTCGATCCTTGATTAGCCCACTCTACACCTCCAGGCCTCCCTTGAGTGATTGGTCTGCTGACGGATGGATTCACAAGGTGATTGGTATTCGGGCCCCCACTTGCCCATTGGGTGGCCCTACATGAGCCCCCTCGGGGGAATTAATTGTGATGGTAGGGCTAAAGGGTACCTATCGACCAGGGCAATGACTAGTCGAGGTGTTTAGGCCAGCTAGGTCTGGTGTTCCTGAGTTATTAAGTGGATAGTCTGTACTGTCCACGTGAGTAACTGTGCATGTTTGCAGAGAATGGTTGGGAGGTAACAGGGACGCTAGACAGGCATTGGTTCACCAATTCTATCTCCTTGTCCAGCACTGACGTAGCACACTGTAAAAACGAGTCCATGGTTATTATGGAGCCTGAAAAAACTGCTGGAGCAGCTGTCCTACACTTCCCCATCGAAAACCGTCTCCCTATTATTACTCCAGTACCCCAGCCAGTGCATTGATCAACAGTCCCAAGTTAGTCCTAAAAAATAAGCAAAACAGTAATAATGTGTATATAAACGTTGTATCCCTACCAGCTCGATATGTTCTGTGAAGGGATCCAGGTTGGAGTTGATGCCAAATGACTGATCCTGCTCTAGTCCTACTGGGAGTGAGTTGGATTCAAAATAGCTATGAGGGCAAGGAAGTACAGGCCCAGAGGGCAGGCCCAGCCCAGCCTCCTCTGGCCTCTAACGTGCATGGCCCGGGCACGCCCGCACGCCTCCCACACCGTGGGAGCCCTTTCCTCCTCTTTAGCACCTCCTGACACGTTACACCACGGTGGCAGCATGCATGTCGCTAAACACTCTGGGATGCGTAGTCCTGACCTCCGTCTTCCTCTCCCCGGGCTCCGGGCTCTGGACAGGATGAGCAGGTGAAATGTTGGTGAAATGCAGGCAAAAGCAGAAGAAGCAGCGAGATTATGGGCTTCCGCGTTGCGGGAGCCCTTGCCTCCTTCCTCTGAAGCACCTCCTGGCGCGTTACACCCCGGTGGCGGCATGCGTGCCGCTAAACACTTTTTGAACGCGTAATCCCGACCTCCGTCCTCCTCTCCCCGGGCTCCGGACAGGATCAGCAGGTGAAATGCTGGCAAAATGCGGGCAAAAGCAGAAGAAGCAGCGAGTTTGGCTGGATAAGAAAATAAAACACATATACTACTTTTCTGCACATTGATATCTGGGTCGGATTCCAATCTGCCTGCATGTGAAATTTGGACTGTGACCTAGCCAATCCTCTTTCTCAAAAAGTTTTGTAATTTCTTTGTGTGTCTGTAGACTGACTAACAGAACCATTCCACTATATGAGTTGCTCCAAGTGCTCTAATGCACCCCTCTTGGGCCTATCTCTGTGACTTTCCAGTCTTTAAACACTCTTCTTACTTTGTGTTTTATCCATGTTTTGACATCCTCCCTCTTTGACAATATTCTGAATCTCCTTTTCATTCTGCATCCATTTCGGGCTTTGTGATTGCCAGTGATATTTCTTCCATAGACTACATTTTCAGAAGCTTGGATTGTGTGGCATATTCCACAAATGAATTCCAGCTTCTTCAAAAGCCTTCATGACTTGCTTTTAAGGCCCATTCAATTTTGTTTGCAATAGCCTGTACAATTGTACTACCAAAGCATACAATTCATAGAATTCCATACTCACTGCTCCATCTTCATCCAACCATGAGCAGAGGAATCAGCACACTTGTGGCGTGCAGGTAACAGCTTTATCACACTTGAAACATGCTCATTTGTGACACCTCATAACCCCTTCGATGCTCATGATGGAATGATTCCGTCATGAGCATCGGTGCCCCTGTGCTCATGATGGAACCATTCCGTCATGAGGCCAGGGGCACTAAATCCCTCTGCTGCAGACAGCAGAGGGATTTCAATGTAATCCCTTTGACCTTGGGAGCCTGGGGAAGAGCTTCCCCAGCTCTCGAGGTCCCCTCCCTGGTTTCTGTGCAATGAAGATCAGCGCGCACGTCGCGCTGTCTTTATTGCACAGAAACCGAAACTGAAATGAGCCTTTAGGCTCATTTCAGTTTCACTTTCTATGTGCACAGGGGGCAAATTTTTATTAGGGTGGGGGCATTGGCATGCCCATTTTGGGCAGCCCCCACCCTAATTAAAATTTGCCCCAAAAACTCCCTGGCATCTAGTGGACTTTCAGCCCCCCCCCGGGGCAGATGGGGGCATTAGCCCACCCCCTCCCCCGCAAAAATTGCAGCCTTCCTGCCCCCCCTGGGGAGCAGATGGGGCAGTAGCCCCCAATCTGCCCCCCGGGGGGCAAAAAGCCCACTAGATGCCAGGGATTTTTTGGGGAACATTTTTATTAGGGTGGGAGCTGTTTTGGCAACCCCCACCTTAATTAAAATTTGCTCAAAAAAATCCCTGGTGTCTAGTAGGCTTTCTGCCCCCCCGGGGGGCAGATGGTGGCATTAGTCCCCATCTGCACGCCCCGGGGGCAAAAAGCCCAGTAGTCGCCAGGGATTTTTTGGGGGCAAATTTGAATTAGGGTGGGGACTTCCCAAAACATGCATGCCCATGACCCCACTCCCAACCCTGCAAAAATTGCAGCCTTCCTGCCCCCCGGGGAGCAGTTGGGGCAGTAGCCCCCAATCTGCCCCTCCGGGGGGCAGAAGGGCCACTAGAAGCCAGGGATTTTTTGGGGCAAATTTTTATTAGGGTGGGGCCATTGGCAGGCCCATTTTTGGCAACCCCCACCCTAATTAAAATTTGCTAAAAAAAAATCCCTGGCACCTAGTAGTCTTTCTGCCCCCACTGGGGAGCAGATGATGGCATTAGCCCCCAATCTGCATCCCGGGGGGGGGGGAAGCCCACTAGTCGCTAGGGATTTTTATAGGCAAATGGGTGGGGGCTGCCCAAAATAGGCCTGCCCATGCCCCCACCCCCTCCCCTGCAATAATTACAGCTTTCCTGTCCCCCAAGGGGAACAGATGGGGGCATCAGCCCCCAATCTGCCCCCCGGGGGGGGGCAAAAAGCCCAGTAGATGCCAGGGATTTTTTGGGCAAATTTTAATTAGGGTGGGGACATTGGCATAACTGTTTTGGGCAGCCCCCACCCTAATTAAAATTTGCCCAAAAAGCTCCCTGGCATCTAGTCAAATTTCAGCCCCCCGGAGGGCAGATGGGGGCATTAGCCCCCAATCTGCCCCGCCAGGGGGGGGGGCAAAAAACCCTCAAGACGCCTGGGTTTATTTTTTGGGGCAAATATGAATTAGAGTGGGGCAGCCTAAAACGGGCATGCCCATTTCCCCACCACCTCCCCCACAAAAATTGCAGACTTCCTGCCCTCCCTGGGGAGCAGATGGGGCTGTAGCCCCCAATCTGCACCCCGGGGGCAAAAAGCCCACTAGACGCCAGGGATTTTTTTGGGAACATTTTTATTAGGATGGGAGCATTGTCATGCCCGTTTTTAGCAATCCCCCCTAATTAAAATTTGCCCAAAAAACTCCCTGGCGTATAGTAGACTTTCAGCCCCCTGGGGGGGGCTAAAAGCCCACTAGACACCAGGGATTTTTTAGGGCAAGTTTTAATGAGGGTGGGGGCTGCCCAAAATGGGCATGCCAATGCCCCCACCTGTAACAATTACAGCCTTTCTGGGGGCAGTAGCCCCCAATCTGCCCCCCCAGGGGCAAAAAGCCCACTAGACGCCAATGATTACGCTGGCAAAGTGCCTAGCTGTAGTTTTTGAACCCTAGCTCTGCGGGCACCTAGGGAAACCTACCAAACCCACACATTTCTGAAAACTAGACACCCACGGATTTCCAGGGAGGTATGGCTTGCTTGGATCTCCCAACGTTTCCTTACCCAGAATCCCCTGCAAACCTCAATTTTAGCTGAAAATATCACTTTTTTCACAAGTTTTTGTGTGGGAAAGTTGTGGCATCACCGGGCTGACACAAATTTCCTACCACCCAGTATTCCCCCTGGTCTCCCGATAAAAATGGTGCCTCACTTCTGTGGGAGGCCCAAGTACCCACAACAGGCAAGGGCCCAAAATGTATTGAGGTGACATCAAAATTGCCTATCACCAAACAACCTGGTTTTGCAAGGGCGGTTGCCTGGGTTTTTGGCCCCGTGCTCGGCGGCCATCTAGGGAAACCTACCAAACCCATGCATTTCTGAAAACTAGACACCGAGAGGATTCCAGGGAGGGATGGCGTGCGTGGATCCCCCAACGTTTCCTTACCCAGAATCCCCTGCAAACCTCAATTTTAGCTGAAAAAATCACTTTTTTCACACATTTTTGTGTGGGAAAGTTGTGGAATCACCAGGGTGACACAAATTACCTACCACCCAGCATTCCCCCTGGTCTCCCGACAAAAATGGTTCCTCACTCGTGTGGGAGGCCCAAGTACCCGCAACAGGCAGGGGCCCAAAACATATTGAGGCAACATCAAAATTGCCTATCACCAAACAACCTGGTTTTGCAAGGGCTGTTGCCCGGGTTTTTGGTCCTCTGCGCGGCGGCCATCTAGGGAAACCTACCAAACCTGTGCATTTCTGAAAACTAGGCACCTGGGGGATTCCAGGGAGGTATGGCTTGCGTGGATCCCCCAATGTTTCCTTACCCAGAATCCACTGCAAACTTCAATTTTAGTTGAAAAAATCACTTTTTTCACACATTTTTGTGTGGGAAAGTTGTGGCATCACAGGGCAGACACAAATTTCCTACCACCCAGCGTTCCCCCAGGTCTCCCGATAAAAACGGCGCCTCACTCGTACATAATAAAAAGCCATTGCAAATTGTTGCTCAGTTTTTGACTGTGGGTTCGTCGGGTTTTTGGTGAACCTACAAGTCCTATATATCCCCACAACCAGAAAGGTCTAGTGGATGTAACGGTGTATTGCTTTCAACTAATTTTCAATGTTTCCTATATTTAACTGTTAGTTTCTATAAAGAAACCTTAAAGGATCTATACAAATGACCCCTTGCTGAATTCAGAATTTTGTCTACTTTTCTAAAATGTATAGCTTTTCAGGATCCATTATTGCTTCCATACCCATTTCTATTAGCTGGAAGGAGGTTGAAAGCACAAAAAAAGCAGAAATAGGCTATGTCCCAGAAAAATGCCAAAACTGTGTAAAAAATGTTGGTTTTCTGACAAAAGTCTGTCATTCCCTAAAAGCTGGGAAAATGGTGATTTCAGCACCACAAACCCTTTTTTGATACCATGTGCAGGAAAAAACCCAGATGCTTTCATTTGCGGCCCTTTTTTCCCAAAAAAACAAAATGTAGCTGTATTTTCTCTAATTTCTGGGACCCCTCCAGGGGAATCCACAAACTCTGGGTACCTTTAGAATCCCCATGATGTTGGAAGAAAAGGACGCAAATTTGGCGTGGATACCTCATGTGGTCAAAAAGTTACAGGGGTCTAAGCGCGCACTACCCCAAATAGCCAAAAAAAGGCTAAGCACAGGGGCGGGAAAAGGCCTAGCAGCAAAGGGGTTAATGCCTCTGCTTGCTTTAGTCCAGTGTTCATCATTCCATCATTGTTCCTGTTTGGCAGAACTTCTGTTTCCAGAGGTTCTTGCTCACTGATTCTGGAATTTCCGGCTACAGAAATCCTTTCTTCCTGAACCTAAACTATGCAGCATTGCTGCTAAGTTTCCTACACCTGCACTTCTTTGCAGTATAGTTTTATTTCCTAAGCTTGCACTGTTTTTTAGTGTGTTCTTGTCTCCAGCACTAGCACTGTTCAATGGTGTTTCCCTGATTCTGGAACTAACACTGTTTAGTGCTCACAGATTACTTGAACCTTCTCTTCTTTTGTAATACCCCTTTTGCAGTCCCTGCCTTCCTTTCCATGCTTCCTCACTTACTAGTGTTTTGCATTACAACCTTAGCTTATTTCAGTCTCAGTTCTCTAGTTTGATATATTTTCTCTCTTTCTGCCAAGTGTTACTAATGTTTTTCTTTCCATGCTTTCAAACACTACTTAAGTATCGCTTCTCCTCTATTGTGGCTTTGTATTTAGTTGACTCATCCACCAACGCAAGAAATTCGGGAATCGTCTTGGACGACAAGCTCACCATGACAGACTAAGTGAATGCAGTGACCTCCACTTGCTTCCACATCTTAAAGATACAACAAATGTTCTTCACATAGTTTCCGGAAAACACCTGAAAAATGGATACACAGGCCTTGATCACCAGCAGACTTGATTACGGTAACACACTCTATGCAGGAATCACTAAGAAGCTAGTGAACCTGATCCAGACCATACAAAACACATCAGCAAGACTTGTGCTCAATCTCCCCTACTGCACCCACGTCTCCCTATAACTTATAGAACTGAATTGGCAACCAATTCACAAATCCACCCAATTACAAATGCTCGCACACACATACAACGCACTACACAACACAGCCCTGCATATATGAACAGCTGCATACACTTCTACACACCTCCCAGGCACCTCCACTCAGCTGGACTCTCACTGGCACACATTCACTGAATCCCCAAAGCTGCAGCCCCAGGCAGAGCTTTCTCTTATCTCTCCCCCAAAACATGGAACGACCTCTTCACCACATCAGAGCTTCCTCTTTGCATCTTGGGTTCCACAAGAAGCTGAAGACCTTGCACTTTGATTCACTACAAGGAGACATATGCTTTCTCACCTTCTAAATCTGTGAATACCTTCACTATACAAGTACTCGTCATTTTTGTTAAATTAAATTTCTTTTTTGATTTTTCATGTATGACACATTACAAGGGCAATAAACATAAATCAAGTTTCAAATTCAGTAGCGTTGTGCAATATCTCAATAACCGTTGATCACATCTTCTGCTTCCGGCTTGTGCCCAACCACATGTATTGATATTAACCTAGAAAACACATTTTAAAACATAGGGTGTTGAATGTGGTTGCTTTCCAGGCGAAGTCTGGAGTAGCTGCCTTAATTTTATGTTGGAGCCTGATGTAAAGAAATATATCTAACGGTGACGGTGCTTCCCTGGCAAAAAATGTTTCTCAGTTGAGGAATAGGCCATCATAATGGAGGTCGCCACCAGCCTTATGAAGCATGGCCCTGCAGGCCGTTTTGTGCGTTACTAGAAAGGAGAAATGATGAGGCAGTGGGATAAGCAGAGAATAGGGCATTGGTCTACTGAGTTGCGTAGTCATTATGTCCCAATTCGCTGTTGTACACGCATCAGTGGAATCCGCTGCCATGGCAGAGTTTGCTTGTATACCCAAGTAAGCAGACGCTGGGATGGGGGTCATGTAGCCTTGTTCTGTGGACACATACTGCATGAAAGGAGCAAGCCCACACCAATGTAAGGCATAGTGTGCCACAGGGCTGAATAAATAGAGCTCCATGTCTGGTGCCTTGAAGCCCCCCTTAGAGAAAGGATGAGCGAGTACATTCTACTGTATGGGTGGTTTCTTATCATCAGCTGCATTTACATTGCTTTGAAAAAATGTTGCCCTAGCGAGTAAGGAATATTGAGGAACTAATAAAGAAGTTTTGGCAATACGATCATTTTCATGAGAGTACTACGCCATTCTAGGGAGATAGGTAGCAACATCGATCTTGTAAAATTATCTGTTATCACACAGAGGGCAGTGCCATAATTTACTCAGATTAGTTCTTATCTATCTCTGGAGATCAGTACTCCCAAATATCTTAGATCTGTGTTGCACCAATGCAGTGGGTGATCTCGATGGAATTGTTCTGTGGCATGGTTAAAGGGAAAAAGGTGTGATTTCTCCCAATTGATCTGAATAACCAATATGCTTCCAAAATGGACAAACCTGCTAAGTACTCGAATCAGGCTGTCCTAGGGTCCCTGATATATAACATGATGTCATCAGCATATAATGATACAGGTATATGCCTAGAGGGATATATGATGGCCGAGGCACAGTGATGTTGAAGTTTTGTTGCCAGTTGCTCCACCACTAACGTGAAAAGCAAGAGTGACAGGGGGCACTCCTGCCTAGTACTCCATTCGAAGGAAAAAGGGGCCGAACAGTTCCCATTGATTTGTATTTTGACAGTTGGTTGGAAGTACAGCAGTGCGATCCAGAACAAGAAAGGCGGAGGGAATGCCATGCGCAGAAGTATGACCATCAGGTAATCCCATTCCACAGAATCAAAGCCTTGGTGGCATCGAGGAATACTACAACCGCAGCTAGGTCTGGGTCAATGTCTTGTAGGAGTGCAAGCAGGGTGCACAAATTGTGCGACATACCGTGCCCAATTATGAAACCTGACTGGTCAGGCTGCACCAGAAAAGTCATTAAGAGTCTAAGGCGATTTGCTAGAATCATTGGGAGAATTTTGGCATCACAGTTTATAAGGGATAGGGGTTGGTAGGATTCACAATACTCTACTGGTTTGCCAGGTTTGAGAAAAACAATCATCATCACCTCTCAAATTGAAGGTGGTAGCAAGCCAACATCTTTAGCCTCTTGATAGACTGATTGCATGGTCAGGACTAGTGTGCCAGCATATGCTTTGTAAAAAATGGTCCAGCAGGCCATCAGGGCCAAGTGCTTTACCATATTGTAGCTGCATAATGGCCTCCCTTATTTCATCTTCCTCTATATCTGCGAAAAGGAATTCCCTCTGAGCATCGCTCAGCCAACTCAACACCACCTACCCAAGGTATGCATCTTTGTCAACCCTTTGCATCCTGCGAGGAGTGTATAGATTAGTAGAATTATAAAAATAGAGTTGAATATGTCTGGCATATCTTGAAACAATGTGCCAATTTCATCCCCTATCTCAAGAACAACATTTAAGTATCAGGGTTTGTCTAATGCAGGCTCTGGTGCTACCAGATCAAGCTGGTTTTGTTCCCTCGACGTCTACCACACATAACCTCCGTACGCTATTCACCGTAATACATTACCTCCACCACTCTCTGCCTGCGGCGGCTGTCTTTTTAGTTGCCGCCAAGGCATTTGATTTCATACAGTGGTCCTATATGCTTACGGTCCTAACTAGAATGTGAATGCCACAAGCTTTCCTAAAATGGCTAAAACTGTTGTACATGGGCCCGTTTGCCTGAGTTGGAGTGAACGGCATAACATCGGAACCAGTTAAAATTTGTAGGGGAATGAGACTGGGTTTGCCCTAGCATTGGAGTCCCTGGCCTGCATCATAAGGCAAAAACACTCAGCTGCAGCTCTACGTTTCAGACAATGCCCCCTTGCAATATCATTGTGAGGGAATATATTAAATTAGAATGGTATTCTGGATTGAATATCAACTGTAATAAATCAACGGTGTTCCCCCAATGCCGTCTATCCCACCTCATACAATAGAAATCCCCTTGAAGTGGTGCATGGAGCCAATAAAGTACCTAGGCATCTGGGTACATAGAGATCCTGAAGAAGTCACACGTCAAAATTACGGCACTGCTATCACAAAATTGTGTGATCAAATAAAGCGTTGGATTAGTCTGCCTCTCTGACTTGCCGACAGATTGGCAATTATGAAGATGGTTATTCGGACCAATTTTTTATATCTATTTGTAAATATCCCCATTCCCCTCACACAAGACTTTTTAAAGACATTATAATCCTGCATGATAACTCTGACCTGGGCAGGCAAACAACCCGGGATCTGCTAGCAGACACTCACACGCCCCTATACACAAAGTAGGTTTGATACCTCAGATCCTTATCTTTACTACCTGTGCGCTCACGGCCACTTCGCCCACTATTGGCATCACCCTGAAAGATACATTGCACATACTGCAGTTAAGCATGATGACCCCCAACAATGCAGTACTAACGCATGAGAGCCTGCTGACCAGTCTCAATTCTGCAGTCTATTAGACAGCACACAGAGTGCATGGAAACTACTCACTGTGTGAGCAAATTAAAACCCCATTATACGCTGCTAAATTACCCCTACTACATCATCCCTGTATATCAGTCACTAGTGAAATGTGAGCACTGGTAATATTACAGGAAGCCGGGCTCCCAGCTAAGGGGGACGTTTTCCGTGCAGTATCCTTTATCTCACTAGCCAAGTTTATTGGAAACCTGAGGGGTACACTAATGCAAAGATTTGTATATCACAAGTTAAGGTCGGCAATAAAGGCATTGCACCCATGCTTCCCTCACAAACCACCTGAACTGCTGTCTCTGCAGGCCCTGTTAGCAAGCACTGACAGGAAAAAACTGATCACTAGACTGTATAATGCTTCGTAGAGGGAATGTAAGGACCCAATAGATGCAGCCAGGGAACGATGGAACACAACCCTAGACACACTTCTAACACCAGCAGACTGGGAGTTCTGTTGCAGGTTATTAGACAGACTCACCTCAAACAGCAACCTCAAAATCATTCATCTTAAGTATCTGCAGCAAGCTTACTACTCTCCCCAACATCTGTACAAATACGGGTTGAACCCAGATTTGTCATGCAAAAGTTGCGGTGTGGCGGACGCTGATTTCCTACACCTAGCATGGGCCTGTGACCCAATAGCGCATTACTGGGGACAGATAACACAGGTAATATTGGTAAGGATGGGAACAAGAATTCAGTGCTGTCACATGGTATGTATATTGGGCCTCATCAAAACCATCCCAAGCATGCAACGTAAATTTGTGGCCATAGCTCCATTATTAGCCAAGCATAGGGTATCTATATGTTGGGGTGGAAAAAAGGTACCAAAACAAACAGAATGAATACGAGATCTGGCCCACTGTAAAACACAATCTCCTGTTTCAGTTCCTCGCAGAATGCCGCATCCAGGAGCAATGTAGTAGAGAGCCTCCAGGACACATATGAGGATGGGAAAGCTAAAGGCAGAGCTCAAGCGCTAAATGTGTCACTCAGTGTAACCAGGTGTTCCCAGCCCCCTAGATATGAGCCGATAGTCTTGTCTGGACCAGCTATTGGTGACCTCAGAGTGAATGGTGTCCTCCTTCGTCTGCGGGTATAGAGACCTCCACATATTTACCAAATTATTTTCATCCATAATGTCCTGGATGTGTCGACTTGCAGTAGCATGATAATGGAATGGTGTGTGGGACCTGTCTGAATTAGTATTAAGCGCAACATGAAATCACCTTCTCAAATAATGTGTGTGGAGCCAATGTCCACAATCAGGCTCCAAAGCCTATCAAAAAAGGCAGCATTGCTAATGTTTGGGATATAGTAATTAACCCCTTGTATGCGCATGACGGCTCCCGGCCGTCATGCATCACGGTGGGCGTGTGCGCACGACGGCCGGAAGCCGTCGTAATCCCGCCCACCGTTTATTTCTCCCGCACAGCGCGGGAAATAAACCCGCACCCAAGGGGTTAACAATGGTGATGGTTAAAGTGGTCAGCCTTCCCCACACCAAGGTGTAGCATCCCTGGGGGATCATTAAGATAGCCCTGTGTAGTGTATGGGGTGCCCTTGCAATTAAGGGTCGTGTTGCCTCTTGCATATGTTGAATTTGTCACAAAGTATTGATGGGATGCCCAGCAGGTGGCAAAGGTGGGTCGCTCAGAGTTCCCTGTATGAGTCTTCTACAATAGGGCTATATGATTGTTATGCCTATCCAGGTATGCAAGTATGTGCCAACATCTGCATGGGTTACCTAGCTCTCTTATGTTCCAGGTTAAGTAATTATATCTAACCAGTGTAATGTTATTCTGCGTCAGGTCTAGATCACCCGTCCCATGTGAAGTGTTGATGATCTTCTAGAGTACTCTAATTCTCCCAATACAGTGTTAGCGAGGTCGACAAGTGGCAATGTAAGTGGATGTGCATATGCATATGAATATAAACATAACAACCCCATCCCACCCTCCTCCAACTCTGGCCGTCCTATTCCACCAAGAAGTAGTCTCACTCCACATCAAGAAATAGTAATGAAACACTGTTAGCATTGACCATTGGCCTGCTACTGCTTCTGTTTGATGGGCATGAATGTACTATTTGCTTCCTGAACTGCAATGGTATTGTCAGGGTATATGGCCACCACGTTGTATTCAAATTGTAATGTAGGTTTCTCCCTCACTAACCTGAGAGCAGTGCCCTGTCATGATAGTTTAGCGTTCCGGAAAAGATCGCTTTGGAACGTGCACCCAGTGGGGGACAAGACATCAGCAAGCCATGGGCTTGCTCCATAATGAGCACTTGTAGAAGGAATCAGCACTAAACAACTCAGTAAGCAGGCTTTCCACATAGTCCTCCATTTTGCCCGTGTTGGCGGTTTCAGGGATTCCCATTATGTGCAAGTTATTTCTATGGGCCTCACCTCCAAGTCTTGCCAGAGATTATTTTGAGTTATTTTTCCATGTTTAAGGGTTGTTCACTCCTGTGGGAGTCAGTGTCCTCAGCTGCGGATATCCTGCATTTTATTTTTGGTGATGGGGCCATCATGATTCTCCAACCTTTGTGTAATGGAGTCCAACCTGCTACACATGCTGTCCATTTTGGATTCAGCAAAGGTGAGACTCTGCTGTAAAGCGAGAAGAAGTGACTGCATGTCAATGGCATTGGTCCAGTCCTCCATGGGGGAGTCCTCTGAGCCATTCTGGTCAGTGTTGCCACCTGGACTGTGAGGGGAATTATGGGCATCGAATTGCATTTTGGTCTACCCAGCATCCATTTTCCCCATGTTGATATCAAGTAGCTCAGTCCAGTGTCCTCCAAAATGATAGGCTGTAGCACAGAGTCAGAATTACAAAGATTAGTGGTATCCATACACGCCTATGCTGTATACCCAGTAGTCATTCAACTCATGAACACACGGCTGAGTTAGAGACAGCTGCCCATCACCCCACAGTCCCCCCTCATCTCCGCAGAGCAACCAGAGGGGCAGAATGGGCTGCTGAAGTCAACACTCCTCATATCTCTGTGCTGTTGGTAGATGCAGGGGACGTTATACTAGCTGTGGTGGATGGAATGTCGTATCTGGTCTCTATGATGCAATGCTGGTACAGCCATATTAGTACCAGCATCTAATCAATTGATCACAGTTTATTCACCTCACGTGTATGGCAGGTCTGGTGTTCATGGCTAATAGATAAATATTGGGCTCTAAGCCCTGAGATTACACTATTTTAGGGCATTCCTATATCAAGGCATGTGCAGCGGTATCTGGAGGGCGGACATCACCAGTTAGGAAAATGCAGCAGCCTTTACCTGCAGCAGACCACAGTCCACAGTGTTCTCCTGGCTCCACAAGCATCAACCAAGCCTGAGACAGGGGGCCAAGTATGCAACACGCCTCTTGGGCCGATGCATTGCAGGAGGGGGCAAAATCTCTGTAGCTGTGCATTCCTTTAATCCCCTGAGCCCTTTAATCCCCACTCCTTGTCTCCTCGCGAGTTGCCGGTATGGCAGCCGATCCCTTGCGGCCATGATCCAGCAACTCTATGCGGGTCACCCTCTCTCCTCACCTTAATGTAGGCCTCTGTCCACTTCTGCTGATCCAGATTGGGACACAGTGCAGGGGAGAGGCAAAAAGGAGCACTCGCTCCCATCCAGGGCTGGACTGGGAACCCAAACCAGCCCTGGCAATTTAGTCAGACCAACCCCCGGAAGGGGCAAGTGTGAAGCTCTGCTGATTTTGTTACTGGAGGTCAATATTGCAGCAACACATAAAAACCATACCCTAATAACAAAACCTGCTCCCACCTCGGCAAAATCGGCCCCCACTCTTCCAGCCTCTCTGGAAAATGCCCGAGGCCTGCTACAGCCCGTGGAGCCCTGATGCTGTCCCCATCAGGCATCTGGACTTCCAACCTCAACAGACATCAGCAGCATGCCACCAATGGCACTGTTTGGGCTCCTTCAGGCGGCCCCCCCACTCGGCATCGCACAAGAGCAGTAATGGTAGGGAGCAGTCCCCCAACAACACAGGTAGGCCATCAAGCGGTTCACAGCAGGGTTTTTAGCAATGGTCCAATCCGCCACTCAGTGCAAATGCTCTTAAGATGCTGCTACCATAAGCTTGCATCATGGCAGCCATTACAGTTATGTCGCACCTGATTTAGTTGACAGGGCCGCGAACCATTAACCTGTAAATATATCCCTCATTTTCTATCAGAATTGGCAGTAAACAGTTCCTCGCATTGTCTAGGCGTCTCCTAACATTGATTACTGGTGTGATGCTGTCATTTGAGGCATTAATATGCTGGATTTATGTCCCGGACGGCAGGAGTCTAACTTCAGTGTGGCCATCTTGCTTGCCAGCTCTCTACCACCCCATACAAGTCCTCATAACATAACATAGCATAACATAACATTTGCCTCTTGACTGTGATTTTTAGAAGATTAGGCCTTTATTATTCGCGGCTCATTCTTTTCCAGATCATGTACTAAGTGCTGTTGGCACAAGAATTGAAATTACAACTTTTGTTGTAGTTATGCCTCGCAACTTTCCTCAGGTAAATTTAGGTAGGTGAAACCTGCTGAATTTAACCAGGGAAAAATGCCCAGTAAGTACCGGTACATGAAGTTTTGCTGCACAAAGCACCAAAATCCACATATTATGCCCCATTTTAAAGATCATGGCTTTTAATAGGGGATAATTATCCCACCTTTTAAATTTAATTCCCCATGGCACCAGGTTTTAAAAGGTGCAGTAATAATACCTTCTCAGCCTGGCCACTTGTAATGAGGTCATTAGTGTTTCTTTGATACCTTATGCAGAGGTACCCACTGGAGCTCTACTATCCTTCGACTCTGTATAGTGTTGGGCAGCTCATCCATTTGTCTTCATTACCACCAGTACTAGTCAGACCCTTAACACATGGAAAGACTTCCTTGCACAAGGAATTTTCAGGATTTACTTGACAGTGAAAACTCTGAAGAGACCTGTGGCATGTTTTCAGATTGTTCTACTGGTGGAGTCTCATTACAATAATAGTTCTTCCTCTATTCTTGTTTCACCTGAACTTGCTAAGGAATAAAGATCTGAAAAGGTGCTGTGCTTACTGTTCAAGCATGACCCTTGCAATATAGAAGCTGTCGCCGTTCGATGGTTTGGCATTTGAGGGAGCAGTCATTTATCCACTGAGTACTCCACCAATATCATTGACTAAATGGTATCTTTAGAGCAGCGCGGTACAAAAGGGGGTGGTGATGGACGGAGCATCAGAACCAATCAAACACTCACACCCAGTCAACAGATCTGGGTTTGATCCATCACCGTTCTTTAGCCCACTCTGCCACCCCAGTTCAGACATGGCCATATGCAAATCAGTCTGACCCTGTGCCATCATTTCCTTTGGTTTCTGCTTTGTGTGGGTGGCAGAGTGGGCTAAAGAACGGTGATGGATTAAACCCAGATCACTTGACTGGGGGTGAGTGCTTGCAATGTTCAACACTCCGTCGATCATTTCCTTTGGTTTCTGCTTTGTTCGCCATAAGTTGGCAGGGTATGCTCAGACGTGAGTCCCTTGCTCACTTTGCCACTGGATTCAAGCAAGCCTGGCTGAAGACGGCTGAAATGCCAGAAACCGGTCCTAGGAAGCTTGTTTCCGGTCCAGGGAAGACATGGCTTGGCAGTTCGGGCTGGACTGTTCCCATGAGGCACAGGGTCAGACTGATTTGCATATGGCCATGTCTGAACTGGGGTGGCAGAGTGGGCTAAAGAACGGTGATGGATTAAACCCAGATCAGTTGACTGGGTGTGAGTGCTTGCAATGTTATTATTATTATTATTAAGCATTTTATAGAGCGCAACTAGGAGTGTCCCGGCGCTAAAGCACAGCAGAGTTGCAGCCAGCGTGAGAGAGAGCCTAGAAAAGCCAAGTTTTTAGTGCTTTCCTAAAACTAGATTCAGTATGTGCCTGCTGCAGAGGTTCTGGTAGGGTATTCCACAGTGATGCAGCACCCACTGTGAAGGTCCTCCCTCCCTGGCGAACCTTCTCAAAACGAGGGATTTGCAGCAAAAGTCTGGGAATTTGATCGTAGCACCTGAGTTTGTTTATATAAACACACTCTTTAATTTAGATATTGCGGGCAATTTCCCTTAAGAGCCTGATATGCCAAGGTCAAGGCCTTGAATTGGATTCGTTTCTCCACCTTCAACCAATGGAGCTTCTGTAAATACGGAGAGACATGGTGTTTAAAAGGAATTCGTAACACCAGTCTCGCAGCCGCATTCTGAATCATCTGGAGGCGACCAATGGCATATTTGGGTAGACCAAGATATAGACTATTTGCATAGTCCAACCTGGACGTGACTGTGGCATGTACTATGGATTTCCGGCAGCCCTCCGGTAGAAAATGGAGGATTTTCCACAGATTTTTCAAAGTGCTAAAACAGCCAGAAGACACCTGCTTAAAATGAGCCGAGAATGAGAGATTCGTCTCCCATTTCACACCTAAATTCCTAGCACACGAGCTAGGAATAGGTGGTACCCCCATCTCTAATGGCCACCACAGTCCCGGATCAGGAGCTAATCCTTTGCCAAAATACAAAACTTCGGTTTTACCGGAATTGAGCTTTAATTTATTTGCATTCATCCAATGAGCAATGTCTTGTAAGCAGCCCTTAAAATTCCTGAAAGTGTCTGCCGTCCGCTCCTTAAATGGAAAGATCAGCTGGGTGTCATCGGCGTAAGAAATCGCTTTGACCCCCCAGTTGGCAATAAGGGTGAAAAGCGGTGCTAGATAGACATTAAACAACAGGGGGCTAAGGGCAGAGCCCTGTGGAACGCCGCACCTGATTTGCTTAGGTCTAGATACATAGGATTGTAAAGCCACTTTCTGGGACCGCCCGCTTAGGTAAGATTTTACCCAAGCTAACACCGTCCCGCCAAGCCCTGCATCTTGTAATCTCTGAATTAGGATGGCATGGTCCACAGTATCAAACGCCGCGGACAGGTCCAGGAGCACCAGCAACGCCGAAGCTCCTGTATCCAATGTCCATTTTACCGACTCTGCCACCTAAAGGAGAGCGGTCTCAGTGCTAAAACCCGCCCGAAAACCAGATTGGGTATCGTGAAAAGCCTGATTCCGCTCTAAAAAAGAGGTCAGTTGACGCTAAACCAATTTCTCTAACATCTTTCCCGGTGCCGGGAGCAGGGAGATAGGCCTCAAGTTACTGAGGTCCCCCGGATCACCGTTTACTTTCTTCTTCAAGGGGAGAAGAGTTGCATGTTTCCATGAGTCGGGGAAGATACCTGTCTCTAGAGAGGTATTCCAAATGTGAAGAAGGCCCTCGGTCAAGGAAGGGGCTAGCATTTTCCAAAATTTTGGCGGGCACGGATCATCTGGCGCACCCGACCTACATTTTTGTAGCTCCCCTAAAGCCTCTTGATGAGAAATCTGGCTGAAGTTTGAGAGCGTTACCCGCTTACCCTCATCTACTGGAGGGTCCAGTTTCACAGTGACCTCAGAGGGGGTAAAGAAGTCATAAACCCTAGAGATTTTGTCATCAAAATAACTGGCAATTTTTTCACATTGTTCAACGGACGCTGAGACCTCCAGCTCACTTGCCTTAGGTTTAAAAAAAGATTGGACTACTTTAAAAACTTCTGTACAGGAGTGATCTGCATTCTGGATGCGAGCAACAAGATAGTTCTGTCTAGCCATTTTTAAAGCCTTATGAAATTCTTTAGTCGCTTTTTTATAAACTGCTTTAGCTAGGTCGCAGTAGGCTACTCTCCATTGGCGTTCAAGCTTTTTGCATTTACTTTTTTGTTCCTTCAATATGTCAGAGAACCATGGGGCCGAGGGAGAGCTTCTAGCGGGTTTCACTGTTCTGATTGGTGCAACAGCCTCTACTGCGTCCGCAATCCATTGATGTAGCGAGGCTGCATCAGAATTGGGGTCCTGAGACAGCTGGGGATAACTATCTCTCAGTCTGGGGCTTAAAGATTCTGCAGACAGTTTTTTCCAGTCTCTTTTATGCACGGCCTGGATGCTATTGGCCAGTTTGGCAATCGGGAGAGTGATATAGAACGGGACTAGGAAGTGGTCCGACCAGGTCAGTGGCAGTGGGGGCCTTATTACAATGTTATTAAGATTAGAAAAAATAAGGTCCAAGGTGTGTCCTGCAGTATGTGTTGGGGAGAGCACCCCTTGTACAAGGTTAGCCCCCTCTAAAGAGGCCACAAATTGCGACGCTTGGACGCAATCTGGGTTATAAGTATGAAAATTAAAATCGCCCAGAGCCAAGAAGTTGGAATAGACTACTGATTTTTGGGTAATCAGATCACATAAGGACAGCAGTGCGGTCGCTGTACATGCAGGCGGTCTATAAATAAGAATGCCGGCTAAAGCAAAAGCAGGGTTAATCTGGAAGCAAAAATGTAAACCTTCAATACCAGCCACAAGAAGCGGGGCAGAGGACACAAGCTCCCAGGAATCTCTAAAAATAACAGCCACCCCCCCCCCTCTTTTCCCCCCTTCACGGTTCGCAAAACACATTTTGAACCCAGGTGGGGTAGCTAATGAGATTGATGTCATTGCGTCCACACTCAGCCAGGTTTCAGTAAGAAACAGGGCATCCCAGTTTCCTTCAATTAAAATTGACTCAGCATGTTTAGTAAACGGTCTACAATTTACTAAGCCCAGATTAATTATGGTCTTCTGAGCCGGCAGTACTCCCTTGGAGGACTGCCCCCCCTCGGCCATCTTACTTTGGATCAGAGTCTGACCACATTCTCTGCAGCAATGTGGCAATGGGGAAAGAGCTAAGTCAGTCTGATGTGCCCTCCTGCAAACCTCACCCTGGAGGTTTAGAAGTGACTCTCCAGACCATCTTTGGTGGCGCAATCTGTCACACCCAGCAGCATGGCTGGCGCTGGCCGCGCTCCGGACGCGGACGGGCGCAGACGGGCTTGCCTTAGGCGTGCCTTCGGCGCGTCCGCTGCGCGCGGCCGCTGCGCGGCCGCCATGTCTGCCGTTCCATATACCCCCAAGCCGGAAGTGCTACAGAAAGTGGGCGGAGTCGCGTCAATCAATCCGCAACAATCGGCACTAATTAGCCGTGGCGGACCAGGGATCGCGACCCGCCAGATACAGAAGACCCAAGAGTGCAAGTGTCAGGTGCAGCAGTAAAAGCTTTACATCAGGTAAAAACGTTTTTATATATAAAATCAATACAAAAAGTTTTGCTTAAAAGATTCAGTGCAAAGGGCTAATCAACAGGTAATAACGACAAGAAAGTTAAAAAAGGCAGTTTCGTCCCCCAAATTCTATATGCTTCTAATTTCAGTAAAAGAGTTCTATTTCACGCTAGCTCACATTCAAATTGTGTTCAACACTCCGTCCATCATTTCCTCTGGTTTCTGCTTTGTTCGCCATAAGTTGGCAGGGTATGCTCAGACGTGAGTCCCTTGCTCACTTTGCCACTGGATTCAAGCAAGCCTGGCTGAAGACGGCTGAAATGCCAGAAACCGGTCCTAGGAAGCTTGTTTCCGGTCCAGGGAAGACATGGCTTGGCAGTTCGGGCTGGACTGTTCCCATGAGGCACAGGGTCAGACTGATTTGCATATGGCCATGTCTGAACTGGGGTGGCAGAGTGGGCTAAAGAACGGTGATGGATTAAACCCAGATCAGTTGACTGGGGGTGAGTGCTTGCAATGTTCAACACTCCGTCCATCATTTCCTTTGGTTTCTGCTTTGTTCGCCATAAGTTGGCAGGGTATGCTCAGACGTGAGTCCCTTGCTCACTTTGCCACTGGATTCAAGCAAGCCTGGCTGAAGACGGCTGAAATGCCAGAAACCGGTCCTAGGAAGCTTGTTTCCGGTCCAGGGAAGACATGGCTTGGCAGTTCGGGCTGGACTGTTCCCATGAGGCACAGGGTCAGACTGATTTGCATATGGCCATGTCTGAACTGGGATGGCAGAGTGGGCTAAAGAACGGTGATGGATTAAACCCAGATCAGTTGACTGGGGGTGAGTGCTTGCAATGTTCAACACTCCGTCCATCATTTCCTTTGGTTTCTGCTTTGTTCGCCATAAGTGGGCAGGGTATGCTCAGACGTGAGTTCCTTGCTCACTTTGCCACTGGATTCAAGCAAGCCTGGCTGAAGACGGCTGAAATGCCAGAAACCGGTCCTAGGAAGCTTGTTTCCGGTCCAGGGAAGACATGGTTTGGCAGTTCGGGCTGGACTGTTCCCATGAGGCACAGGGTCAGACTGATTTGCATATGGCCATGTCTGAACTGGGGTGGCAGAGTGGGCTAAAGAACGGTGATGGATTAAACCCAGATCAGTTGACTGGGGGTGAGTGCTTGCAATGTTCAACACTCCGTCCATCATTTCCTTTGGTTTCTGCTTTGTTCGCCATAAGTTGGCAGGGTATGCTCAGACGTGAGTCCCTTGCTCACTTTGCCACTGGATTCAAGCAAGCCTGGCTGAAGACGGCTGAAATGCCAGAAACCGGTCCTAGGAAGCTTGTTTCCGGTCCAGGGAATACATGGCTTGGCAGTTCGGGCTGGACTGTTCCCATGAGGCACAGGGTCAGACTGATTTGCATATGGCCATGTCTGAACTGGGGTGGCAGAGTGGGCTAAAGAACGGTGATGGATTAAACCCAGATCAGTTGACTGGGGGTGAGTGCTTGCAATGTTCAACACTCCGTCCATCATTTCCTTTGGTTTCTGCTTTGTTCGCCATAAGTTGGCAGGGTATGCTCAGAGGTGAGTCCCTTGCTCACTTTGCCACTGGATTCAAGCAAGCCTGGCTGAAGACGGCTGAAATGCCAGAAACCGGTCCTAGGAAGCTTGTTTCCGGTCCAGGGAAGACATGGCTTGGCAGTTCGGGCTGGACTGTTCCCATGAGGCACAGGGTCAGATTGATTTGCATATGGCCATGTCTGAACTGGGGTGGCAGAGTGGGCTAAAGAACGGTGATGGATGAAACCCAGATCAGTTGACTGGGGGTGAGTGCTTGCAATGTTCAACACTCCGTCCATCATTTCCTTTGGTTTCTGCTTTGTTTGCCATAAGTTGGCAGGGTATGCTCAGACTTGAGTCCCTTGCTCACTTTGCCACTGGATTCAAGCAAGCCTGGCTGAAGACGGCTGAAATGCCAGAAACCGGTCCTAGGAAGCTTGTTTCCGGTCCAGGGAAGACATGGCTTGGCAGTTCGGGCTGGACTGTTCCCATGAGGCACAGGGTCAGACTGATTTGCATATGGCCATGTCTGAACTGGGGTGGCAGAGTGGGCTAAAGAACGGTGATGGATTAAACCCAGATCAGTTGACTGGGGGTGAGTGCTTGCAATGTTCAACACTCCATCCATCATTTCCTTTGGTTTCTGCTATCTTTAGAGCAGCCACTGTCCCTTTATTGGACTTGGGCTAGTTTAAAACAATATCAGCAGTCACTGAATGCGTGTCCTTGGATTGATGTTTTTTTTCAGTTGATGGTCACTATCCCAAGTTGCACTGCCATTCAGTTGGACTCACCAAAAGGAACCATCCTCATTTATATTAGTGAAGTAGTAGTTTTGTGATTCGCTGCATTTGATGATTTTGCACTGTGACTGATATGTACATCAGGGGCCGTCTTATGAATATGGTGCACTTTCCTTGTTTGTGACACATCACACCTTTTAAAAGGTGCGCTGTGTGGAAACAAGGAGAGTACCCCACATTAGAAAGAATGTGCTGCCCCCCATGTCAGCTGCGAACTTGCACTACACTGGGGGCAGCAAATTCAAGTGAAATATGGAGCAGCTGTTAAAAAGGTGCTCTGTGTTTACCTTTGCAGGTGTCACTCTGCCTGCACTTTCAAGGGGAATTAGAGATCCCCTTGCAGGTGGATGCGCTGAGTGACTGCACCCGCCTGCATGAGGATGTCTAGGGGGGTCCATGGGACACATTTTCTCCCCTCCAGAGGGCTGCCTTTAGGAGAAGCCCTGAAACTGTGCCATCTTTTTGTGGCGCACTTTCAGTGCATCTCCTAAGGGCATGTTTTCCTCTGCGCCACATCGGTAATAAGACACTGGCACAGAGGCAAAGCGATTCCCTCATTTCCATAGGACCATGCCCCCATGCAAATGAGAGTACTCCCTCTCATGAAAGCGCTGGCCCTACATGTGCGCCCATGCTATCAGCATTACAGAAGGGGACGCACAAGCGTCTGCAGCCCCCTTCTGTAGTACTATTGTGCCCCAGGGCTCACAAAGCGGACACAGATGCCTGTTGCGTCCCCAGGGCGCAATATCTAATTTGGCCCCTGGTCGCGTCATAAACCAGCCAGTGTGCATAACATACTGGCTGGTTTGCCACCCTACCTCTAAACACTGAGCCATTAAACTGGTCCAGAATGGCTGCAGATGCTTGCGTGTCCCCTTCTGAAATACTAATGTGCCCTGGGGTGCCCAAAGAGGGCACCGATGCCCATTGCGCCCCCTGGGCGCAATATGTAATATAGCCGATGGTCGGGTCATAAATCAGCCAGTGTGCATAGAATACTGGCTGGTCTGTCACCTAACCTTTATACACCGAGCCCGTAAACTAGTACAGAATGGATAAAATAAAAGCTGCATCTACTAGTAACATATTTTCACACACTTACGTTCGGCCGTTTCTAGGCACTATAAATAGCTATCTAACCATTTTAAGGGGGTTCAGTTTGCTCAAGTCGGAATCGTAGAAGCCTGCCTTTGCCTTGACAGCATTAAGGCTTGGATCTGCAGTCTGAGTTGAACTCACTGGCTTCTGCAGAATGTTCGACTTCTTTTATGACCATTTCCAAAGAAAAAACAAGGTTATTTGTCACAGAAAATCTGTACGCTTGTTTTAAATAACAGCAAAAACAAATGTGTTTAATTGGATATTTAAAAGATTGTTTTGCCACTGTGTAAAATTGATTCATATTGTGTATATAACATTACCTGATGACAATTTATGTTAGACTCTCTTTGGTAGCATGTTTAGACAAGAAAGAATCACTCAAGCTAACCGAAAATAACAAACAACTAGAACTAAAGAATGTGTGGGTGATATTTTTCTTTAATGAAGCAATTCTTAGTCTGGATGCAACTATCCCTTTCCCACACCGCCTGCGTTAAATGTCTGCACAAAATAATGAACTTTCTAGCATTCACTGAAAGTGTGAAAATGTATTTTTCAGTATGTCAATTGGGGTCAGATTCTATACACGTCTTCTCATTTGAGATGGACATATATTCCCTGAAGAGAGTCAGTGATTTCCCGTCTTACACACCAACACCTTTCTTTCTTGACTGATTTGCCTTCTTTTTTGCCAATATCCCTTGAGACGTGTGTCTTATCCCGCCGGACATAACTTTCTGAACTTTTTTTTTTTTTTCCTCTTTGTTATGCTCGTCTTAGATTTCAGTTTTTTTCACTGTGGCTGGCAGAGCCACACTGTCATGTACAACTGTTCTGATGTTTTTTTCAGTGAAAAGGAGGATGCATTTATGTCCGCCATTTTGCAAACAGAATGACTGATTTTTATATCTTAAAGGTGACTTTTCAGAAACTGCGTTTAGCGTTTGCCCACAGCAATACGTTGTATTTCCTTTGTATACTATATATGCATTTCTTTGATACAGAAATGTAACCAGTGACAACGACCTTTACATAAACACGAAGGTGTCTACTACTGGTAACCATAAAAACGTTTCACAAAAGTGACAATTTCCTTTTAGAGAATTCCATAATGATACTAATTAGTTCGAATTCTATCACTTTCCTTCACATTATGTCAAGCCTCTATTTTACCTCCCCCACACCTAGTCTCAGAGGTTTTTTTCTTTTTGTTCTGAGACAAGCCTCCTTTCATTTGCAAGTCTTTGGCAATCCAGTTCTCAAACAACATGGCCTAAACTCTCGAGAAATCGACATTGAATTATTAAAATTCCTTTCATGATGGAGCCAGAGTTGTCTGCCAATACATTCTTTTTTCTGAAAATGATGTCACATATTAAATGCTGCTAAGGAATAGCGCTAAAGTAGTTTGTCATCAAATGCATCAAACGTGGCATACATTAAATGAATACTAAACCACTGATCTTTGGTGGCAGAGATGGTCATTGGCTAGATTGCTTTCGTCCACCAGAAATTGGATCTTCTCTTAGTAATGATCACCACAAACCTGGGCTATCTCAGTGAGAATCTGTTTACTGACTGATCACAATTCAACGTTATGTCCCTGAGCCTCATTACACAAGAATATAATAAAAATTGCAAACCGATTATTTACGTAACTCAATGGAGATAGCAATTAAAGTAAGAGAAAAGTAAGAGAAAAGCAGAATGAAAGAAGGAATAAGAAATAGAAAGATAGGAAACCATTGACAATGGAATCAAAGAAACAAAAAACATGTAGGAGTGACATAAAGACAAAGTAAGTGCCATGTGTTGGAAGAAATAGTAGTGAAGAATCAAAACTAGGCACCATGGTATTCATCAGCTCCGGTGTGACAGTGGTGGTGGAAGGCTGCTAAGACATTCAACACCACACTTAGTTTCTTACAGATTAAGCACAGTCTGTCTCAATATTACAGAAAGGTGCCCAAAGGGGCAGTCACCACAGTGTACTTAAGATTCAGCAGCACTTTCAATTGAAACGTTTGCGCCCATGGACACATTTGCACAACTATTTACAGCCCCATATTACCTTGGGAATAACAGTACTCATTAGTAGTTTGAAGATTATTGTTCTTTTAACCTAATGAGTCATCATCATCATAAATATGTTTATTTTAGACCATGATCCATAAAACATTAACCATAACATACTCTACAGTTAAAATCCATCATAAAATGCATTACCGTCAATGACATAAAACATTATATAAATAGTCAAATGTTACCCATTAAAAGCAACATATTGAAATTGATTACAAAAATTGTTAAATGGCATAGAGCTCCCGATTCCACTTGTATCATACAGAATGTTCCCACAAACTACTCATATATCTCTAACCCATTTAAAATGATTCCCATACATTCCTACTTAGGGGCCGATTCCGATCTGGGTCGGAAGGGCACCGAACGCGATCCTGCTGGAAAAAACTACTAGCCGTATGCATGTTTTCCGTGTTTTCCTTCCGACTCGTACAGCTGTACGAGCGAGCAAGTAGGATGCAAGCTATGTGAAATTTACCGACCGAGTCGTTTCCGGGTCCGAACCGCTCCATACGTCTCGGCCGTACGCTAACCGTGGCGTGCAATGGATGCGATTTACGAACCAGTACGATGCACGCATCGGTCAGCTGGTGCGAGCTGGAGTGTCTGGCTCGTAAATCGTCTGGGAAGTTGCCTTTGAGGGTCCGCATCGGACCCCCTGTCACCCGCAGCCCTACGACTCAGACACAGGGGGAGACCCAAGGGTCCCCTCAAAACAGGCATGTACAGTGCGGATGGCACTGACGCATACCCACTGTAGGGGGTGCCCTTGTGCGAGACGTACCCATTCAGTCAATGGGAGCCCATGTACGCGTCGTACGACCGGCTCCCCTTGACTTCTATGGGAGTCCGGCCGAACCGAGTCCGGCAGCATACAGCCGCAACGTACTCGCTCTGTCGGACTGCAGGACTCCGGCTCGGTCGGAAAACACTCCGGATCCGGCTCGGTTGGAGGGCTTTCTGACCCAGATCGGAATCGGCCCCTTGCTAATGAAAAAGCACCTATTGCACAAGTCACATCTGAAAATTGCATATGTGAAAGAAATTATGAAGTATTGGTTGGATATTCCATATTTACTTAAAACTGGTTTTAAAAATGTCCTACGCTCCCTTCTGAAAAAGCATACAATCCAATAGCAAATGCTCATTGTTAAATTGAATTTATATTCGACAGTTACATAAACTTCCATTAGCTTGGGGTGGGGTGTTGACGGGAACTAAAGTGGCTGCCTGAGTCGGGAGCTCCACCAGGAGAGGAGCCTCTGACAGAAGCAACACTTTCACCTACATCCTGGGGGCTGAAATGTTGACGTTACCTGCATTACTAAAGCCCGTGGAAGCGTTTCGTCTGAAGTACGGAGCTGTGCCATCTTCGAAGAGGTCATGTTCTGAGGAGAGCGCAACGTCAACTGGCCTTCAGTAAACTCGAAATCCCCGGACTTCACATGCGCAGAGGCCGCAATTGTTGTGGCTGCCTCCTCCCCTCTGAATACGTCACCGTTGTTCGTCTTCAATCCCAGACGAAGTTTTGAGGAACTGTTAAGAGGTTTATTTATATAAATATGTCTGTGGTAATCTTGATAATCATGTGGCAGTTCCGGGACTCAGCATACCATATAAAGTGAGGTGACTTTATTCATTTTACACCCCTTTTTTTCTGTGAACTGAACGCAGCATCGCCACTTCCTGCACATAAAGTGACGCAATGAATCGCATCCCAACAAGAAATTTCAACTGTCAGTCGGCGTCTGGACGATATGGATACTAATATATCATCTTTGACAGCTGAAGCCAAAATGGTCAGGACAGAAATTGTGGGATTCCATTCGAAAACTGAAGGATTAGATCTATGACTAACAGCGGTGGAGAGTCGTCTTGCCTCAGTGCAAAGCAAAGATCAAGAAGTTCTATTCCTTTGCAGCGAGTTAGTTGACTTGGAAGACCGTAGTAGAAGAGATAATATTCGCTTCTTTGATTTTCGGATAACAAAGAAGGTCAAAATAATAGAATGTTTTTACGTGCTATCCTTCCAAAATTGGTCGCCATTTTTTTTATCCTCCATTAGAAATACAGAGAGCACATCACATTGGCCCTCCACGTAACGATCCTACAGCCCGACCGAGGCCACTCATTGCTTGTTTCTTGAGGCATGAGCAAGCAAGACAGCCACTAACTGCAGCACGCTCGCAAGGCTCATTCTTATAAGATGGATATGTCATCCATTTGGCTGCCGACTTCTCCAAAGAGACTAAAGAACAATGCAAAGCATTTCTCTAAATTAGACCTCAACTATGACAAATGGACATCAAATATGGCTTATTTGAACCAGCTCCTTTTCACATCACCAAAATGGAGACTCTAAAGATTGTTATGATCCGGTAGATCTGCAATATTTCTTGGAACATATGAAAATACAAGATATGGACACACAATGTACTTCAAGTGATCAAACTCATACAAGCCTGAGTCTCTCACAACAAGCACTAGACAACAAAGGAGGTAATGTAAATAATCCACAACACTGAGGAAGAGACCTTAAAAGATCTGCTCGTACACAAGATGACAAATCCTCAGCGCAACATACTGTCTCTACCCTTACGCAAGAGCAACAGAGAGACAAATCCCACTCTCCTCTTAAATCTACCTCAGATGCGGATTGACAACAGTAATCTACCATAATACAGTTGATATCCACAATTCATCTCATTCTTATAAATTAAGATACCCATTGTGTTAATTACTTACACTCCTTTCGTTAGAATAGAGTTGTTTATTGAGTTCAGGATATAAAATAGAAGTTACTCAAATTCCAGGTAATCGAATGATATCTTTAAAGTTTTACTTAATAATATATTATATTATATTATACGATGTCATATTATATAATACTACTTAATTGTTATTTTTTATTCCTTAATGTATTCTATTTAGCATATTTAGCATATTTATCCAAATATTTTTTTATTTTTAACCTACATATATCTACACGTGATAAATATTACTTTCACACTTGCTATAGAAAATATTTATTATATTTGCAAAATAACAAACCCAATATAGTTCACCTAATCTCCCCTTTCATATTATATATATATATAACTATATTCCATGTTTATAAATAGTTCTGATGCATTATTATAGTTGTTAGGGTCACATCGTAGCAGGGTGTATATTTTCTCGGATTTGCCCTACTTATTATCCTCTGTCGGGGCTCCACTCTGCGGAGGTACTCTAGGGGAGCTAGACCTGCGGTTAACAGTTTAGTATTCCAATCCAATCCAATCTAAAAGACTTTATTCCGATAACACCATATCCATAAAAGTATGACACATACAAGAATTAAAAGCACAATAAAAACAATTACAGTATCGTGATCAAAATGTCATAGTGTTAAGAACAAGGTACAGATGGGCTTCGCAATGAGAACAATTACAGTAGCATGATCAAAAAATCATAATGTTAAGAACAAGGTACAGATGGACTTCATGGGTTACACAACGTTTAGTGAGCCCCAGTAGCTATTCGCAAAACAGTGCCAACAAGGAGAACTGATTCATCATTTTCTAAGCGCATCTGCGAATTGGATATGTAGCAATTTTTAAAAAAATGGTATTAACAGCCATTGTGCATATTTTGTGTAGTACTTACAAACAAATAAAAAGTGTAAAGGTGTTTGTCCACTCTGTCCATCACATGGGCATGGCAGGGAATCAAGTTTTGTATTATACCCTGGGGAAAACAAAGCAGATATTTTACAGTGCCAGCCCTTAAACGAAAAAGAAGTTCCCTCTCCCAATGGGGCATAGGTAATGTAATATAGCTAAGCAAGCAATGTTCAGTTCGCTCAATGGGTATAAAATTAGCAAAAGTAGATTTCTTAAATTTCCTCTCTAATCTTTCTGTGCCATAAAGTGCATACAGGGCTGACCTAAGAGCTACAGTCTCGGCTGTTTTTGGATTTAGAAAGAGCCCGTCAAAATTAACGCTTTTCAGGCTCTTATTTACCCCAGCTAGCCATGGGATATCCATCCCTTTCTCATAACTAATGTAATCGTATATTATCTCCCTGATGAGGGATGTTGCAGGGTTTTTCATTATGGCCAGCCAGAACAGTGCTGGGTGTGCCCTTATAAAATCTTCAATGTATCTTAATTTTAGTTCGCTATGGCATATATAATGAGGAGTGGAGATTGGTGCGCCCAGACGTTTTCTATAAAATCTGTTTTCCTCTTGTTGAACACTGATGCTTTTAGCAATGCCCCAAACCTCTGCGCTATAGGTAGCTATGGGTATGCAGTGTGGTTTAAAAATCTTTAAAAATTGCTTAGAATCCCCAGATCTTTTTGGGCGGGGAAGACTGAGGATGGAACTGGTGGCCTTTTAGAACTTGTTCTTACAAGACACCACATGTTCTAACCAGGTGCAGTTCGCAGCAAAGACCAACCCCAGGTATGGGAAAGTGCTGGTGATAATTAATTTTTGATCGCCCACAGATATAGAGCTTTGGGGGTATTTCCTTGGCCCGCAGGACATTATAAATGATTTCCTAAAATTAGTGCATAAATCTAAACGAGTCATAAAGTCTGTGAATCCCTGTACTAAAGTGCATAGTGCATTGGGTGTGCGTCCAATTAAACTGCATCATCTGCGTATAGAAGCACAGGGAGGGTCCTACCTTTAACTCTGGGCACATCGTCAGTGAGTGTGATTAATGATTTGTGCAGAGTATTAATATAAATATTAAAAAGAAGGGGGACTAAAACACACCCTTGCCTTCTCAGTTTTGCCCTACTTATTATCTGTGTGTTGGGGCTCCTCCCTGCGGTGGTGCTCTAGGGGAGCTAGACCCGCAGTTAACAGTTTAGTATTCTTAGTGCTTGAATTATTATGCAGCAATATTCACATTCTACTCACATTTTCTTTCACAACCCTAACACATCTGTAAATTTCTTATTCAAACACTTTTGAGTTTTTTTGTCTAACAGTTTGTTCATATCTTTGTTAAGAGTCAGGGACCCTTTTTTCCTATCCCTTACCCTCTCATATCTCCTCTCATTCTTTTTTTTTTATCTTTTCAGTGTACCCTCCTTATTTCTAAAGATCTACAAGACTACTTTTAAAGTTTGCTTGAATCCATTTGTTCCCCCTTAGACATGACCAGTATGACAAACACACACTCTTATGTGTATTAACATGGAATGTACATGATCTCACACACTACATACAAAGGAAAAAAAGTACTCTCCTATCTCCAGTCAAAGAGGGCAGATGTGGCATTACTTCAGGAGACACATCTTGACGCATTGGAATCCGAAAAACTGTGTAGAGATTGGGTGGGAAAGGTGATGCATAGCAGTCTACAGAAGGGGGAATCTACAGACACAGGTCCCATTCGCAAGTGTAGAGTAGCAACCCTCATTCACAAATCTCTTCAAGTCACAATACCAAAGACATGGACAGACCCTGATGGTCGTTATGTCTTTGCCAAGTTGCATATAGGGGACACTTATATTTGTGTAGGGTCAATCTATGGTCCAACAGGAACAAAAAAATCATTCTTCCTTCTTCTGAATAGCTTGCTAACAGAAATAGGCGCTTTACAATACCTCATAGGTAGCGATTGGAATATAGTGAGAGACCCCATTTCAGATAAAACAGGTCCTTTAGACAAAAAATAATGGTGCAGACAGAGCACTAATGGATGATATATTGGCAGATAACGGACTAATTGATCATTGGCGTCTTTCTCATCCATCTGATATAGAATATACATTCTCCTCTCCTACTCATGGTACACTATCTCGCCAAAATTATTTTTTAGTGCCTCAAAAGATGGTCCAATTAATTAAAAAATCCTGCATTTTAGAGGCAGCATTGTCTGATCACTCCCCGGTTTCCTTAGCCCTGGAAATTGGAATACCTAGACCAGGACGCAAACCTTTGTGCATGAATATTCAACAACATAAATCTTGTGAGGGTAAATCTCAACAAAAAACTTACTTTCAAGATTACTTTTCCACAAACCAGGGATTTGTGGTTTCAGACAGAATTATATGGGCAGCGGCTAAAGCTACTATCAGAGGTCAATTAATGTGTGAGGCAGCATTAGCTAAAATGGAATTCCATTTTATACCTTCGGTGCCAGATTGTGGGAACCTTCTTTTGTTGTTACGATACATGACGGTAATGAACGCCGTGTTTTGAGATGCAACGAGCTAAAATTAAGGTACGTTAGAGTGGTGGTTATTTTCTATTGGTGATAAATTTGGAATCATAGATAGCTATCGGTGGATTGTTGGACGTAACGGATTGGCTACATTTGTCCAAACTGTAGGAATGAGTGACTAATTGATTAATAAGGGTGCTGAAAATTCATGTTATTCTATAATTTTGCAAATTTAACATACTTGCGTTTGGGCAGCTCTTAATATTAATAATCCTATTGAGTCTTAATATATTAGTTTGTACATTAGGTGCCAGAAGCTGGGACCTTATCTTGTTATTACGATACACAACGTTAATGAAAGCCGTGTTTTGAGACGCATGGAGCAAAAATTACGGTATACTATAGTGGCGTTTTCCTCCTTATTGTTGACAACCTTGGATTATAGAAAGCTATTGGTTAACTGTTGGGTGAAATGGATTGGATATATTTGTTCAATCTTTGGGAATGTATTATTAATTGATCAGTAAAGGGTGCTTAAATAAATTATTCTATTTTACAATTTTGCAGATTTGATATACTTGCGTTTGGGCAGTTCTAAATACCAGAAGTCCTATTTTGGATATTTATAGAAACATTATTTCTTGGACAATCAATACTAACAAGCTTTACCTTGATTAAGGTAAGATTCACTTTTGAGAGTGCGGTCATTTTTGATCGAATCAGACACTATGAAGGACCATTGCCTTATTCATTTAGCATTTTCATTTTTGGTTTTTACAGCCTCAGCCTTAAATAGGATCTTTAAGGTACTTTTTGAACTTATAATACTTAAGTTTAAAGACACAAGGGTTTTATACTCATAATATGCACATTATAGTATCTTTGGGTTCAACTATGATTATCACAATGTCACTACAACAAGAATTACTATATATTGAGTAGGCTGTGACTTATTCTATAATTTATTGATGTATAATTTAGTGAATTATTCAGAAAAATGTGTTTGTAATCTTGAGTTGGATGCTAATAAGCTTAATGAGACATTGCTTCAACCATCATGCTGATGAAATTACGAAATATATTTTTTGATATCTTACATTGTCACAAACAGTCCCTTTGAATAGCCCTTTGCACTGGGTGCAAATGTTTGGGGTTTCTAAGTTTTATGAAAACTGTACTCTGTTCAACATTACAACATAGAATTTTGTGTTACTTCCAGCCTGGAGAAAGTCGTAGGCCTATTGCCGTTAACGACGAAACACGTAGGCACAGGGAATTGGACGATTTGTGGAAATTAAAGAAGAAGAATAACAAGAAATGAATCTACTCATTTGCATTATTCTTTGACGAATGTCTTTCCTTTACTATCACGAGTGCTCCGAAGAATTGTGAATTTTGTAATCAATCTTATGATTGAATTTTGGAGAGGCTAGGGTGTTTTCTCTCCTTTTTCTGGATGCACCATATTATCTCAGTAGAATTTAGTGTGAATACTATATGAGCGCTTTTCATACTCTCCACACCCTAACCACTTTGACCAGCATTAGCTAATAGATGGAATGCTAAACGACAAAAAGAGCTAGAGCAGGAACTACAATCTTACACTCGTCTATACACAATAGCGCCTACCCTACAGAACCATAAATCATGAGAAAAACCCCAAATGGCATTAAAAATTCTCTTTACGTGCATAGCGGAATTTGCTCTCCAAAGACTGAAGGGGAGACACTATGAACAGGGAGAAAAGGCAGGCAGATTGCTCACGGCACAGTTACAACAAAGGGAAGCAGCCATGGCCATACCAGCCATTAAATCATCTCAAGGTAGCATACTTACCCGGCCACAAGACATAGTGAATGAATTTGCCTCTTTTTACTAATCTCTCTATACACCAGGGGCACCAATAGATTCAGAAAGATTGACTGACTTCCTTTTGAAGGTGGATCTCCCCTGTCTTTCTGACCAGGGAAGAGCTTTTCTTGAGGGAGAGAATAATAGAGAAGAGATTTCTCATCCGATATCCAACTTACCTTATCATAAGACCCCCAGGGAAGATGGTTTCCCAGCCAAAGTTTAACAATGGAACAGCATAATGTTACCGACTCTCTACATGCTGCATTCCAAGAGGCGGATCGTAACAACTCCTTGGGTCCCCTCTCTAACAAAGCAATCATTGCCGTACTGTCTAAACCCGGGAAAGACCACTTGATTTGTGCCAGTTATCGTCCTATTTCACTTTTGAATTGTGATATTAAAATATTTGCTAGTATTCTAGCTTCCTGTCTCAAGAAAGTATTACCTTCCCTAATACATCCAACTCAAGTAGGGTTTGTTCTAGTGCGATCATCCAGGAATCGTTTTCGTACTTTGGCCCATAAACTATGGTCTGCTAAAAACCTTTTGCAAGATGCATTAGCCCTATCAATAGATTCTGAAAAGGTGTTTGATTGTATTGAGTGGAAATACCTTTTCAAAGTACTGGAACTTTTTAGATTAGGGGATCAGTTCATAGCAAAAGTATGACTATTGTATGACAACCCTTCTGCCCAAGTAAACTGTGAAGGCTATTATCTGACCAATTCCCAATCCAAAGAGGAACTCGCCAGGGATTCCCTTTATCCCCACTTCTATTCATTTTAGCCATGGAACCTCTAGCGGCCACAATTTGCCAATCAGATGAAGTTAGGGGCATACATCTCTCTATGGGTGAATCCAAACTCTACTTGTATGCTGACAACATACTACTTACTCTTACTAATCTCTCTCGCTCCCTGCCTTCTTTACTTCAAATCATAGACAACTTTTCCTCTTTCTCAGGGTATAAAATAAATTGGGACAACAGTGAAGCATTACCTATCTCTAATGGAACCACGAAAGCAGCTATACATGGATTTCCTTTTTATTGGAAGTCTCACGCCTTAAGTATCTGGGGATCCTGGTTAAGAAAGGTATAGAAGGTATGGTTACAGATAACCTGAATCCTCTGATTGCACAAATGCAGTGTGACTTTGAAAAATTGAATTTTTAAAATCTCTCCATGTGGGGTAGAGTTCAAGCTGTTAAAATGGTCACGCTTCTTATACACTCTAGGTATGCTCCCTCTTCACATTCCCTTGTCCACATTGCGACTTATAGACTCTAAGATAAAAACCTTTATATGGGGTTCAGCAAAACCTCACTTAGCAGTGGCAAAATTAAGAGCTCATCACTCTTATGGGAATGAGTCTCCCATCAATTGAACACTACGCTTTAGCATTGCATATCTCTCAATTATCATATATGCTGCTGGGAATTTCAGATGTTCCACAATGGGTTCATATATTACAACACCTCTTATCCTCGGACCCAGGTATTTCCGCCTTATATAGTACAGGAATTAGCCCTCAGAATCCCAAAATTCCAATTTTATCAGCTATGCACAAACCCTGGCAAAAGGCACATCGATTATTAGGCATAAGTCCAAATATTCATGAAAAAGTGCCTATACGGGAAAATACCAGTGTTCGCATCAATTGAAAAACATGATCATAGCCCTTATGGAAGTTAGCAGGCATTCAAACCCTAGATCAAATTTTCATAATGGTAATTTTAAACTGTTTACACAATTAAGAGAATAATTTAAACTTCCAATGCATCAATCCTTGAAATATTCTCAGCTTCAACAATGCTTGAAAAAGCAACTAGGTCTGTCACCTGGGGTACTTCAAAACTCGCAAATAGTATTATATTTAATCACATGGGGCAAACATAAAGGAGTGATATCGGGTCTTTATAAAACTCTTACACTGCACATTAACTCTCAACCTCTTTCCCAGACACTACAATTCAAATGGCCGGCTCGGCTCTCAATGTCCTATACTACAGGGGAATGGGAGGAGCTGATGGAAGAATTAGACAAGGGATCTCGTGAAGCTAGATTAAAATTCTGGCTCTTCAAAATCCTTAATGACTGGCATTGGTCTCCGGTAAAACTGCAGAAAGCCGGGCTACATTCCCATGCTAATTGCTGGAGATGCTCTCAACACCAGTTGTGACACAACTCATATTATATGTGAATGTCCAATGATACAACCTTTCTGGATATATGTGGGTAAAGTTTTAAACTCAACAATGCCTATAAGTCTTCCATTAACCTCTACTAATATTCTGCTCCATGACTTATGACTTTCTCCAAAGATCTCTAAGCCACAACGCCGTCTTTTCCATACAGCACTGGCCACAGCAAAAATATGCATATTACGATATTGGAAATCTTCATCCCCTCCATCACAAGAAGAATGGCTGACAACAATGATACACACAGCATCACATAAGAGAGTAATTTATAATCTTCAAAATCAGACTGAAATGTTTCTTCAGGTCTGGTCACCTTTCTTGAATGTGATTCTGATATTGATAATCATATTTCCACAATGAATACTCCTATCCCGTAATCTAACATTGTCTTTTTTAGTATTATTACTTTTCCCATCCCTCCCATCCCCCGTGGCTCCACTTTCCCTTTATTCCATCTTATTATACCTTATAATATTTCACCCCTTTTCTATTCTATTTTATCTTACTTTATTCCACTATCTAAATAAAATATGTTATTCTAACTCATTCATTCTATAATTATGATTCACTTTATTTTATTGCATCGCTACAATGTATTTATCCAAGAATCATAAAACGATTTATCATATCATACTATTGTTTGATTATAGTTGTAATGGTTCAACTCATGTATTTATTAAATCATATTGTGATTTGGTCCTCACTTCTATGTACTTGTTCCTCTGTTTTCTTTCTTTTATACTCTTTTCAACTATTTGACTATTTAATTATTTAACTATCCAACTATTTATTTATTTATTTGTTTATATATTTTATTTTTTTAACAAATGGTTTTTGCGGCATGTATTTCTTCTTCTCATTTTGATGTACTTATTTATCCATTATGGAATATAAGACGATGTTGTTATTACTAACATTGTTCTTGTGCTGACATTTTATCAAAATGTTAATAAAAAATTACAACACAAAAAAAACTTCCATTTGTCTTTAGTCTCTTGGCCACCCTTGCTGTTTGATGCATAGGGTTTACTTCAATTTGAAACTGTAAGAGTTCCTGCATCATAATGGAATTGGCCCTAAATAGGGGAATGCCAGATTATTTTGCCATGAAGCCCAACAAAATGCAGTAAAAGTCTATATTAGAATATACTTGATATCACTTGTTTTTTAGATGTCTACAATTCTTCCCCACATATCTTTTTGGGACACATGGAATGTGATATGTCAACTGGTAGAGCCCAAAAATTATCAGTCTTTCAGTAAAGACAAAAGCTTCCTTAGACTTGCAGCCCAGTTCATCTCACAACTGATATATCTTCAGCTCATTAGGATCTAACAACTTATTACAAAAGCTCAGGACAGCCCTCTTGGAAAGGCAAGACAATGACGTGCCTGTACTATTGCTGATTTTATCATATTAAACACTCCTTTCATGCACTGCCCTTCAATTCTTTCCCAGTTGTGCATTCCATCAATTTGAAGTGATTCAGCAGCACACAACCATTTTGACTGCACCATACCTTTAAGAATGGTTATAACTGGTATTAAATTGGGTCCACCACATTCCTTCCTAAATTTCTTAATCCCCTATATGGTGGGCAGAGCATTCTTATTTACCACCTCGCAATGTGTTTTCCATTTTATGTTAGATGAAAAATGCATAAACAAAAAACAAGATGTTTCTACCTCTTCCATTCGAGTCTCCTCTAAAAACCATTTGGATTCTTTCTTCTTTTAAACAATTACCAAAAAAATAGATTTGTCCTTGATAACCACAAGTTTCTTTATCTTACAGCACTTGTAATAAACATCTAGTTCCATTGGAGCCCAATTTGAGTCATATCCATTATGACTACATCTTTTATATGTTGCTTACTATCTTAGGGGAAAACGAGACAGATCCCTTTAAAACATTTGGACCATTCTTTAAATATAATATAAAGGTGAGTCGGGACAACACACACCCTTGCCTCATACCATTCCCTATCATGATCTTATCGGATAGGGTACCATCCTTGTCTAATTCTACCTGCACCCAATTCCCTGTAAGTATACTTAGTAAGCCACTAGGCATCCGTACTGTATTCAGGTAAGTCCAAAGTATCTCATGATTCACCAATTTGAAGGCTGCACAAAAATCTACAAAACAGCAAAAAAGATTGGCTTTCAGACCAATTGCCTTCCTTGTAATGGCCCATAAACTGGTGTGTTTGTTTCTAAAACCACCGTGTTCTATAGGTAGTATCAATCCTTTATCAGTCCAGTCTTTCAATATTTCTGAGATTCATTTACAGAAAACATCCACCCCCACGCCCACTAAACTTATCAATCTGTAACTTTTGGGATCAAGGACGGGACCCTTTTTATGCAGAGGTTTAAATCCAATGAGCCATGTCATCAATGATGTCATTTAATATGCCGTGAGTGATGAAATATGTAAGGTCAGAAGCAGTGCATTGGGGGCTCAAAATATTATTATTTGACTAAACTATAACTGTTGTGTTTCAGTGTTTTTTCAAACTCTAGTTCTGTTCTCATTTCACCACATAATTATAACATCACTTTAACCCTTGACTTTTTCCACTGGATTTTAGTTTCATAAAATGTTATTCTAATTAGCCCAGAGCCAAACCCTACGTGAGCAGCCAACCCCCATTTAACCAGCCCTTAGGCCATACGCAGAGGGTGTTGCCTCATGGCCTGACCATGTTCGCAACTCTCTGCTGGCACCCAACCCCTGCTGCATAAGGTCTTTGGTTGGTGTGTGCAGGCAAACCCCACTGACACAAAATCTTATACTATTTTAAAATTAGGGAGCTGTTAAGCAACATAAAATGGGTAGGGTAAATAAACAGATGTAGAAAGGGATGCTGAACTTATGAAGATCTTTGCCTCTAACTATTCTCAGCCATTTAAAAATATATATTATATTTTAAATTATTAAAAACCCATACCTCCCCTCACATTCTTAATCCACTGGTTTCATACCTACTTTAACATCTCCAAGCTCATTTACTTGTGCCTGCTCCTCAGGAAGGGCTTTATATACAACAGCCTCTATTGCAATAAAATGATATAGAGAAGTACCTCACTTTTGTCTTGAATACAAAGTTCTAGCTCTCTAGTTGTTTATTAGAAATTTGTGGGGAAGCTGCAATTAATCACTCTGGAGTTAATTCACAGACTGCTGCTGGTGCTTGAAGTACGTTTCAGTCTGCATGTCAGGATGTTTTGCTAACAGGGATGAGGGTAATACTTGAGAACTTAGAGAAAAGGATTCTTGATATCAGATTTCTAGAGGATTAATGATCATTTATTTGACAAAAAGAAACCCCTACGGCCCATAACTGTCTTCTTGGACTATACCACAAAAGTCCAGAATCAGCGCAAAACATTCTTGGCTATTAAGAAACTGCTGCAATACTTTAATCTGCGCTACAGCCTGATGTTTCTGCTGAAACTTCAAGAGGTACAAGATGGGAAAGTGCACTGTTTCTTCACGGCTGAAGAGGCTAGCGACTGGGTGGATACACTGGCCAGGGATCTATCCCGAAGATCGACATGATCCGGAGCCGCTTCTCTGGTTGTTATAGAGACACTGGGGTCGCCCGAGGAGAAGGACTAGGAGAGACAAGTGGTCAGATGCACTGGGCCTGCCAGGTCATATAGCTGTGTGCTCAAAAGGCACCCTCAGAGACATAGAGGTAGTTCCGGGCCCGCATGACTGCTTTCAGAATGGGTGAAGTAACCCGAAGTCTGGCACAGGCAGCACTGATAGGGGCCCGACCTGTGGTCATATCGACGCACAGTGAGTACAGATATATCGTCATGCAGATATAAGAGACTACAGTCTACTGTGGTGTCCACTGGAATGCCGCTGCATTTACACATTCTGGAATTGTTCATTGGGGGTCTTTAGTCTGAGGAGTTATTAAACCTGGGTTGACTATTTGTCCATTGGGTTGGCTGCTAACACAGTTTTAACTGCTTATTTTCGTACAGGAGATAAAAAATGAGGGCACAGCATATGGGTTGCCTGATTGTTTGCGTACATTATGTGATAATATGGCCTGGTAGAAGCAGTATGGAAAAAGAGTTCAAGCGCTGGAGAGGCTGGTCAGGGGTATTGTCTCATGGCCACCACATCCTGCTGATCTATAGCGAAGAATCAAGTTGTTTATATGTATTATTGGTTTGATATGTATACAGAGCACTGGGAATGGGGTGGGAAACACCAGTTTGTACACTGCCTAGTAATAGACAGGGTGAGATTGCTTTACTGCCCATGAGGCGGAAGGTCTTAAGGGGGGTGAAATCTTGTTCCTTTCACTGTTTAAGGGGAATGACCACAGCTCATATGGAAGGATGCTATGGTGTATGGTACAGATTGGGGATGACCACCTGATGTAGGGAAGCGTGTCCAGATGCCCTGACCTCGAAAAGTTTTTGCTGTGTTGAATGATGGCGAATGAGGTATTTAAATTCCTGACATGGAATGTCAGGGGGTTGGCGTTGTTAGAGAAACAGCGCAGGATGCATCTTGACCTCAAACGATCTGTATATCCATTGCATTCCCTCTGGAAACTCATGTCTGGGAGACTGTCTCCTGAGTATTTGCAAGAGGTGGATGGGACAGTTGTATGTGATCTCATGCTCTGAATATGCCTGGGATGCAATGATATGGGTGTCCCTTAGAGTGCCCTTCCATCATATGGGGCATGCTGTAGACCGGGAAGGCTGCTTTGTTATCCTATATGGAGACCTGGATGGGCCAGAGGTGTGCCTACTAAAAGTATATGCTCCTAGTACCGATTGTGATAGTCATGTTAGAATTAAGTCTGATATTCTCTGCAAAACATGTAATTCCAACAGCAGTTTGCCATTTGGTTCCCAGTTTTCTACTGCAGCTTCCATGAGTCAGTGTTCTAGTGAACAACTAGAGCGTACACATTCTTTAATCATGTCAAAACTGTGGCACAACTGAAGCCATTTTGATGGAATTGAAGGTGTAAATGGAAACAAACAAAACGAGGAGGTACTGTTTCTCCTATAAAATTATGTTTAGTTTTTTATAAAGATAAAACGAGGACACATTTTATATGAGACTTCATATCTTCGTTATCCATGTCAGAAAACCAGTCTGCAATGCAGAGAGAAATGTGGTCCTAACACCAGCAGCAGTCTTGTTGCTTGAACAATTAATAACTTGAAAAAACAAGAGGCAAGAGGTGTTTGTCAAAATAGGAACAGTTTGTTTAATTGAACATTGCGGTCGGGAGATCAGTTACAGGCATAGGGTCTGAGGACTGTCTCAATCTACAATTAATTTATACAGTTTAATGCTTGCCATGAATGTTTCCAGTGATCCTTGTATGGTAAGGAATGCAAGTTGCTACCTTTGGAGTCATAAATTAATTGCTCAATAGACAATCCAGGTGGGCCTCAACCTTGTGTGAACACAATGTGGCCAGTTGGTAATGTGTCCAGATGTCCGGTATGGGGAGCACCTTATAATTTAATGTGCTGTGTCCTGATTGGCTATATGTTCCCCCAACTAACATGACATATGACTTTATCATGTTTTTAGGAGCGCACATACCCATCCGGTCATGTGTGCTTTATTGGGGCCAATCTCAATGGACCATTTTGGTGTTGCTGTGACTATCTGTGGGATTGAACTGGGATTTCCTGTTCTGCATTTGTCTGCTGGCAACGTGCCACCCCACCTGTGACCTATCGGTCAGTGACCTCAGCTCTAGGCCTAGGTCTTAGAGTCTGCCTGACTACATATATTTCGATTTGGGTTGACGTGGACTTTTCGGTAAAAAAAGATGCAATTTCATTCTTATATATGACTGTAAGGCCTTTATATTGACATCGATTTTTTCAATATTAATATTCCCTCCTTTAGTTGATTTTCAAATACTCTATCTAAACCATTCTTCATGATAGTTACTTCATTGGGGGCCTGTTGTATTTTTATGCTCGCTTTTGACAACAACCACTTTCTCCGTTACTTGCATTTTTCCTCCCAGTTTGAGTTAAACTTCGTTTTTCCAGCAGGAAATCCCCAATTGTACAGAACACACCCAAAAACAAGAATACAGTATAAACTGGCAAAAAAGTTGTGCAGGGACCGAAGATCCACTGGGGAAGCCAAGAGAACCAATTTGAAAACCAATGCTGCTCAAGGGCACGTCCCTCCTCACACATGTCTCTTTGTAAATGGTGCAGTGCTTGGATTACAAGTGTCAATACCCAACTATCTACTTCAGTCCCTAGAATGAAGATGCAGCAGGCCACATAAATCTTTGCACACATTCCTCTCTCCATCATGGTTATTAAGTCCAAAACATATCAATGATGCATTACCATGAGGCGTATTGCTCGCAGTTCTTCCTTGATTGAATTAAGGCTGAGTTCAGGGCTGTTCATTATGTTAAGCATTTCCCACCTGGTTATTTGCACCCAGTGGGCATTGGCTGTTGACTTCAGAGTGAAGAAGGGTATCAAACCTCCTGCTGAAACTTGGGTGTCAGTGAACAGTCTGAATTCTTCGGGAATGTCCTTGTACTGAACCCAGTCAAAATAGTCCACAGTTCTTTTCGACGAGCTTGATGCAGCAAAGTTGTCTTCTTCCTCAACAAGCTGAGTATAGGCAAACTCGCCTTACTGCCATGAGAAATCTATCAGCGTGGAGGTGCCCCATTGCATATCCAGAATGTGCATACTCATGCCGCAGTTCTCATTGTAGACTCATTTCTTTGCCTCTGAAACACAAGGAATGCAGTGTAAGTTTCCGTACAATTAGTGGTTACCCCTTCCCTTCTAGACAAGTGTATCTACCCACCTCGGTATCCCAGATTTCCTAACATAAGGTGGTCATGCTCTCATTCTAACTTCCCTCATGTGATTCACTCCCCTTTTTTATCCCTGAGCTGGATGACCCAATAAAGGAATTCCATGTTGGGGGTCCACTTAAAGAAACCTGCACCAGATACCCTAGGGCCCACCCTTGGACCACAAATGGAGGCAGGAGCAGATGTTTTTATGCATTGAGTTGGGGATTTTGTTACCTCCAAAAATCTCTTCTCTGGGAAGACTCTGGGCCAAACAGTATCCTCCCTTATGGTGCCCTTTCTCTACATCCTGTCCAACTTTGTTTGTATCTCACTAGGCTCGTTGAAGGGGTATAAATAGCTGGGTTGATTTTGTATCAGGTTAGATTCACTAATAACCTGTGGGTTCTACATTGTTAGGTTGGGGTTTGGCCCGATTTCTGCATAGATATTAGTAAAGAATGCATTTTGCTTTTCCAGGGGCTACCTTGTGGGATAAGTAAAGTCTGTCTGTGCCTACAGCATGTGGTATCAACAAACAGGTGTAACATGACCTGGCTGATGTCTGGGAGCCTACTGCAGTCATTAGCCGATACAACTTGTTGTGCAAGAGGGTGCTGTGTAGTGCATGTGGTATGCTAGTGTTTGTTTTAGTGCAATTGTAGGTGACATGGAAGAGATCCCTAAGCAAGCGCTGAGATAACTTTTAAAAAGACTCCATTGACTAGGCATTTTCTTAGCAGTGAATAGGTGCGGCAGCACCCATAATTGACAGAGAGTACATGGGAGCGCAATAATACATAACTTGATATTGGACATTGCAGGTCTTGGTATGGATCCTGTGGGAGGCATCTGTGGTCCTCTGTTGACAGTTGTTTTCCTCTAACAGGTCAAAGAAATTGGTTGCAATATTAGTTCATAATCTTGATTCATACATTTCTGATCTGTGCTGGGGTGTTGATGTGGCAACTGAGTGGTGGTGCACATGGAGATCTTGTTGACCTGTTGGATGGGAATTCAGTTAATTTTGTTAATTCAGAAACATTACATGTGCATTGTATTCAATGGTTTATCTGGGTTTGTGTATTTTCCTTAGGGGTGTGTTTTTGACACTCCACTTGGTTCAATTTTAGTGAGGCACTGGAAGGTGGCCCCAGTCGGGGTATCTTTTGACAGTTTAAAAACTAAGGGTGGTTTATTGGTCATCAGACAGATTAATCTCTTTTGTGAGCCATTGAGCCTCCCCTTTTTGTCCATACTTGATGCTTGGATTTCAGCAAAATGTGATGGTCTGGTGAGCATAGGGATGGATCACTTCATGTTTAGTGGGGTTTCATGGGTGCCATTAGCTACCTAAGAACATGCCTCGCCTGCTGTATGCATGGGGGAGCCATCTGTGTCAGTTGCGTCTTTCAACCTACATGTGCACGGGAATATGCAATGAGAGTGTGTTTCTCTATTGAGTGTTGTAGATTTTTGGAACGTGTGCTGGGATCATGTGTGTGTGTGTGTGTGTGTTTCTCAGTTCCTAGCATGCGGTGTACAACGTGACCCTCCCTTGTGGTGCCAGGCATCTTGATCCCGCGCTTTCTCTAGTGACTCCTTATTGGGCTGTTTTTGTTAGTTTTGGGCACTTCCCTGGGTCTTGCATGACCTACTACTTCATCTGACCTTGAGGCAAAGGTGTTTAGAGATTACTCTGTGGGCCCCATTTATCCCTTCCTATGTCGTCTTGTGGTGACCGAGTTCAGGGCCTACTCCTTTTTCTGGATGGTGCATGCAAGGCTTGTAGTGTCCGTTAGTCACTCAGCCTATGAGGGGGTCGGAGCCTCTGGTGTCCTGCCTTTACCTTTAGCTGAAGTGGACATTGGGGATTCTCCCTCTCCCGGTATCCTGCTGGCTTCAACCCATTTGGACCTGCTGTCCCTGTCTTGTGTCTGGTATCTCCTAATTGACTGCCATGAGATAAACAGTCCAAGCAATTGACAATTCATGTGGTTTTATTTTGTAAATTTTATATACAGCAAGGAAGGCGATGGATTCTACCAATCAAAAAATTATGGGGATTGATACAACATAGACCAGCATTTTTATCTCTGCAATTTTTAGAAAATGAATGTTTTACAAAATAAATTGCCTCTTTTTTAAAAAGCACAGTGATATGCAGAAAAACTATTTCCGTTCAAAATTAATTGGGGTAATTTAAATGAAACTGTATTTACTGTTGAAACTAAATCTTGTTCTACAGAATAATCTGTCGCAATTGTTACTCAATGTATTTTTAAATATGTAATGTATATGTGTTTTCATTAATTGTTTGCTTTTATGATTTTCTCACAGAAATCGAATAAAGCTTGTTTTGTTTGATTGATTAACTGCTATGGTTTTGTCACTATTTTGTAGGTATGTGGCACGGTGGTCATACCCAGGCCTGGGTGTAGTTCGCAGAGTTTTGCTATGCGAAACTCTGCAAAGTGACAAAAAAACTACTCCGCGAAGTTCAGCAAGTGGCGGAGTGCAGTGCGAACTGCCGTTTGCGCTACTCTTCCTGCCGCTCGGGTAGAAATTCTACCCGAGCGGCAGCTCGTGCTCACAAACTTACAGTTCGCAAGCGCGAGCTGGGAAAAAACCCAGCTGCACTACGCGAAGTGGAGTTTTCTGCACTCCGCGATCTCTGCGGGATGCTGAGTGCAGAAAACTCTGCAAACTCCGCAAACGGAGCGCAGTTATCGCCCAGGCCTAGTCATACCATGGAAATCTCAAAAATAAAAAGAAATTCACAAAAACATGGTTGAGAACAGAAAACGTGGGAGACCCGGGGCTTCAACCAGGAACTTTTGCCAAAGTCTGCTGAGTGAGGATGAACTGGGACTGCTTCAGCAATTCTGGGAAGCCTTGTCAGCCTGTTGAACACTCCATCTGACGCCTTTCAGCTTATTTGCTCTTTGTGCATGCGTTGTGGTGTGTGTCTGTAGGGTTTCCCCGATCCCAGGTGTATGAGAATCATGGCTCCTGGCACTGAGGACAGCTTTATTTAGGAACTGAAAAGAGGGGCTTGCTTTGGGCAGATGCTTCTGTTTTGTGGCTGTGCGATTGGAACTACATGCCAAGGTAGAAACATTGGTCCAGGGCTGGGTGCCCGAAAATGGGAACCTCTCAATTTGCTGATTGGAACCCGTCCCCATCGACTTTTTGGACAGAGGGACCTGGGTGTTTGGTTTTAAATACTTTATCTGGGAGTCGCCCCGGACCCTCGTCAGACTGCCCATGGTGTGGCTAGCCAACCCTGCCCTGGGGTATCAGAAGGGTAGTGGGGCCTTGGCACCGAGAGGTGCTTCTGATGTCAAACCTAGCAATGGTACCCAGTCGACACAACACATTCAGCCGCTCTTCATCTCTCTGAATTCCTGAACACAAGTAAAAAGTTTGTTTTCCCAACACTGTCTCGTTGGTCTTTTCTTTTGGTTTGGTGCAGTTGCTTATAGGGGGTTTATCTTACTGTGCTCTGTGATTGCATGAGGGTGCTGCCTCCCCAGATGAGTACCCTGCCCTGCCAAGGTTATGGCTTCTTTTCCTGTTGGGCTGAATTTCCCTGTGTGCAGTTGGTGCTGCCACATGTTTTTCCAACTACTTGATCCCTGCTGTGGGGATGTGGCTGCTTGCGGACCTCCCTGAGGCTGAGTGTATGGTGCACTCTGATTCCCCTGTGCTTGGCTTTGCTTTGTGTATGAGCATTTGTAGGGTTTTGTGGTGGCTGGCCCTGGCCCATCGATCTCTGCTCTTGGTACACTTTCAAAAGGCATCTGTCTACCAGGTGACCCATTCTGTGGTAATAGTAGCACTCCCTAGGGTCTTGCTGCTGTCAACCTCCCTGGCCTTTACCCCTATAGCTGGGTTGAAACCCACTGGGTTTTGCGGTGGGGCTCCCTATAAGACTGGTGCTATTTGACGCTTGTGGCCAAAGCTGCCCCCTCGAAGGTGGTCCTTTTCAATTTTGCAATGTCTCTCTGGGCTTGCTCTTGTGTTTCCCTATCTTTTTTTAGTTTTTTATTGTGATAATGTAAAATGTGGGCTAGTGTCACCTGCCTGGGTTTGGTGTCTAACCCAACAACACTGTCCAGGTTACTCTGTATCTCAAAGGGTAACCACTTTTTAAGAATATTGAAAAATAATGCAACTTGTGGGCCCTTATCGATCCATGGTTGTCCTGTTGCTTGTGCCCACCGTTCCCTCATTCTATCCAAGAAATCTGTTATGCTTTTTTCTGGCTTCATTGTCTCTGCGCTTAACCCTTCTCTTATCCCTCAGGGCTGTCCATATCTGGTGCCGGTATAAATTAAATATGGCCCATCATGCTCGGTGTTTGTCAGCGTAATTGCTGGGATGCGAGCTTGGGCAAACACCAGATTTGTCTGCACCCCAGTAAGGCCACTTAGCAGACATTTAATATTGCCCATTGCTATGCTTATTCCTGCAACATTCTTCTCAAAGCATGAGACACATTTCCCTGCTCCATCCAGTAATGCTGTTAACTTCTCATTTGGAAGAGGTGTGGCACAGCGGCCACGGCAACTGACACCGGTACCTGGGGGCTCGCGGTTCGATCCCCACTGCCGGCACCAGATCAGCCCAGCACCATGTGACTCTGGACAATAGCTCACTTAATCTTCCTGACGGCCCCCAGCGCATTGACACCTTAGGGTAATTGCTTGCGCTTTATAAATTCTGGACATTTACATTTAATTCTGCATTTGATTCTTCCCCATTTGGTGCCCTGTACCTACCCCCGGTTCCCTTATATGGGGGGGAGGCACGCTGCTCTGTTTTCTCACTGTGCTTCCTGAGTGAGTGCTCTTTCTCTATTTAATCTTAGCTCATGCTTTTCTTCCTCATCCCGTCTAGTTTGGCTCTTTCGCTCTGAGCTATGCTCTGTTCTTTTTGGTCAGACTTCACCTTCAAACTCTCTCTCTGTGGTCTCCTTAGCTACCTGGGAAAATCCCGTAGCCTCACCCTCATCATCGGTTCCTGGGGAACTGGGTCCTTCTTCCACACCCCCACTTCCTGTGTCACTGTCTAGAACTGCAACAAATCTCCCTGTCATGTGTATATTTTCCTGAACCAGTGAGAGTGTGTGTTCTCCATGCTTCTGAGGTTCTATTTGTGAGGTGGGGTAGACAGGGGGTAAAGTTTCTAGGGACTTTTTCAAGGGACTTGGGTTGAATTGGGCTTGTCTGGGCATGCAGGCCTGTTAGTTTCTCATGCTTGAGCCTAACTGTTCATCTTTCAGCAGAGGGCCCACCTGCTCCTACTATTTGTGGGTTGGACTATCCTAATGAGGAGGAGCTCGTGTGAACACCTCCATATCTGCATATGGTTGGTGAGGTGCCGGCACCTTGCTTGCTATCGGTTGTGAAGGATCATTGATCTAGACCTCCTTGAAGCTGGCCCATAATTCTAATAATGCCTCTCTCCTGTCTTTCTTTTGACCTGTGTATTTAGTTTGTATGTATATTCTTGTATGTTTGATTGCGTTAGTGTCAAAAGTTTCCTCCTTAGGACAGGAAAATGTGTGTGCCTACGAGTGTGCGTGCCATTCTTGGCAAAACCTATTAGGTTTCTTAGCCTGTATAGGGAACCTACTTTGCATGTGTTTTAATGGGAAACCCATGCTATTTTCTTTAGTTTTAGTGGACAAATGACAACTTAGCTCTTTTTGGGGAGTCTTGGTTTTGGTCTATTTGTGGGAAAAACGTATGTGGTTTACTCTTATAACTAAGTGCTACAAGCTCAGCGCTATCTACAGATGCATCAAACAATTCAATAAACACAGATGACAATGCATATGAAGGGTTGCAACATTGGAAAACGTGTATTTGTTAAAAACAGTATTTGAACAACATCTTTTGGCATCAAACACAATTTGCAAGAAATAACAGTGCCCTCATATGAAGTATTGAGACATAGATGAGAAAATGCAACGTTTTAGGACAATCTCTGATGACTCCTACCACATGCTATCCTTTAGCCAGGGGAAGCTCTGCATGGTACATGGTACTAAGTGAGCCTGATAGTCTGCCAATATCAGCTGTGAGACAAAGATATTGGCAAGATTTTGTAGAAACAAGGGGGATAACACAAGAACTACAAACCCTTCTTGACCGTACACAAGTTATACCTAGTTCCCCAGGTCCAATTATTTTTCCCTAAGTGTCCTAATTACACTCTGTATTACACCCAGGGGCCAAGCGTACTATCTGTGACACACCCAGTGGTCCAGGTGACCAATACCTGCCACCCTTTTCAGAAACTGATGGTATTAAGAACTGGTAGCACTTTGAAATCCTTTTAAACTAGAAAATATGAGATTGAGGTGCAAATGTTGTATGTTTCTTGCATGGTCCGTTGTCGTTTTCCCTATGTTAGCCTAATTGTGAACGTTGTAGGCTGCATTTATTTTACACACGTTACTACATAACATGCTTGCTTTTGTGCCAAATCGTATTTTTACAAAGAACCTGCACATGTTTTTGTATTCTATCCTTTTCCTGGGATTTAGTCTGAGCACCCTGGACAAGGTCAAACAACATGGATCCTTTTTATTTTCTCTAGTCAGACACTAGCACCTAGACATGACAAGAAAATACAACTGCTGTTTGTGAGCACAAATATCTTGTCATATAACTGAGAACAGGGGTTCTGAAAAAACACACACTGAGCGAAGGTCCTGAAGCAAAAGTGCTGCATCAGCTGAGATGTAGAACATACACCTATGTATGCTAAAGTATGTACCCGCCACTAATCCCAGGGGTCAATACTATATAATCATTTAGCTTCAGTAGAGAGGGGGTGTTTAGGCTAAACTGTCTCATAACATGACAGGGCTTTTTATGGTATATGGTTTGTTAACCATGCTAATGACATTCCTGATAGGCATTTGTTTTCTAATTGTGGTACAAATACTGCATCTTAGTGCACAATAGTTTAAATAAACATGTTAGCTCCATTTCTCTTTTTATTGTACACTAATGGTTTAGAGGCATTTTTAATAGAAAAGAAATTTGATTTTTCTAGAATTGAAGACAATCTGGTCATATTGTTATCTTATGCGGACAACACCGTGCTAATGGCTTTGACAGCCAATAGCCTCCAAAAATCACTCAATGCTTTTACAGATTTTATGTCAGCTCTGTACTTAAAAGTACATTTTATTAAATAATATATTATGGTGTGAGGCCCCAAATCCACTAATACAAGAACATTTGCTGTAAGGGGTAAGACCATTGATAAGTTGTCTAATTTGAGATATTTAGGGAACATTTTTAATAACACTATGAATTGTGATTCCCTCATCACTGCAGGGGTTCAACATACTAGCCGGGTTGTGGAGGGGTTATGCCGCTTTGCCTGCAAGCTAGGCCACCAGCCAGTGGCAGAATTGGATACCCTCTACAAAGCTAAATGCTTATCTGTTGCATCCTAAGGGGCAGGAGTTTGGGGTTACCACAAAAGCAGACACCTATAGGTCTTGGAAAACACAATTATAAAAAGGCTATTGATGAACCCAAATAGTGTCCCCACACATTTTTGTCATCATGAGCTGGGGCTGCACTATCTTCAGGATCGACTAGGTATTGCCCCTTTGCTGCTTTGGGCAAAAATCTGGCTATCTGAGGACTTAATTTTCTCAAGGGAAGTTATTAAGGATTGTATCAACTTAGATAGTGCATCGTTGATCCCTTGGCTCTGTTTCGTGAAAGATAAACTCCTCAAGATAGGCTTGGGGCACTGCTACAACAACCCTCCTAGTATCCACACATATACGAAAGCCATTATAAAAGAGGCGCATTATTCTGGGGCAAATATACGCAGCTTAAAACTGGTAGTGACAGGTCCCTCATGCTTGTTCCCTGCACGACAGCAATGTTGGCTAACTTTTACCACCAATGTACAGGCACAATTCTTAGATTCTGCCTATGTACCTTGCACTTTTCCGTGGCATTCCCCAAATAATCAGGATAGGTTGATAAACTAACGCCTTGCCCGTGAGACAATTTGGCAGCTCAGTGCACTTTGCACTTTATGTAGTTCTGCCCCCTTTATAAAGAGCTGAGGAAAAAATTCTTAGCCCCAGTTTTGAGGGGAATCCGGCCCTGTACTTATATTGGTGGTTTTAAATTTTGCACTTTTTGTCTACTTTACCTATTTGCTCTGCAGTCTCTAATTATTTTGAAGTTGCAATGTGTATAAGAAAACGCTATGAGTCACAGTAGAGGAACAGAACTTTTGTAACCTTTTAAATAATAATTATTTATATTTATGAAATTTTATGGTTGACAATACAGATTGTCACATTGGGTATTTGGTGTTAGGGATGCTATCTATTGTTTGTTTTTAGTGATTTTATCCATTCCTCTGCACATGCACGACATGAACATTTTAAAGTGTAATGTATGTCTGTGAAACCTTTATGGTCTTTAGAACCGAATAAAGTTACTTTGACTTGAAACATGAGTCTCTACCTGCTGATGTTCTATGTTCCCAAGCATAGGTCTGTTCCTAAGCAGAATCCATGCAACATGGTGTTGCCAACATTTTGGTCAGGTACTTATTTGCGGGAACCCTGAGTAGTGTGTGTGCTTGTCCACAATAACCTCACACCGTTTTCTGGAGACATCCGTGGTGTTAGGGATTAACCATCCACAGTTTTTATGGATCACCTAGTTCTGTTGTTTTTTCAAGCTTGAATATTAAAAGGTTTACACCCAGTGTTTGTTACACTTTGAATCCATTTCTAAATACTTATGGTGCAACCTAGAGCTATTGCAGCCAACTACCGACCATCAGTCTATGCAAATTTAATGCAACATGGAGTCCCTAATGCAGGTGTTTCTGTAATCTTTGTGATAGATGCAGATGCAGCATTGCTCTTAGAAGTTTTTTATTCTTGGGTCACATTTCCAGCTGTGGATGATAACACAAACTCTTTTCATGGATACACTACTCCCCAGGCACCTGCTGCACATAGACCTTATGCACATGATGAAATTCCTCTTACAGTATGGGCCTGGGCCAGTTAGAATTAGTTCTCTCAGTAATGAGGGAGCTACTTGGCCAGCATTAGCTGTGTATACACCATAGCCAGATTTAGGCAATTTAAATCTCGTAAAAAGCCGCAAGGTTTGCACAACGTGCTTTTTCTCTTATACAGATGCTTAACTCAATTTATTTTTCACATGTTATTTGCTGGTCTGGCTAGACTTGGCCTGCAATTGCAAGCTCAGTTGCCTGCAGTGCCTGTTAGTAGTCCTGTAATAGTTCACTCAGTTATAGGCAAACAACCTACTAATTGTGAGGAAATGTCATTTTGGATTGCCCAAAAAATCATTCAATTTGAGGCTGTGTTTCCCCTTACAAGCCCACAAGACAAGCACAGAGTTTTAATCATGTGCTTACCCACTGTACTGGTTCCCACTCTTGGAGACTGCAATAACTGGGGGACTATTTTTGCCACAATCTATACTCTTTGTCCTGGAATTCCCTCGATAGCTGTTCTACCCAACATTCTCAAACAAATATGGAATGAACATGGGGGAGATTATGCCTGAGATTTGGGGAAGAAACTGGAGGCTGACGGTGCAGGCTCTGATAGGCTCCAGGTTGGATTATGCCAACATTCTTTACCTGGGCCTGCCAGAGTACCTGCTACAAAGGCTTCAAGTTGTACAGAACGCGGCGGCCAGGGCCATCTTTGGCCTAAGTAGACGGGCCAGCGCCTCTGGGTTGTTGGTGGCGTTACACTGGCTACCCATTCGCAAACGGATTGCCTTTAAGGCTTTGACCCTGGCCTACAAGGCGCTCCATGCGGTGGGAGCTAAACATCTTCAAAAGAGACTGACCTTTTACCATCCGACTCGCGCGTTGAGGTCAGAATCTCTACTCTTGGCGGCTGTTCCGCGTGTGAAGAGGGCTCGCCTGGGGGGCCGCTCTTTCAGTCTGTTGGCCCCACAGATGTGGAACGCACTACCGCTCCCTCTGAGGGGGGCTTTCACTCTCCTTGATTTTAGAAGAGGTCTCAAAACCTGGCTGTTCTCTCAATAGGTCTCTCAGTTGCTTGCTTTTGTTTATCTTTTATTTTGTTTTTAGTCGTGTTGTGTTATTTTGAAATCTGTTTCCCTTACCTAAAAGCGCCGGGATACTCTTTTTGAGTAACCGTTGCGCTATATAAAAGAATAAATAACATAACATAACATAACATAACAAACTAATTGGTAATTTTCCGTAGTCTCTGAAATTATTCTTTCTAATGATAAAGGTGAAGCAGCATCTCTGGCTATATGCCAACGACTTAGCACGGTTGCTGTTGCCACCAGCTACCTTGAGTTGCCAATAATTATTGCTAATGTATATACATCTTTAGGATGCAATAATTCGGGAGCCAGACCTTCAATACCACAACTTTGCAAGCCTAGCACTGACAAGGATGCCAGACTAGCCCGCTAGTTTGCTAAAAAACAATGGGATGAATCGCAGAGGTTCTCCACTCAAGGCGTCTTCTGAGAGAAGGCACGATTTTTCCGATTGCACTAAAATCAAGACTTCAAACAGGTATCAGGTTCCTGACACACGTTCTCTGACCAGCAATACAAGACAGGAGGGTGTTCTTACCGCAGACCAAAAGAGTATGTTAAACTGAAAAGGGAGTCACAATGCTTGTCTGGCATGAAGATATAGAAGGAGGACAAGATTCCTCAATATAAAGCCCCATTTAAGATAAATAAAGCAGCATCAGTTTTGACTGCAAAATGTGCCACAGATGGTGAGAACCCTTTTCCTCAACAGGAGTTGGGCAGTGACTCGACTCAAGAGCCTGGCTGAAGTCACCATAGTACACGAGAATCTCCAGGAGTTTCAGGTAGCGATAGCAACTGATATCTCTGTTTCAGTTGAAACCACAGATACATGTGTAGCCCCTCCAGACAGATTATATTACGTAGATATTCAAATTGAGGGTGACGTTAAATGCACCATTAAAGCAATATTCTGGAAAAATGTAACAACGTCTTATGACACCCTCTTGGCAGGGGTCAATTGGCCCCACCATTCGTACTTGTATCCCCCAGGGAGAGAATGGAATTGTTCCTTCCTTTTTTGTACCTTGTATCTGTTGAAGTCAAACTAGCTTATGCCTCAGAATGGCCTTGCATTGTCCCCTGCAATTCACTATAATAATCATGTGGGTTGGGATAAGGATTCCCCTCATAATTTAATTCCTATACACTCCACCCCACAGGTACATCCATAATACTCTATTAAACAGGAAGCTAAACTGCCTGTTAAATAAATTCTCTCCCAATTGAATTTACAGGGAGTAATTGAACCCTGTGTCTGTCAAATGAATAATGCTCTTTTTCCTTTTTTAAAACCAGATCATTTTCATTTCTATCACATTTTCTTGGACTGTAGACATTTGAATAGTCATAACTACACATCTGCGGTGCAAAACGCACAGTATGGCACTCATTATCAATGTAATCCGTAAAAATAACAAAACCGCATTGGATATTTCCATTGTTTTTTTAGTCACAATTTAGCTCTTGAGAGCTGAGACTGGTCCACTTTTAGCACTCTGGGTTTTCAAATGCACTATGCACTAATTTCTATGGGCTATAAAAATATCCTAGGGGGTTTTGCGGCAAAAAAATTATTGATTCTTCATGACATTGACCCTAACGCTCTGTTCTATGTAAACAATATCTACTTGATGAATGATGAATTAAATCCCCACTTGTCCAGAGTACATCACTTAATATTGGGATTTGCTGAACTTGGCTACAAGCTCAACTTCAAGAAATCTAGTATGGCTTTTTTAAGTGTCCTTTTCTTAGTATATGAACTTACCCATGAGGGAAAGAGTCTTGCCCCTATTTTCTCTGAGAAATGTGCACGGTTCCAACTTTCAAACATGCTTAAAATATTGCAGTCCCAGCTAGGATTTTTCAATTTGGCCAGAACAGGCATACCTGAATGTGCACAATGTATAAAACGACTTTATGCATTTATATGCCCTGATTTTCACACTTCATGCTGGACATTAGAACACAGAGATACAGTCAGATCTTTACAATATGACTTGCATGAAACACGCAATTTGCATGCACGTGTCAATACCACGAACCTGATCATTCGGATTTTACAGGGTGCAATTGGATTTACATATATCACCTTTAATAAAGATGCAACAGTGCCTATAGCATATAAATCATGTTTATATCCCAGAGAAGAAATGTGTTTTGCTTCCACTAAAAAAATACTGCCTTGCAGGTGGCCATACTTAAAGAAAGGCCACTTGCTCAAGGGAAACGCATTAATGTTGTTACTCACGTACCAGTTATAGAGGCTGTCACCAAAGCTAGCATTCCTAACACTAAGGCCCGCCACCTAGATGGCTCCAATGGGCTACATTCTTAACAGCTATTTATGTAGACTTTGTCTTTGACCCTTCTTTGCAGGTACAAGATTTTCTGCAATATGAGCATAGTTATCCGTTGTGATCTAATGTTCTGCCACTTGATCAATATAAATATATAATTTACACTGACAGTTCAGGACAACCTGCTATAGGTTTCAAACATCAATATTCAGCCACATGTGCCATAGTTATTGGTGTTATGTTGGATGGTGTGCTCCACCCTCAAACAACTCGCAACAGTCTCTAGGAGACTGCACTGTGCAGTTAGCTGAACTGAAGGCCTTGCTTGGTGCACTTGAAGATACAGATCCTGAATTCCTCACACTTATGGTGTGTGATTCATATTACTGTGTATAGCCCTTTAATGATAATTTACATTATTGGCAACAAAATGGATGCAAGGCGTAAAAAGGTAGCACAATCAATCATAAACTACTTTAGATTAAAGTGGGTGATCTTAAAGATTGATTGACACAAACTCATGTAATACATACACTGAGTCATCAACAAGTGGCTCATGGAATTCTTGGGCTGTAGGGAATTCTTGGGCTGATGAAGCAGCCAAATTGACCATCACCACAGCTACAGTAGCAACAGTTATGCGTTCTAGAACTCATATACATAAAAAACTGTCACCATTTACCAAAGTGTTTTCCTTCTAAATATTCGTATCATTTGAATGACCAGAATGTTTCCTTTGTAGCAATTCGTAGGGTTGGCTATCCTTTGATTCCCAACCAAGACCTCAGACACCCTTTGGTTGTAGGGGCCCATAAAGGTGTTGCCTCCGCACATGCAGGGGTGGCAGCCACAGTTTTGCTGCTACAGCAACTTTATTGGTAACAAGGACTTAAACTAGCAGGTCAAAAATTATTTCCTGTGTTGTGACATCTGTTGACTGACTAAACGCTCCGCCATAGCTCTTCCACTGCAAACACACCTCTTCATTTACAGCACGCTTTTGGCTTCCTTTACCTAGATCATTGTGGTCCACTGATTTCGGAAATTGCATTTACATTTATTTTTAGCTGAAGTTTATTCTTGTTCTAGATTCCTATAGGTTTGGAAGCAGTGTTCGGGTACTGCTCGAGCTGTTATGGAAGACTTGCAAGTCTTTGTTGGTACTTCTGCGTGCTCTGCATTCCATTTGGACCAGTGTCCGGCTTTCGCTTCTAAAGTGTACCAAGATTCAATGACGTCCCTGGGGTACGGCTGCATTATTCTTCTCCGTATAGGTCTGAGGGCAATTCTGTTGTAGAAAGAATGAGCCCTGACTTAAAGCAGCACATAACAGCAACTTGTTGACATCAAGATTTATGTTCTAGACCTTGAGAGTCCAGACATTGAGGTGACTGACACAACCTTTGATGTAGATGACCATAGTCTTGTCTCCCAGGACATACAAAAGTTCTGTGACACTCAATCAAGCAAAAACTTGCCCACATTTCTCTCTCTGAGTGGGAACGTATAAACCTACAGTTTTTGACTGTCTTCCAAAAGTTTGAGATCTGGTTCGAGAGAAAGTGGCTATTAAAAAGGAGTTTGGTCCATCCTACCGTGCTCCTGTCCCGGTCCTTGGTATACAAGGTTCGAGACTGTAATCTTGTCAGGGCATCCTGGTTCTAAAGAGAAACGCTTTGTCTCCATCGAACATGTCAAACTACACCTTGTGTCTGATTCTAAATAGTATGTCACGCGGTGTTCATGCTCTTCAACAAGACTTTCATTTGCAGCCCATGAGCACCACCTTTGCTGATCCTCCCTGGCTGATGGGGGGAGAACCTGAGTCCTCCTCCGACAACATGGCTGAAATGATGACTGTTTCTACTACTGCGTCTTCTGCAGCTGATATCATTTATACTGATCTACTGAGGGTGGATCCCTCTCTGTTCAATTTTCTGAGTCCTACTATTGCATCCTGAACCCCTGTTATCCAGCTAAGCACATCTGGGTCCTACATGGATCAAGATTATTTTTCTTCAATCAGTTCTTCTCTTTTGCATCCACCTCCAGCATAGATTTGTGTTTTATTTCATGGTTGAAATGCTTTTCTTACCTATTCCTGCCTTGGATATATGTTTGGATAATACTCTCCTTGGCCAAGCAGAATCCTGTGAATGGAACGCTTATGATGGAACATGGCGGCAGTAGGCTAGCTGCCGCAGTACTCCGCCCCTGACCTCCGGAGTGAGGAGTGCAGCAGCTGCAGTTCCCAATGATTTCCCTGTGTTAAAGCTACAATTTAAACTTATAAACTTCCCGATTTTCTTTTTTTTCTTTTTTCTTTCGCTTGGTTGCGTTCTCTCTCCCTCCTCCATGTGTGTCCTGCATGTAGGCGTGGAAGAACCGGAGCCGGCGTTTCCGAGCCAGCAGAGACAGAGGCTTTCTCCTGCAGTACCGCGCTGGCGTAAAGCGGCGCTGGAGCTGCGGCGGGGAAGGCGAAGTCAGTGGGTGCCAGTTTTTCCTGTTGGCTCTAGTGCTGGGTCAACCCTGTATACTGTGGAGGTGGCGTTAGCCGTAGGGGTAACAGCAGCGATGGCGGCGGCTGTTGGTGAGGCGGAGCCCAACACTAAGAAGGCATTAAGAATAATGACGAGGTCGATAGCAGCATTGGAGAAGCAGAGACTCGAGGTGAAAGGGAAGGAGTTGAATGTCTTCCCCGGGGCAGGGGAGTTAGGAGGAGAGTGGGAGAGTCAGTCTGGGGGCCCGGGGTTACAGAAAGCAGCGTCGGAGCCGGCGATAGAGCCCCACCTTTCAGTCTTAGATTGTGCACCTCCAGGGGGGTTCTCCAAACAGCTAGCCGGTGGTGTCTCATGTCCAGCTAGGGAACTCAGCCAGGAGGGTGAAGTCCAAGATAAGGACCAAGACAAAATAAGCAAAGAAGACAAGGGAGTAAAGGGACACCCGACCTATGACAAGAAAGCCGCTAGCAGGGGGGTGAAGTTACAAAGGGCAACAAAGGCACAACAGTCCACAATAAGTTTCTCGCAAAGAACACAACCCGCAGTTAAAGCTTCATCCTTTCTAGTCAATGAGGTGAAGGCTAAGCGAGCTCATAAGGCTAAAATGGTTGTAAGGTCAGTAGAGTTTGTCCTAGATTCAAACTCCAAGATAACACCCTCACTGCGCTCTTATTTCAAAGTTGTCCCCCAACTCCTCAATATTGGGAAAAGCCCTACTGCACAACTAGGCAGCCCACTTCCGCCTGGTTTTGAGGGCATCCAAGAGTGTAACCAAGACTACTCTTTGGTTGCGTCTCCAGTGCCCCCCTCTGTCTCTGGTCCCTGGCCTTCGCATAACAACAACCAGTTAATCTCTTTCCCAAACCTTCTTTCAAACCCTTTCCATTCTCCCCCTCCTCGGACTATAATGGAGGACTCTGCTCACACCCCTTACCCCGATTCTTCGCATTGTACTCCTGAGCTCACCCCTGAGCTTACCCCTGAGCTTACGAGCATCTATGCCTCCGTGGTGCAGACTCCGTCCACTGAGTTAGTGGGGCTGGGAGAGCCTTCACCACTGGGGGGGAGGGCCCTTTAATCTCTGCTGCCATGTCTGGTAATAGTAGCTCTGCTTCAGTTCCCGTCTCCGCTTCAATGTCGGAGTACCAGCCCCAGTGTCAGGCTCGAATAGATCCACAGGCCCAGGCCCAGAATCTATCTCGGGAGGGGCAGGAAGAGATATTGATTGGCAGCCTCCAACAGGTATCACACGCATTGGGAGCCGGGTTATATCAAGCGTCCCCAGCTGATCTAGTATCGTCCCCAGCATCATTTTTATCAATACCCTCTCTAGAGCAAATGTTTCGGACTCTCTCTGCTGACATTAAACGTGGCTTTGAAGAATCAGCAGTGATTCAGAGAGAGATCAAAAGCTATTGTGAGGCGCTGGGTAATACAATTGATGGGCTAACTGCGAGAACTGATGTGTTAGAAGAAACGGTTGGCGGGCTATCCTTGCACATAGATAATGCAAGGGGCGAGATAGCGTGTCTTAAGAAGGAAGACATTTCAATTGCTGAGAGGATGGAGACTTTGGAAAACCACGCCAGGCGTAACAACATCCGTATTTTGAATGTACCTGAGGGAAATGAGGGCTCTGACATCAAAGGTTTTATTGTCCCTATGCGAGCTCTTTCTTTAAAGTTGGAGTTATCTGAGGAAGAAATAGCTAGTGATATTCAACGGGTACACAGAGAACCCTTCAGACGGAATCCTCAAAGATCAAAACCGAGGAAGATCCTTGTGAACTTTCACACCTACACCATAAAGGAGCAAATTCTTAACGCAGCATTAAAGCTAAAGTCCCTGGATTACAAAGGTTTTTCATTTCTGGTACGATCTGACTTATCCATAGTGACACTTGAAAAGCAATGGGAGCTGGGCAAAAGGATGGATGCTTTTCGGAAACTCGGCGCCACAGTTCAGCTTAGTTTCCCTGCAATACTCAAAATTATGCTGAACAACAAAATGTACAATATTCGTACAGCTCAGGCGGCTGACGACTTGTTAACCACCCTCCTTAGTGACAAGGGCACAGCGGGGGTCCCTCTTGAGTAATCACTTAGTAGTTGATTTATTGTCATAGCTCTTGTCTATCCGAAATATGGCCATCACTGGAGCTTGGTCAGGGAATTCTTACCCTTCTATATGCACAGGGGTAGGCATATGTGTATATAAGATGTAAAATATGGAAATCACAAGGAAGGTGGTGAATGAAATAAGCACTTTGTAAATATAAATATAACCTAGCGTTGGAATAGGAAAGGAGAAACAAGCATTAGGGAAAAGGGGAATAAAGGAAAAAAGGGGGAGAAAGAAAAGAAAATTAAAAAAAAAAAGAAAAGGGGATTTTTTTTTTTAATAAAATACATAGAACAATTAAACACATAATGGGAACCATATGATCTGTGCACTCACTCTGGGGGGTTGGGGTTGGGTAGGGGGTACCACAACCGGTTTCGTTCTGGGTGGATTTCACAAGGGTTCTTCAGGGGGTAGAGGGGTTAGGTTAGGTCACAGGGGTGTAGGGGTAAGGTTAGGGGTGTGGGTTAGTAAAAATGAAAAATTTTCCTCATTTTCAGTCTGGTACCAGATTCAGTTGTGTAAACCTACATTTAGTTACTTTCTTTTCCGGCAAGACGGCTCCCTCAGGAGGATGTCTAGGTCTTTTTTCCTTGGGTTCAAATTCTTTCATAACCTCTCTTATGTAAATGATGGGAAGATGTGTTATGAGCAATCTTAGGATTCTCTCTTGGAATGTTAATGGTCTGCGCACCAAACCTAGGGCAAATAGAATTTTACAATATCTCCGTGATATCGATGCGCAGATCATTATACTCCAGGAGACACATCTAATTGAGGAGGAGATGCTCGATTTAGTGAAAAGGAATAGGTGGATGGACATCTTGGTATCCACTTCCCAATCCTTAAATATGAGGGGTGTTACTGTCTTGTTTAAAAAATCAATTAATACAAGAATCATAACACAGAAGGTCGATCCGGGAGGTAGATGGGCGATCACTTCGGTGGTCATTGGTGGGGTAAATTTAACACTTGCAGGCTTCTATGGTCCCAACCAGGACGATCCAGCTCCTCTAGAGTCTCTCTTCTCACATCTTTGGCACTTTCCTGATCCGATAATTGTTGCAGGGCACTTCAATATAGTGCTGGATCCAGCACTAGAAAAGATTCCGAGCAGCAGGCAGTCGACTCCTTCTAAAGCCTGAGCTTTCTTGCAGAGTTCCATGAAACAATTTGGGTATGTCGACATTTGGCGGGCTAGAGCAGGTATAAAACCAGGTTTCTCATTTCATAACTACAAGTATCACCATCGATCTAGAATTGATTATTTTTTGATAAGTCACGATTTGGTCGATTCAGCTAAAGATATCTCCTACCTCCCATCGCATCTTTCAGACCATTCTGCTGTTCTCTTGGAACTGGTCGGAGTAACTAAACCTCTCACTAACTCTTGGTCATTTGACAGATCTTTACTCTCCTCTCCTCAAGACGTGCTGTCTATTAGAGCTGACACTCTTGAATTTATGCGTATTAATATCGGATCTTCAGACCCCCGGGTCGTTTGGGATGCATTTAAGTGTTGTCTTCGCGGTGTAATTAAAAACAAGGTTGTACATCGAAGGAGGCTTTATGTGCAGGAGGTATCATCCATTAAAGTTGCTCTTCTTCAAGTGCAAGTGGAAATTAATGCCACTAGCAAAGAACTTACAGATACTTATCTGGCGCTGCAAGAGAAATTGGCTTCCCTTAAAGCAGACTTAGCCTCCGTTTTAAATGAACGAATCTTGCAAAAATAAGAAGCGAGTAAATTGTGGCATTTTGAATACGGAGAAGGGGCTGGCAAGCTGTTGGCCTGGAAGGCTAAGTCGGATAGGGCGTGTAATATTATTAATGCTGTGACAACCGCCCAGGGCACTGTCTCCTCTGATATAGAGATTAGAACTGCTTTTAAAGATTTCTTTCACAACATTTATCGGGAGGATAAGAATATTGAGTCAGTAGCCATAGAGAGTTGGTTAAGTGGCATTTCTCTTCCAAGATTATCGGATGTGCAACGCGAAATGTTGGAAAAGGAGGTAACTAGGGAAGAGGTAGAGGGGGCTGTGCGAGCCAGTAAGGGGAGTAAAGCTGCTGGACCGGATGGCCTGCCGGCAGAAGTATATAAGATCTTGGTAGAAGAAATCTCTACCTTTCTTACAATGCTATTTAATTAAATCATAGTAGGCGGTGCCATACCACCAGCAACTTGGAATGAAGCTTCCATCACTCTTATATTAAAACCTGGCAAACCCCCTACCGATTGTGGTTCCTACCGCCCTATATCCATATTAAATGCAGACTACAAAATCTTTGCCTCTTTGTTGGCAAAAAGGTTGGGTCAAGTCATCCCCGCAATAGTACATCCTAACCAAAGGGGCTTCATTAGAGGCCGTTAGCTCTTCGAGTTAACATATGACCTAATAGGGGCCATAGATATGGCTATCTCGGATGTAGCTCCATTGGCCATTCTTACGCTCGACGCCACCAAGGCTTTCGACAGGGTCAACTGGTCGTACCTGTTGGGGGCCTTGGCCAAGTTTGGCGTGGGAGGAAATTTTCGAGGGGCTGTACAGTCGCTATATAATAGCCCATCAGCTCGGGTACTTGTTAACGGTGGACTTTCTGAATCATTTCCTATTTCTAGAGGGACCCGCCAGGGCTGTCCCCTTTCCCCACTTTTATTCGATCTCTATATCGAACCTTTGGCTCAAAAAATACGTGAAGAATCCAGCATTATACCCTTCGTATACAGGGAGTGGGAGAAGAAAGTTGCGTTATACGCGGATGACCTCATGATCATGACATCTGATATTGACACGGAGTTTCCGGCAGTTATTAGGCTGGCTGTCGAATTTGGAAATGTTTCTGGCTATGAGGGAAACGCAGCTAAAACAGAAACATTGGTATGGAATGATGCCGGGAGTAGTTTTAGTGATGGCTCAAATAAGAGTCTTCGTTATTTGGGGTTGAATATCATTAAAGATATTAATCTGATCGCGTCTTCCAACTTTGCTAGTATCGCAAAAGAATGCCGTAAACTGATGAGAGCATGGATACACCTTCCCCTCACTGTAATTGGTAGAGTTAATCTTGTGAAAATGTCCATTCTGCCTAAGATTTCCTTTTTGTTTAATACAATTCCTCTTTATTTTGAACCTTCTTTGTTGGCTAAACTTCAGAGTGAGATAAGTTCCTTTATCTGGTGCAACAAAAACCCAAGGATAGCTTGGAAAAAGATAAGGCGTCGAAGAGAGAAGGGGGGCATGGCAGGGCCCAATTTACAGATTTATGCCTGGGCATTTCAGCTTTCCCATTCCCGTATGCTGTTAAAAACACCTTCAGGTGTAGGGACTGGTAATTTGTTTACTACTTTGTTGAAGGGTGAAGGAGCTGGGCAGTTAGGTTTTCTCTTTAAGTTTGGAGACCCCAAATTTTTTAAAAAGGTGAGTTGAAGATCTTACAGGGCCTGGCAAGAACTTGGGCAAAAATAAAATCCTGTACTAAACTAGGGTATTATTCCAGTAGGGCACCTTTATGGGATCTTCCAGAGGCGCCAACCTGGCTAAGTGATGCACTTGCAATACCACTCAGGGAATCTGGGATAGCTGTCTGGGGGGATCTTTTTGTGGAAGGTACCTTGCTCCCATGGGAGGACTTAGTTCGTAAAGTTGGGCCCAATCTCTCAAGATTTAAATATGTACAAATAGTAAGTTGGGCCCAAGCAGCAAAAACACGACCCACACGACCTAATAAGCCCGCTTTAGGGGGAGGAAGCTACCTGGAATCCCTTTTAGTCGATCAGCCTCCTGTAAAAAAAGAGGTCTCGCTATGGTACTTTCTAATAATGGATGAAATGGATGGCGACTTTGATCTCCCAGAACAGCTATGCAGTTCCGTGATACCTGACTCCAACGTTGCTGATTTCTGGTTGATGTCCTGTAAACTGTTGTGGGAATTAGTGAAACCAGCTTGGCTACGCAGGAACCATTTGTTTACACTACATAGGGCTTACTATTCCCCACAAAGACTCTCGAAATTTGCTGCAGGAGGTCTGGTGGCTTGCCCGAGATGTGGACTTATGGAGGCTGCTGACTCACACATGTTTTTTGAGTGTTCTCACTTAACTCCATTTTGGGACGCAATTAGTAGTAAACTCTCGGCCTGGCTGGGACGCCTGATAGTAACAGACCTGAAACTAGTAATCTTCGGAACGGTAGACTCTACACGGTCTATGGCTGGTAACCTATTATTTTATGCAATGCTGGTGGCTCGTAGAGAAATCTGTAAACGCAGGAAAGAACCCACCGCACCATCGCTGTATGAGTGGCACAGATCCCTACTTCAGATTTCTAAACTAGACATAGCTAGGACTGGCAATTGTGACAGGAGAAACTTTTGGAAGTTGTTGGAGGGGTCTCTCTGATCTCGCTGTTTTTTTTTTCCCAGCTCCGATGATTACTCTGCCATTGTACTATCTTGCTGCTTTTTTGTTGGTCACCCTTCCTTTCGCCAAGGTCTCACACATCATCGGCAGCGGCATGTATAACCGTAAAATTGGTTAACTTCTGTCAGCTGGCTAACATGGGTTGAACTGTTAGGGTGGCCGTGGCAGCTGTAGGGCTTTTGTGTTTGATCTCTCATCTACTTCCCTTCCAGTATTGACTGTGCCAGCGCAATGGTGCACCCGCAGTTCTGTTACCCATGTGGTAGGCTCTCAGTAGTCTGGAACCATGGCAGTAAATGAGGAATAAAAATAAATAAATAAATAAATCAATAAATACTCTCCTTGGCTTTCCTGTTCATGTGGATTTGATTTGTGACTATTTATTCCCTATTAATCAATGGCCACTACCTCCTAGACCATTTTGCTACTGAACTAGTTGACGGGGTGGTGGCCCCCATTCTTCTTTGCATAAACGTAAAAGAGACTTGTCCCTCATCAACATTTCAGGCATTCCAGTGACTGATGGGATTGTTTGGTATAAAGTTCCTTTTGCTATATTCAGCCCTATGGAGATCCGGCAGATACTATATGTGTATACGTTTTCTATGGGTGATGTGATGGTACTGGGGTTACTTTCAGATGACTAGGATATTGAAACTGTAAATGCTATGCTTTCAGAGCTGGAGTATTATACTGTTTTTGAATCTGAGGACCTATATCTAAATTCTGCTAGCTCTGCTGATATGTTTTGTTATCACCATTATGGATATCATTTTCTACACAGAGCCAGTACTCAACATGCATAGTTTACACATACACAATGAGAACATTGTCCGACTCCCCCACAAGGGAATTTAAAAATGCATAAAGATAAGTTCATGTATTTTACAGGATATGACACTTTAGACCCCATGTCATATTATTTCAAATTAGTTCTTACCCTACCAAAAATATATGCGTACACAGACCAGGCTCATATATACAGCATCGTTTGTCAACCAGTTAGCCCTTAAAGCCTATGATTACTGGACAGACACAGTTGATTTGAAATAGATTTGGGGAACGAGATCTTGGCAGATTCAGGGAATTGAAACCTCATTTTGAGCCTGCTTAATTCCAACACAAATAATGTTCTTGAATGACACCATCCAGCAGACTACAAGTCTGGGTTTGGCAAAAATTAAAGAAGTGAATGCCCTAAAAATACCCTCTAATGCCCGCTTTGATAATTGGCAAAGTTTGACAAATTACACTGAAGAACAACTAAACAGCATGGTGCTGAATGTTACATTCAACTCCACACTTCCAGGTCCTAACTGGTGGTTATTGTTGTCAGTAGACATTAATAATTGTTAGACTTGTTTTGTCAATTCTGCACCTGAGTTCAAATGAAGCAGACCCGATCCCTGGTACTTTCAATCACAACACACTGGTATTATTTCCACCTGCAGTGAAACAACATCTTTCTCTTTTGTTCGAAGACATGAATATGTCAGAGTTTCTATTAGGTCACAAATCTGCACATTCTAAAAGATTTATTTATGCTACTTACAATGACATTTTGGAATTATCCCAGAAGGAAGCTGCTGCACTTTTTAGACAAATTGACCAAGATAACTTAAAGTGCTTGCAGTTGTTGATAACAATTTTAATACATTGTCTTCTTGTATGTACAATTTAAATAACATTGTGTCATCTCTCATTGATATTATGCAAAGTGATATGTCAACACTGTATCTTGGGCAAAGTCAGCTAAGATCTATTATGCAGTTTAGCTGGATGCTTAAAGTCCTTAAAATGGGCACATACCATGACAATATTTGAATTGCAGTACTTTTTTCCTGCCCTTTGATTTAACATGCAACAACAACTGATGGCGATGAAAGACGCAACTTACACAATGCTGCCTTTAGAGAAATTAGAACAATTTCCATTTACCATAGCTGAAACACCTTCAGCTGGATAGTTGATACACAGTGTTATTCCTTTACATATGTCAACATTTCATTTCACAGCTTGCATGAAACATTTTCCAGCTTATAGATCTGAACCTCTTGAGAGCAGCTTCATTGATGAATTATGGTCACCTCCCTTTACATATCATTGTGAACATGTCAATAAGGAAGTTGTCTTACTTGGGAAGAATGCTAAAGGTCTGTCGGACATTCACAGATTTACAAACATGTGAAAATCCACAGCACATATAATGCTTCAATGCCAAACACCAGTTCTCGCAATTCTTCCCTTTATTATGGTACTATCAAATGGAATTTATTTTATAATTAGCAATCAATATGAGTCTCTACTTTACTCCACAGGCCCTGATTACATCCCATCAAAACCTGAGTCCAAGTTGAGGAGTGCAGTGCTATAATCAATCTGAGCAGATTCATGGGAATCCCCATTGTGGAAATTTCCTCCACAGCGGCCCCCGGTACACTCACTTAAAAGCCATGGAAGAATCTATAAATGCAGTGTGCAGGGCCACTCCCTTACCAATTAGGGGGCAGATTTATGTTGGACTTGCGCCACTTTTACGCCGCCGTTGCGTCACTTTTGTGACGCAGTGGCGGCGTAAACCCTGCGTCACGTTGCGCCCTATTTACATCGTGACGCATCTATGGAGATGTGTCACGGTGTAAAGCCCTGCGCCACATGAAACCGGCGTCAAGTTTCATGTGGGCGTTTCTACGCGGTGGGGCATTCTGTCGCAGGAACGCCCCTGAAAAGTGACTCAGTGAAATCTACAAGATTTCACTGAGTCACTTTTCCAACGCTGATGCGTCAAAACCCTGCGCCTGCTTGCAGCAGGCGTTAGGCTTGACGAACCACGTTACAGATAGGGCAAGTTGGAAGAGTGCTGGAGTTGCGTGTCGCGCGCAACACTACTCCAGCACTGCGCGAACTTTACGCCCCAGATGCGACATGCATCTGTTTATTCCAGCTTCTATCCTGGACTAAATTTGAGGCCAAGACTAGGGGTGTTGCAATTTTAGCTAAACCAGGAAAGGTTAATATTATCCGTTCCTCAGCGGATAATCTGGGTCGCTGGGTAATAGTTTATGGTAATTTTCAGGGCAAAAAATTTACACTCTGTTCTATCTATGGCCCAGTGCTGGATGACCCTGATTTAGTTAACTGGCTGAGCTTAGAGTTAGTGGCATGGCCATCCCCGCTTATTATATGTGGAGATCTGAACATTAATATACAGTGCGGGACATTAAACAAAACAGGGGTTGAATATGCTGGGAGAAAGCCAAGGGTTTTCCGTGCTTTACAGCACCTAATAGATCTGCATGGTCTAATGGATGCTTGGGCCTTTTTTAATCCGGATGACCCTGGCTTTACATACTATTCTGCACCACACAAAATGTGCTCAAGACTGGATTATTTTTTTGTCTCACCTGTTTTACTGTATGGTTCTGGAGTTATCAAATTCCCGCGAGTAATGTCGGATCACAATCCTCTTCTGTTTGAATTAGATACACTAATCCGTAAGACTCAAACTCATATATGGACGTTTAATCGTGCTTTGCTTCAAGATAGGGAGTATATTGATAATATGTCTTTATGGATCACTAGATTCCTGGAAGAAAATATGGGCAGCACAGGTATTCAGAATGTATGGGATACGCTAAAGGCAGGGGTGAGGGGTGAGACTACTCGGTTCGGTTGGGAATCTCAAAGGAAGGAAAAGGTGAAACTGCAACAACTATATATAGAACTGGCAGAAGCTGAGCAGAATTTAGTTACTCAGATTCAGATGGGTGGAGATTGTGATTCTGCTCAAACTCGGATTATTTTAGTTAAATCAGCTATAATTGAGTTCTCTCAGGCTAAGGCAGCTAGTAAATTTTTAATTTGGAAATCTAAAATGTTTGAAAATAGTGAGCGGGTAGGGCATCTGTTAGCCTCTAGAATTAAGGAGAAGGAAACTGCCACACGTATCAAAAATATCCAGGATCCAGATGTTGGTCTGGTGTCTGGTGATGGGGACATTCTGCGTGCTTTCCAAAAGTTCTATCAACGACTGTATAGTGAAGACATCAGCAATAATGACATGCTTCAGCTGGATATACAAGAATATCTGCGGGGGATAGGTGTTGATACACTATCACCAGAAAAGCGTGATCTATTAGATGCCGAAATCAGTATGGAAGAGCTTTTCCAAGCTATAGATTCTATCCCGGCGGGGAAAGCTGTTGGCCCTGATTATTTGCCAGGAGAATTTTATAAGATATTCCGGCCTCAACTCACTCCGGTTATGTTGGCTCTATTCAGGATAGTACAGAAGGGAGAATCGTCTCCTGAGTCCTGGCAGAGAGCCCGAATCATTACATTTTTAAAGAAGGATAAAAACCCAACGGATATGGGATCATACCGCCCAATTACGCTTATTAATAGTGACATAAAAATTTACGCAAAAGTGTTGGCAAGGAGGTTTTCTGGGGTGATTAAGACACTGGTTTCAGTAAATCAACATGGTTTTGTCCCAGGACGGGAAACAATCAATCATATTCGGCGCACAATTACGTTGTTTGATTTTACAAAGGTTTCAGGGGACCCTATGGCCTTAATCCTGCTGGATGCGGAGAAGGCCTTTGATAGGGTCTCCTGGCCCTTTTTATGGGCGGTTTTGAGACATTATGGATTTGGAGAAGGATTTATTGCAGCAATACAGATCATGTATAGACAACCTACAGCTCAAATATCAATCCTAGGAAGCCAGTCAGGAACTATCAAGATCTCCAGAGGTACTCGACAAGGTTGTCCCTGTTCCCCTTTATTATTTGCCATTTATATTGACCCTTTAATAAAAAAAATTCTTTTAAATAATCTGATTAGCCCAGTTAGATCCAAGGGTGGCGAATCCAAAATACTGGGCTATGCAGATGATTTGGCCATTCTAACAGATTTTCCTGAACAGGCATTGCTAGAAATACAAAAACTAACAATTCAATTTGGCAGACTGTCAGGTTATCATCTTAATGACTCGAAAACCCAGATTGTCTGTAACAACAAGATTTTATTGGCGGATCCTAGGGTCACTGATACTGCAAAATATCTCGGAATTCTGATAAGCTCAAATCCAGAAGAGACCGTTGAGATTAATCTCAAGCCGATCTTGTGCAAGATAGAAAAAGATAGCCGTAGGATGAATAATCTTCATTTAACTCTTATGGGGAGATGCAATGTTGTTAAAATGCTCTTTCTACCGAAGATATTGTATCTTTTTAGAGCTATCCCTGTACTGTTCGAACCGATATGGTTTAAAAAAATAGAACGTATAGTCTCATGGTTTTTATGGGCAGGGAAAAGACCTAGACGAGCTTTTAAATTTATGACACTACCAAGAGAAAGGGGAGGCTGGTCTGTTCCCAGTTTCCAGATGTATTATTGGGCTATTACTTTGAGACATATCTCTGTACTGCTCGACTGTCCAGATTTCGAAGATTCGGAACAATCAATCTATAAATTAGTGTATGGAGAAGAAGTTCTAGGGGTTTTATTGAGGTACATAGATTTTGCTTATTTCAAACGTGTGAGGTTTAAGGGTTTACTTGCTGCCTGTAAAGTTTGGACAGCTATCCGGAAACTATTTAATATAGGAAGAATACATATATATACACCAGTCAATAGAAATACTCTCTTACCTCAAATTTTTTCTGATGGGTTTTTCGAAGAATGGAGGACCCAAGGAGTTAGCAAACTGGGGGATTTAGTTTCGGACAGTGGGGTAAGGACATTTGACTATTTAAAACAGAAATTTAAGCTTAATAATAAACATTTTTTTAAGTTTTTACAGATCCGGGACTTTTTTTCTCGGAAAACTGTTAGCTGGATCTCTTTCCCATTATTGGAGGTTCTTATAGGTGGGCACTCCACTATATCCTCAATCTATAAAATAATTAATGAAAAAAGGAAAGATGATCTGCATAAACATTTTGGTCGATGGTATATTGGATTGCATGCCGGACAGGAGGTCTGCGAAGAGTCATTACGGCTTAGTTATATTGCTACTTTATCGTCAAATCTCCAGGTCCAATGTTTTAAAACCTGGCATAATTTGTATATAACTCCACAGCGTATACATCAATGGGGTGGGATCTCGGGAGTTAACTGTCCCAGATGTGGGGAGTTCGCCGTTGATATTATTCATATGTTTTCCTCTTGTCCTATTCTAACTCCTCTGTTAAACAAAGTCAAACAACGGCTAGAGGTATTGTTTCATTGTACGCTTCAATTATCATCTCAGGCCATTATATTGGGAGTAGTCGATGTGAACATGACGTTGTCAGAGCAGAAATTATTTTTTATCTCTATGGCTACACTCAGATTATGTTTAGCATCTGTCTGGCTAGATCCCACACCTCCGTCAGAATATGAGTGGTTCAGTAAATTTATAAATGTTGGGAAATGGGAGCTTTTGGTTTACAGAAAGAGAGGCCCAAAGGCCTGCAGAAATGGGGAATCAGTTTGGGCACCTTTAATGAATTGGCTGGATGGTGCAAATTATGATGTTTGAATTAAGTCTAGAGTGATACTGGTGTATATTTCTTGTATATATTGTATATATTGTGCTCTGAAGATATTAATCTATCGGGATAACTGGTTCAATGTTTAATTGATTTTCCATAACTATCTCCAATTCTCAGCCTCTCTGGGGTGGTTGGGTGGGCGTCGCGGGGGGGTATGGGTTGAAAATTGTAAAATACAGAGTCATGATGCTGATGATTTAGATGATACATGTTCTTGTATCTCTTCTTTCTTTATGATATTTTATGTTGATGGATGATACCAGTGTCATGTTACTCTCTAATAAAATATTTAAAAAAAAAAAAATAAAAGCCATGGAAGAATCTATAAATGCAGTGTGCAGGGCCACTCCCTTACCAATTAGGGGGCAGATTTATGTTGGACTTGCGCCACTTTTACGCCGCCGTTGCGTCACTTTTGTGACGCAGTGGCGGCGTAAACCCTGCGTCACGTTGCGCCCTATTTACATCGTGACGCATCTATGGAGATGTGTCACGGTGTAAAGCCCTGCGCCACATGAAACCGGCGTCAAGTTTCATGTGGGCGTTTCTACGCGGTGGGGCATTCTGTCGCAGGAACGCCCCTGAAAAGTGACTCAGTGAAATCTACAAGATTTCACTGAGTCACTTTTCCAACGCTGATGCGTCAAAACCCTGCGCCTGCTTGCAGCAGGCGTTAGGCTTGACGAACCACGTTACAGATAGGGCAAGTTGGAAGAGTGCTGGAGTTGCGTGTCGCGCGCAACACTACTCTAGCACTGCGCGAACTTTACGCCCCAGATGCGACATGCATCTGTTTATTCCTGCGCCATGATGCGCCGCATTGTAAATGCGGTGCATCATGGGTGGCGCAAGGGTAAACTTGCGTGTCGCATCTTTCCTGGCGCATCCCTGCTGATTTGCAGAGATGCGCCAGGCAACATAAATCTGCCCCTAGGTGTTTTTCAATCAGGGTTTGCAGGGCAGTAATATTATCTAATATTAAAAGGGACAGGTGCTGGCCAAGTCTACCATTACCCAGCGTGAGTTTCATGCCCATACAAAGATTTGACTCGTGGAAAAAAAACACCTTTTGATTAAGGTTTTGCTGCACAACAGAAAACAAAGAAATTCTCCAAATTAAAATCTGCGCAGCTCCATTTTTCCTGTAGGCAAATTATCATAGGACCATGTATCATGAGGGAGTTTAGCTTTGAGCTGGGTTTTAATAACCCAGCCAGGTTTCAGAACAAGATTTTTTTCAAAGGCTACCTCCACAACATAGGGATCTGAAAACAAATGACATCACTGATGAAATCATCCTATGACTGTGAGGGTTTTTAAAATGTTTATGAGTGTTAAATATATATACCAAGGTGTATTGGTGAATCAGTGGGTGTATGAGTTCCTGTATGGATGATTTAGTGGGTGTGTGACTAAATTTATAAGTGAGTGATTAGGTGTCTCAGTGAATGTATGGGTGAGTGTCTGGTTGTATGTATGTTTGTATTAGTCTGTCAGTTGGTTTCTAAGTGACTGTATGGGTGTGTGAATGGGTACATGAGTGGCTGTGTAGGTGATTCATTGGTTGTCTGAGTACCTATGTGAGTGTCTGAGTGTCAGTGTGGGGGGTTGAGGGGGTTTGTGACTGCCATATGAATGAGTGAGTGGGTGAGTCAGTGGCTGTATGGGTTAGTGAGTGTGTGAGGGGCTGTATAGGTGAGTGGATGTGTCTATGGCTGTGTGGGTGAGTGAGTGTGTGTGTCAGTGGTATATGGGTGAGTAACTGGGTATGTGAAGGCAGTATAGGTGAGGGATAGTGTATATTAGTGACCGTGTAGGTGAGTGAGTGAATGTGAGAGTGACTGTATGGGTGAGTGTGTGCTTGTGTCAGTGACTGTGTAGGCGAGTAAGTATGTGTTAGTATCTGTATGATTAAGTGAGTTGGTGTGTGTACAACTGTATAGGTGAGCAAGTGGCAGTGTGATTGACCCTATGGGTGAGTGAGTAGGTGTGTGATCACCTCTATGAGTGTCTGACAGTGTGTGAGTGGATGTATGGGTGTATGAGTAGATATGTCAGTAGCTGTATTAGTGAGTGAGTGGGTGTATGGGTGGCTGCATGGGTGAGTGAGTAGATATGTGTATAGACCTATGAATCATGAGTGGGTATGTAAGTGCTGGAATGGGTGTGTCAATGGTTTCTAGAATGGTACTGTCAAAGTTGGAGTGGGGGTATGAATGGTTACATAGGAGTGTGAGTGGCTGCATCAGAGATGCTGTGGATGATGTCATCAGTGATGTCATCAGTGAAGTCACTGATCATGTCATGAGCGATGTAATATGTGAGGTCATAAGCATGGGGAGAAGATGTGGCCTTAGAGCTAGAGCTGCCGACTTTGGAGCTGGGGAACCGGGTTCGAGACTCAGCGTCAACTAAGCATCCTGTGATTTTGGGCAAATCACTTAATCACCCCGTGCCTACCAAAAAATGATTGTGTCCTTGTGTAACGTAATTGGTGATAATGTAGAGTTGTCCAATACCTGTGGGTCGAGTTTGCGCTATATAAATCTGAAAAAGAAATAAGCAGCGGGGCTAACTGCAACTGCTGAATTTCTATGGTTTTGCATGAGTGAAATATAAGCCTAACTATAATGACCCTGTAACCTTTGTTTTTTTCTGTGAATTTCTAAGTTTTTTTTAATTTCATTACCTAACTAAGAAGTCCTTGTAACCTTGTTTTTTTAAGTGAATTTCTAAGTTTTGTTCTTTCCTATGTTTAACCTGTAACCTTTGAGAGGGAGTGTGCGAGTGAGTGCATGAGTCTCTCAGTGGGTGTGTGATTGAGTGTGTGAGTGTCTCAATGGGTATATGAGTGGCTGTGAGACTGTCTGAGTAGGCCTACGAGTGGTTATGTGAGGGCCTGTGTGGATCTGTGACTGTGTCCGTGAGTGGTGCTCTAGGTATGTGAGGTAATGTGTGGGTAGCTGCATAGATTAAATAGTGGGTGAATCTGTGAGTGGCACTGTTATTGGTACTATGGGTCTCTCAGTGGGTGTGTGAGAGACTGTGAGTGGTTTTGTCAGTGCCTCTGTATGTCTGTGATTGACTGTCTGAGTGGTGCTATGGGTCTGTGGGTAGATGGCCCAGTGACTGTATGGGTCTGTGAATGCATCTGTTTGAACAGTGGAATGGCTTATGAGTATTTGCTTAGATATGGTATTTGAAAGGGTGAACCATGAACTCTGCTCTTACAACAGTACATAAATTAAGAAACCACTTATTACAGTTGTCCAATTTCATATTGTGCCTTAATAAATGAATGTAGCATTCAATATATATTAAGCCTTTTAGTTCATTTTTCTATGTACAATACTACAGGAAATATATTTGCATTACATTTGTAAAGTAAAAGAAGTTAGCATCATTTCTTTTTTACTCCATTGGAGCTCCAGCTGGGGCACCTCTTATGTTTGTATTTCTAAGTACTTCATGTTGCAGTTTAATTTTTTGAAAATAGCATCAGGGTCCTAATGGATTGATATTTTTCTCAAGAAGAGTCTACAGTTTTGCCTAAAAGATGTGTACCCAATTGCGGTATTTTCTAGCAGCAAATTAGTAAATTATTTTCCATTGTGTAAATGCATAACTAATTTTGTACACTTCAGCTGTGTAATGGACCACATATTTCCATGTATCTGTATGTGTCTCTCCTTGCCATTTGTTTCAATTGGTTAATAGGTATGTATTTATAGGAGAGTACCTCTTTTTGCATGGTTAGTTTCCACTTTTTTCCTGATGCATTATGTAAATTCAAACTGTAAGTGCACTGGGGCCCTGCTAATCAGGGTACCAGTTCCAGATCTCTTTTCCAAAAAACTGCACCATGATTGGAACAACTTCAGCTACCCCTGTAAATCCCTAGTAAATGGTTCCCTGGGTATCTAGTGCATAGGTACTGAAGAGTGTCCTCTGTGACAGCAGCACTGGTTGTGACACCCCAGGGGCCCCTTTCCAAGACCATATACTCTGCCATTGCAGGCTGCGTGTCTTGGTGCAGGAAAATCTGAAGAGTCAACATGGCACACAGCACTGTGTGCATGCCACCCATACACTGCATAACACAAGAGACCCTTTTAGAGTGCTCCCTGAAACCTAACCAAACACCAGTGGGGCCTCTGGCTGATTTTCACCAGCCTGCCACCTGTTTCTAACCTCAGCGCTTTCAGAGGACAGAAACAAAACCTGCTCTGGTTGGGGGTGTTTCAAACCTCCTCCAGGACAGTATGACCTTCCTAGATGAAATCCAACCCAGGAACCTCCAGATAGTGGGGGGAGGCCAAGCCCCTTTCATGCTCCACTTTTGGCAGGAGGAAAGGTGGGTAAATCAGTTAGATGAGGAGAAGGGTCCTGCCTAAGCCTGCAATATCCCTATGGCAGTACAGGCACGGTGAACCCATCTCCTGAAATTCCACCATCTTTTGATGGTGAGAAAACATCCAATCACGGCTCAGGTAGTGCCTTTTCCCCCAGGAAGTGGTCACTAAAGGGTATAGACACCCTAAAGGTAGATAGACCACCATTGGCTATTAACTGTCTCCCTTTGTAACACCACTAAATTCAGTATTTCTGTGACTCCGTGAAACAAGAACCTCAGATTCACTGGACTAAAGAAGACCAGTTCAAAGAAGACCTCCTTCGTGAGAACAGAAGCCGTCCTGCAGAAAAAAAGTGCCAAACCATGCCATATGCACGAAGGGCTGCACAATCGCTGCTGTTGTGTTGTCCTGAAACCTGCAAGGACTCCAAGAACCCTGGAGCATCTCCAGCCTGTGAGAAATTTCTGAGAAGCTCCCTTGGAGTGAAGGTATCCCTTCCCTGCACACTGCAGACACTAATCCCATGAAGTCCAGTTTGTCGACTTGCTGCTCCCTGATGACCTCAATGCAGCACCAAAGCAAGAAGAGGCACAGCAGTTCAGAAGGGTCAGATCTGCCTCTCAACCAGGTTTGGATGCACCAGGACCTACTGGCACCACGGCCTACCAATACCTGTGGTACCGGACCCCCTACAGTAAAAACCAAGAAGAAGAGTCTACACCAGACTCCCAAAGCACCAGAAACAAGTACCCATTAAGGGACATAAAGGTACCTGAGACCCACTTATAAGTGGCCCAGCTGTCCTGAGATCGCCTCTCCAAGTTGCCTGCTGCTGACCACAAGGACCCCAAAGATGCCTGGCACCCGGCTGACCTGCTTGGTCGGCACCCTGCCCCTCCGGCCACAGCACTGACCAACCAGCTTTGCTCAAATAGTCCCAAGGCCCTTGCAACCTCCTCCCTTCAAGGAGACCCACTGGATTTACCTGTAAGTTGATCTGTGCAGTGCATTTTCAAGAGGCCCCTTTTGTCTTGGTGCACCAGTTTCCAAGACCTTCAGCACTCTGCTCCTGCCTGATCTAGGTCACTCTTGAACTTCTTCTGCTGGAACTTTGAAACCTGGTCCCAACATAGACCTACAAAGAGAAGATTAACTGTGAGAAATATTCCCTGATATTATATGCAATTCTCTATTGCTTCCAGTTGATTCCAATGGTACATAATTGAGCACAAAATTAAAACTCGAAAAGCACCTACCTTCGAACTATGTTCTTGGTCTCTAAAAATACATAAAAATAGTCTTTATTTTTTACAAATTGACCTCGGATTTATTCTTGAGTGTGTGTCTCAACCAGATGATTGCCAAATATGATTTCTAACTTCTTAGGGGGTCCTGTGGTCTAAATGGGGCTCTTTAACCGACTTTCATAGGAAGAAATTCATACTCCGCTATAGACCACATACTAGTATCTGCCCCCGCTATCTGGCAATCTTAGTGTTGTACCCTCTTTATTTAGTGATCATAATTTGCTAAAATTGTCCTTTTTCTTTTGGGGGAAAAGGAATGACGTATTTGATACAGCAAATTATATAAACCCGACTGGAACAAACGGGGTCAGAATGAAATGGTCTAGTGTTGACCCAGGTTTGATAATGAGGAAAATAGTAGTTTCTAATCAATTTGAAATTACATACTGTCTCCAGAGCGAAATTACCCCACTGTTAGTGGTAGAGTATTTTGGTACCATTACAAAATCGATCAAATTAATTTTGACAAAGATCCCTGGGCATTCATGTAATGAAAAGAGGGGGTGGTTTGACAGCGCCTGCACAAAAGCCCAAAGGGACTTGAAGCTTGCCCTGTCTAAATCACCACGAGACCTATTACTTATTCAATCCTTACGGTACGAGTATAAATTAGCTTTATCCGCTCGGAAGAAGACACTTAAGGATGAGGCATGGGAAAACTTGGTTACTGCTGCTAAAACTAAAAACAACAAACGCCTTTGGGAAACAGTAAATTCCCCATTCCTGAAGAGTGACAATATCCCAGAATTCTACTCTTTTGCCTCAACAGATAAATGGGTGAACCATTTCTCTGAAATTTTTAATAGTAAAGGGGAAATTACAGAGGCGCAGGAAGCGATGTTAGAAGAGGGAAGAAACCTCCCCCGAACATCACTAATGAGGAAGTCATCCAGGCAATTCATGCAAGTGCCGGGGGTCGGGCCCCAGGGCCGGATGGGGTCCCAGTGGTCGTGTTGAAATCTGCCCCTACTTTATAGGGGCCTATCCTAACTAGAGTGTTTAATACAGCTGCCACAGATATAATCCCTAAGACATGGGGGAGATTCTATTATTATACCAATATTCAAAAAGGGGGATTAAGGGGGCCCTAGAAATTATCGTCCGATCTCGCCTTTAGATACTGCCATGAAAGTGATGAGTAGGGTCCTGTTATTAAGACTGGAGGAATGGGCAACTGAATACTCTGTTTTAACCCCGGTGTAGTATGGGTTCAGAAAGTGAATAGGGACCTTTGAGCAATGCACAAATTTAGTACTACTTATCAGCAAGTATACCAGGGCAAAGGCAAGCTCTCTATTTTTATGATTTGCGATTTAAGTAATGCTTTTGATCTGGTGGAACATAAATTGCTCTGGACAACCATAATCTCGATGGGAGCACCAATGGCTATTATTGGGTTTCTCTCCTGTCTGTATGAGAATGTATTTAGTCAACTTCGCTTCAGCCCACAGGGGGAATGTACATTTAAATTTAAAGTGGGACGGATACGGCAAGGATGCGTCCTAGCACCAATATTATTCTCCGTATTTATTAACGTTATAGATGATTATCTGCAGAAGATACAGGCTGATGCCCCTATGGAGGCAGGCCATCCGATACCTGTTTTATTATACGTGGACGACGCCGTACTTTTTGCAAGAACCCCAATAGGTATTCAGAGACTGATGGACGCATTCTCAACTTTTATGATACAAAAGAAAATGGTTATAAACAAATCCAAAATATACACTATGGTTTGTGGGCCCAAACCAAAACCTCCTAAAACTTTTCTCATTGAAGAAATCCCTATTAAGACTGTTAATTCCTTTTGCTATCTTGGTATTTCTTTCACGGATAATGGCTCTTGGACACAACACATTTCAAATACTAGAGCAAAAATGAGCAGGACAACTCAGGGAATTTTTTAATTTTCATCCAAATTGGGGAACAGGCCAATGAATGAGATGGTGGCCCTATACAAAGCCAAAGAAGTAAGTCTAGCCCTTTATGGGGCAGGGCTTTGGAGCCATGTAAAAAGCAAGGACCTACAGACACTTGAAAATCTTTTCCTGAAGCGCCTGTCATACTTGCCACCATCTGCTTTGAATATTATTGCAAATTATGAGGTGGGTCTCCAGGTTTTGGAGACCTCCTACTGGCCAGACCACTGTTACTGTGGGACTCTATTTGTAAAAGGGAAGAAACTGATTTTACTAAATCAATTATTTTAGACTGTCTTAAATTGCACAACGCACTTAAAATCCCATGGTTGCTACATATTAATTCTGACCTAGAAAATCTGCATAGAACATCAGTATGGTCAGAAACATCAAAAAACTTGTCCTATACCAAGAAGAAGATTAGGGATACCTTTTTACAACATAGGTTGGATTTGAGATCTAAGGCTGAGAAGGATAAATCTACTGTCGCCCTGTATAGATATCATACAGCTTAGATGCGAGTGCTTGTAACAATTTGACATATGTCATCAGTGATGTCATGAGTGATGTCACTGACCATGTCATGAGTGATGTAATATGTGACGTCATCAGCAGTGCATTGCGGGCGCGCGAGTTATAGTTAGCTGAACTAACTATAACGGGGGAATTTCAATGGTTTTGTACGAGTGAAAAGTCCAGCTAACTATAACGCCCCTGAAACCTATGGTTTTTCAGTGAATTTTTAAGGTTTTTTTAAATGCTAATTCCTAACTATAACGTGACTGAAACCTATGGTTTTTTCAGTGAATTTCAAAGGTTTTTTAAATGCTAATTTCTAACTATGCCTACAGAGATAGGACATGTATAGAAAGAAGAAAAAACGCACAGAAAGAAAAAAAAGAAATGCAGAAAGAAGCAACAGAAGTCCTCAAAGACGAAGAAAAGTGCAGGAAGAAGGATAACGTGCAGAAAGAACAAACAGAAGAGCAGAAAGAAGCCTTGTTTCAAAATCATCCTGTACCCTCAACTTTTTCAGACGGATACTGGTGGTAACTGAGTCTGACTAACCAGTCCTAGAGCCAGTGATATGTTAAAAGACACTCAGAATACAGTGAAAACACCTACATACACTAGGGAACACTATGCGTTGGGGTCCCCCTGTGATTAGCATGACATCCTCTGTAAGCCCCTAGTATATAATAGGGAAGGGGATTAAAACTACCTCTTAAAATGCGCCACAGGGCGTGTTTGCACACATCACCTCAGGCCCCGTCCCCTCCCTTCCCCACTGTGTAAACACGCCCTGTGGCCATTTTAAGTTGGGAGATTAAGTCCCCTTGAATCCAGAGGGTCCCTAGGGTCCAACTAGACCACTAGGTACCTCCAGTAAGCGCCACAGACCTGCGTTGTGGAGAGATGTAAAAAGGGGCACGGCCTAGACCACCCCTCTGCAACGCAGCGCAGTGACGCTTACTGGAAGCACTTGGTGGGCTAGTTGGCCCCCAGGGTCCCTCAGGATTGAAGGGGAATCATTTCCCCAAATTAAAACGCGCCACAGGGCGTGTTTGCACACGTTAACTCAGGCCCCGTCCCCTCCCTTCACCACTGTGTAAACACGCCTTGTGGCCGTTTTTAGTTGGGAGATTAAGTTCATTTGAATCCTGTGGGTCCCTAGGGTCCAACTAGCCACTAGGTACCTCCAGTAAGCGCCACAGAGCTGCGTTGCAGAGAGGCGTAAAAAGTGGCACGGCCTGGACCACCCCTCTTCAACGCAGCTCAGTGGCGCTTCTTGTACTTCATGTTGCAGTTTAATTTTTTGAAAATAGCATCAGGGTCCTAATGGATTGATATTTTTCTCAAGAAGAGTCTACAGTTTTGCCTAAAAGATGTGTACCCAATTGCGGTATTTTCTAGCAGCAAATTAGTAAATTATTTTCCATTGTGTAAATGCATAACTAATTTTGTACACTTCAGCTGTGTAATGGACCACATATTTCCATGTATCTGTATGTGTCTCTCCTTGCCATTTGTTTCAATTGGTTAATAGGTATGTATTTATAGGAGAGTACCTCTTTTTGCATGGTTAGTTTCCACTTTTTTCCTGATGCATTATGTAAATTCAAACTGTAAGTGCACTGGGGCCCTGCTAATCAGGGTACCAGTTCCAGATCTCTTTTCCAAAAAACTGCACCATGATTGGAACAACTTCAGCTACCCCTGTAAATCCCTAGTAAATGGTTCCCTGGGTATCTAGTGCATAGGTACTGAAGAGTGTCCTCTGTGACAGCAGCACTGGTTGTGACACCCCAGGGGCCCCTTTCCAAGACCATATACTCTGCCATTGCAGGCTGCGTGTCTTGGTGCAGGAAAATCTGAAGAGTCAACATGGCACACAGCACTGTGTGCATGCCACCCATACACTGCATAACACAAGAGACCCTTTTAGAGTGCTCCCTGAAACCTAACCAAACACCAGTGGGGCCTCTGGCTGATTTTCACCAGCCTGCCACCTGTTTCTAACCTCAGCGCTTTCAGAGGACAGAAACAAAACCTGCTCTGGTTGGGGGTGTTTCAAACCTCCTCCAGGACAGTATGACCTTCCTAGATGAAATCCAACCCAGGAACCTCCAGATAGTGGGGGGAGGCCAAGCCCCTTTCATGCTCCACTTTTGGCAGGAGGAAAGGTGGGTAAATCAGTTAGATGAGGAGAAGGGTCCTGCCTAAGCCTGCAATATCCCTATGGCAGTACAGGCACGGTGAACCCATCTCCTGAAATTCCACCATCTTTTGATGGTGAGAAAACATCCAATCACGGCTCAGGTAGTGCCTTTTCCCCCAGGAAGTGGTCACTAAAGGGTATAGACACCCTAAAGGTAGATAGACCACCATTGGCTATTAACTGTCTCCCTTTGTAACACCACTAAATTCAGTATTTCTGTGACTCCGTGAAACAAGAACCTCAGATTCACTGGACTAAAGAAGACCAGTTCAAAGAAGACCTCCTTCGTGAGAACAGAAGCCGTCCTGCAGAAAAAAAGTGCCAAACCATGCCATATGCACGAAGGGCTGCACAATCGCTGCTGTTGTGTTGTCCTGAAACCTGCAAGGACTCCAAGAACCCTGGAGCATCTCCAGCCTGTGAGAAATTTCTGAGAAGCTCCCTTGGAGTGAAGGTATCCCTTCCCTGCACACTGCAGACACTAATCCCATGAAGTCCAGTTTGTCGACTTGCTGCTCCCTGATGACCTCAATGCAGCACCAAAGCAAGAAGAGGCACAGCAGTTCAGAAGGGTCAGATCTGCCTCTCAACCAGGTTTGGATGCACCAGGACCTACTGGCACCACGGCCTACCAATACCTGTGGTACCGGACCCCCTACAGTAAAAACCAAGAAGAAGAGTCTACACCAGACTCCCAAAGCACCAGAAACAAGTACCCATTAAGGGACATAAAGGTACCTGAGACCCACTTATAAGTGGCCCAGCTGTCCTGAGATCGCCTCTCCAAGTTGCCTGCTGCTGACCACAAGGACCCCAAAGATGCCTGGCACCCGGCTGACCTGCTTGGTCGGCACCCTGCCCCTCCGGCCACAGCACTGACCAACCAGCTTTGCTCAAATAGTCCCAAGGCCCTTGCAACCTCCTCCCTTCAAGGAGACCCACTGGATTTACCTGTAAGTTGATCTGTGCAGTGCATTTTCAAGAGGCCCCTTTTGTCTTGGTGCACCAGTTTCCAAGACCTTCAGCACTCTGCTCCTGCCTGATCTAGGTCACTCTTGAACTTCTTCTGCTGGAACTTTGAAACCTGGTCCCAACATAGACCTACAAAGAGAAGATTAACTGTGAGAAATATTCCCTGATATTATATGCAATTCTCTATTGCTTCCAGTTGATTCCAATGGTACATAATTGAGCACAAAATTAAAACTCGAAAAGCACCTACCTTCGAACTATGTTCTTGGTCTCTAAAAATACATAAAAATAGTCTTTATTTTTTACAAATTGACCTCGGATTTATTCTTGAGTGTGTGTCTCAACCAGATGATTGCCAAATATGATTTCTAACTTCTTAGGGGGTCCTGTGGTCTAAATGGGGCTCTTTAACCGACTTTCATAGGAAGAAATTCATACTCCGCTATAGACCACATACTAGTATCTGCCCCCGCTATCTGGCAATCTTAGTGTTGTACCCTCTTTATTTAGTGATCATAATTTGCTAAAATTGTCCTTTTTCTTTTGGGGGAAAAGGAATGACGTATTTGATACAGCAAATTATATAAACCCGACTGGAACAAACGGGGTCAGAATGAAATGGTCTAGTGTTGACCCAGGTTTGATAATGAGGAAAATAGTAGTTTCTAATCAATTTGAAATTACATACTGTCTCCAGAGCGAAATTACCCCACTGTTAGTGGTAGAGTATTTTGGTACCATTACAAAATCGATCAAATTAATTTTGACAAAGATCCCTGGGCATTCATGTAATGAAAAGAGGGGGTGGTTTGACAGCGCCTGCACAAAAGCCCAAAGGGACTTGAAGCTTGCCCTGTCTAAATCACCACGAGACCTATTACTTATTCAATCCTTACGGTACGAGTATAAATTAGCTTTATCCGCTCGGAAGAAGACACTTAAGGATGAGGCATGGGAAAACTTGGTTACTGCTGCTAAAACTAAAAACAACAAACGCCTTTGGGAAACAGTAAATTCCCCATTCCTGAAGAGTGACAATATCCCAGAATTCTACTCTTTTGCCTCAACAGATAAATGGGTGAACCATTTCTCTGAAATTTTTAATAGTAAAGGGGAAATTACAGAGGCGCAGGAAGCGATGTTAGAAGAGGGAAGAAACCTCCCCCGAACATCACTAATGAGGAAGTCATCCAGGCAATTCATGCAAGTGCCGGGGGTCGGGCCCCAGGGCCGGATGGGGTCCCAGTGGTCGTGTTGAAATCTGCCCCTACTTTATAGGGGCCTATCCTAACTAGAGTGTTTAATACAGCTGCCACAGATATAATCCCTAAGACATGGGGGAGATTCTATTATTATACCAATATTCAAAAAGGGGGATTAAGGGGGCCCTAGAAATTATCGTCCGATCTCGCCTTTAGATACTGCCATGAAAGTGATGAGTAGGGTCCTGTTATTAAGACTGGAGGAATGGGCAACTGAATACTCTGTTTTAACCCCGGTGTAGTATGGGTTCAGAAAGTGAATAGGGACCTTTGAGCAATGCACAAATTTAGTACTACTTATCAGCAAGTATACCAGGGCAAAGGCAAGCTCTCTATTTTTATGATTTGCGATTTAAGTAATGCTTTTGATCTGGTGGAACATAAATTGCTCTGGACAACCATAATCTCGATGGGAGCACCAATGGCTATTATTGGGTTTCTCTCCTGTCTGTATGAGAATGTATTTAGTCAACTTCGCTTCAGCCCACAGGGGGAATGTACATTTAAATTTAAAGTGGGACGGATACGGCAAGGATGCGTCCTAGCACCAATATTATTCTCCGTATTTATTAACGTTATAGATGATTATCTGCAGAAGATACAGGCTGATGCCCCTATGGAGGCAGGCCATCCGATACCTGTTTTATTATACGTGGACGACGCCGTACTTTTTGCAAGAACCCCAATAGGTATTCAGAGACTGATGGACGCATTCTCAACTTTTATGATACAAAAGAAAATGGTTATAAACAAATCCAAAATATACACTATGGTTTGTGGGCCCAAACCAAAACCTCCTAAAACTTTTCTCATTGAAGAAATCCCTATTAAGACTGTTAATTCCTTTTGCTATCTTGGTATTTCTTTCACGGATAATGGCTCTTGGACACAACACATTTCAAATACTAGAGCAAAAATGAGCAGGACAACTCAGGGAATTTTTTAATTTTCATCCAAATTGGGGAACAGGCCAATGAATGAGATGGTGGCCCTATACAAAGCCAAAGAAGTAAGTCTAGCCCTTTATGGGGCAGGGCTTTGGAGCCATGTAAAAAGCAAGGACCTACAGACACTTGAAAATCTTTTCCTGAAGCGCCTGTCATACTTGCCACCATCTGCTTTGAATATTATTGCAAATTATGAGGTGGGTCTCCAGGTTTTGGAGACCTCCTACTGGCCAGACCACTGTTACTGTGGGACTCTATTTGTAAAAGGGAAGAAACTGATTTTACTAAATCAATTATTTTAGACTGTCTTAAATTGCACAACGCACTTAAAATCCCATGGTTGCTACATATTAATTCTGACCTAGAAAATCTGCATAGAACATCAGTATGGTCAGAAACATCAAAAAACTTGTCCTATACCAAGAAGAAGATTAGGGATACCTTTTTACAACATAGGTTGGATTTGAGATCTAAGGCTGAGAAGGATAAATCTACTGTCGCCCTGTATAGATATCATACAGCTTAGATGCGAGTGCTTGTAACAATTTGACATATGTCATCAGTGATGTCATGAGTGATGTCACTGACCATGTCATGAGTGATGTAATATGTGACGTCATCAGCAGTGCATTGCGGGCGCGCGAGTTATAGTTAGCTGAACTAACTATAACGGGGGAATTTCAATGGTTTTGTACGAGTGAAAAGTCCAGCTAACTATAACGCCCCTGAAACCTATGGTTTTTCAGTGAATTTTTAAGGTTTTTTTAAATGCTAATTCCTAACTATAACGTGACTGAAACCTATGGTTTTTTCAGTGAATTTCAAAGGTTTTTTAAATGCTAATTTCTAACTATGCCTACAGAGATAGGACATGTATAGAAAGAAGAAAAAACGCACAGAAAGAAAAAAAAGAAATGCAGAAAGAAGCAACAGAAGTCCTCAAAGACGAAGAAAAGTGCAGGAAGAAGGATAACGTGCAGAAAGAACAAACAGAAGAGCAGAAAGAAGCCTTGTTTCAAAATCATCCTGTACCCTCAACTTTTTCAGACGGATACTGGTGGTAACTGAGTCTGACTAACCAGTCCTAGAGCCAGTGATATGTTAAAAGACACTCAGAATACAGTGAAAACACCTACATACACTAGGGAACACTATGCGTTGGGGTCCCCCTGTGATTAGCATGACATCCTCTGTAAGCCCCTAGTATATAATAGGGAAGGGGATTAAAACTACCTCTTAAAATGCGCCACAGGGCGTGTTTGCACACATCACCTCAGGCCCCGTCCCCTCCCTTCCCCACTGTGTAAACACGCCCTGTGGCCATTTTAAGTTGGGAGATTAAGTCCCCTTGAATCCAGAGGGTCCCTAGGGTCCAACTAGACCACTAGGTACCTCCAGTAAGCGCCACAGACCTGCGTTGTGGAGAGATGTAAAAAGGGGCACGGCCTAGACCACCCCTCTGCAACGCAGCGCAGTGACGCTTACTGGAAGCACTTGGTGGGCTAGTTGGCCCCCAGGGTCCCTCAGGATTGAAGGGGAATCATTTCCCCAAATTAAAACGCGCCACAGGGCGTGTTTGCACACGTTAACTCAGGCCCCGTCCCCTCCCTTCACCACTGTGTAAACACGCCTTGTGGCCGTTTTTAGTTGGGAGATTAAGTTCATTTGAATCCTGTGGGTCCCTAGGGTCCAACTAGCCACTAGGTACCTCCAGTAAGCGCCACAGAGCTGCGTTGCAGAGAGGCGTAAAAAGTGGCACGGCCTGGACCACCCCTCTTCAACGCAGCTCAGTGGCGCTTACTGGAAGCACCTGGTGGGCTAGTTAGCCCCTATGGACCCTCAGGATTGAAGGGGAATTATTTCCCCAACTTAAAATACGCCATAGGGCGTGTTTGCACATGTCACCTCAGGCCCCGTCCCCTCCCTTCCCCACTGGGTAAACACGCCCTGTGGCCATTTTAAGTTGGGAGATTAAGTCCCCTTGAATCCTGAGGGTCCCTAGGGGCAAAATAGCCCACTAGGTACGTCCAGTAAGCGCCATTACAGAGAGGTGTAAAAAGGGGCACGGCCTGCACCACCTCTCTGCAACGCAGAGCAGTGGCGCTTACTGGAAGCACCTGGTGGGCTAGTTGGCCCCCAGGGTCCCTCAGGATTGAAAGGGAATTATTTCCCCAACTTAAAACGCGCCACAGGGCGTGTTTGCACACGTCACCTCAGGCCCCGTCCCCTCCCTTCACCACTGTGTAAACGCGCCCTGGAGCCCCGTATACCCCCGTGTCCGGGGACTGTCGTCTACCTGGTGCTGCTGTAATATGCATTGGGGGGCCTTGCAGACCCCTCCTGCCCAGAAACCAACACCTTCCCGGGCCAAATTATTTTATTCAAAATGGGAGGGGGCCCACGCATCCCCTATCCACGGTCATTCTAGGCCCCAGGGACCACCATCTCCCTAGAGGAGGCTCTGTAAACAAGAAAGGAGGGGGACCAACCAGCCCCCCTCTTGGAGCCATAGATGACCCTGGGGACCACAAACTCCAAGAGCCAGCTCCTGCTGTGTCTCCAGATGCCCACTCCATGGGGCATAGCTGTTTACTGTGGCTTGGCGGGAGCTTTACCACTCACGCCAAGCCACAGCAAAAGCTCTGCTTCCAGCAAGCTAGAGCTCAGAAATGCTCTGGCGTGCTGGAAGCGGAACATAGTTGCTTTCAGACACAGAGAGCTACATGTTTAGTAGTTCCTTATGTCTGAAAGCAATGCCTGCTCCCACAGGAGGCAGGGAGCCAGTAGGGACTGCAAAGGACTTCAGGATCCCCTATGGTTCCCATGAAGAATGGGTGCCCTGGGGAGAACCCATCAGACATGGTCAGACCCTGGGACATGGGACCCCCAGGGCTGAAATTTGCTCTGTCTCATTTGAATTGAAATCCCGGCCTGGCAGGAGTGGCTACCTAGGGTTGAAATCGGCCTACAGAGGGGGCCTGCGCAAAGAATATGAACTTGAACAGGCTGGGGTCCACAGGATGAGGTCCCAGAGTCCAAAATCAGCACTTTGAGAGGGGCAGCATGGCCCCCTCCCCTATCAAACAATTTTTTTTAAATGAGCTGGACCCTGGGGGATGGCATACCTGGGGCCAAAATCTGCCCAGGGAGGGGGCTTTGCAGCCCCTCTCCACTAATTAAAAAAAACAATTGTTCCCAGGAGAAGCCACCAGAGGCACCACCCCCTTCCCAAACACTATGCAAAGGGGCCTCTTAGGGCACTACTAGTTGGGGGATGAACTACCCTTGACTCCTGCGGGTCCTTGGGAGCCAACTACCCCTCCTGCTACCTCCAGTAACATCCAGCGGGATTGCTGAATGGTCATCGGAGGTCCTTCCTCGTTTCACTGCCACTCTGCAAACATTTCTTTTGGTGCACTAATGATTAAGGGATGAAGTTCCATTGGAGGCTTAGGGTGCTTGGGGGCCAAGAACCCCTCCAGTACGTCACACACAGCGGGAGAGGTCTTTGGAGGCCACACCTCCTTTTCCCACCACACTGCAAATGAGCCTCCTGGTAAACTACTGGTTGGGGGATGAAGTCCCCGTGGATGCTGATGGTCCCTGAGGGCCAGGAACCCCTCCTGTCACCTCCAGTAAGTCCCACCCAGTGGGATTGCTGAGAGGTCTTCAGCGGCAACGCCCTCATTCTGAACCACTGAGCAAATGTGCCTCCTGGTGGACTACTGGTTGGGGGAAGAAGTCCCCTTGGATGCTGAGGGTCACAGTAGTGAATCCCATTATTCAGAGTTAATCCTTCTCATTCTAATGGCCCTCTCAAATGCTGTCAACCATTTATCTATGTCATCACCTACTGGTGCTTAGGGTCAACCCCTTTGGGCAGCCTTTGGTCAAATCCACATCCGCTTGACATCGCAAACTCTGTTTCACTGTCACCATCTCTTTTCTCTTCCTCACTTGCCCACAACCACTTAGCCAGGCTCAACTTCTTTTCCTCCAGGGCAATGTAGGCTAACTGGGCCTCAAGCTCTCCAACTCTGAGGGACAGTTCTGCTTCCTCTTGGGTGGTGTCAGAACAGGTAGAAGAACGTACCTCTAACCTGTCAGGATGACCAGCAGGGATAATGGTATGCTGCTAAATCCATTCCTCCCTTATATGCCACTACGCAGGGAGTAGAACAGTCTGATCACTGCCCTGATAGAAAGCATGTCTGGGAAAAGGGGAAGTGAAGAAACAAATAACACTGCTGGGCTCGAAGAGGCGCTGGTCTGAACCTCTTTATTTGGTAACTGAACCGCTGGACCCCAAAAGAACCTTTACTGGAGCAAGGAGACCCTGCATTTAAGGGAGAAAACAAGGATCAATGCTAAACAAATATATATGGCACGCAATCTTTAGTTACAGTGCCCCACATACACATTTGTACTCACATTCCCATAGTGCAAAAAAGGTAGAAGATGGGTTAGTCAGGAATATCCCAATAAGACGCTCCGCTTCATGGAAGGCCAAAAGTGAGAAGTACATAACGAAATACGGGGACCTTTCCAGAGGACTCTGGTGAAGTATTCAGCTGATCCGAAAGTCAAAACCTCAAAGGAACACGACAAAAGGTTAACCACCGAATCTTGAAGCGAGACCACTTTTACAATTCCAGCGGATCGCTCGAACTCCGTACTGTGCAGTAACAAATGTTGCTGCAGCATGAGAATCCCCAGAACAAGCAGTTACGAAACAGGCAGTCAAATCTAGAAAACTAATTGGTATAAAGATGCAGCAGCCTGATTCCCCCCAATGTTGAAAGGAAGAACAACCCTGCGCTGTAATACCAGCACATTAAGGAAAGCCGTGAGGATCAGGGAAGCGATGCGCAGAGCCGTGGCTGATACTTCTCACTGCAGACTCAGCTGTCAAGAAACAAGCCACCAGGAAACAGGAGCAGCAAAGGCAAGTCTTCAGGAAACTTCCAAGGGAAGGAATGACAAGCACCAGGCCGGGGTAATCGCAGGGCATATTACCATGCTCACGTTCACTGCTGACTCCTAGAGCTCCTTCCTGCCTGACCCTCAAAGGATTCTGGGAGTCATAGTTTTGCAGGCACTCTCCTCCCATTCATATGGGAATAGCGCACGCCTGCCACTGCCATGACAGGTGGCTCCCACAGATCCTCCCCTACCACTGGCTGATGGATGGGCCCTGGTTTATGAAGTAGTGGACAGACAGTCACCCTCTTTCTTTTGGAGGTTGTAAGGGCAATTTCTCCCTCCTCTTCTACCTCTGAAGGGTCCTCTTTTTCCTCTAATATTGCCCAGGCCTCAAGGGATTACACCAGTTCTGCTTTCCGAGTATTGGTATGGGCTGGTAACACCCTCTTTCTGCACATCACTTTAAGCTCAGCTACAGAGAGAGTGGGTTGGCTAGTCAGATCAAGCTCAAATGTCTCCCTAGGTTTTGGTGAGAAAACATTTGGCACCAATTGATCAGAACAATTCAGAAGAACTATAAAATGAAGTAATGAACAAATTGTCCACATTTATAAAAATTCAAACATCTATTTTGCTGTAGGTCAGTTTAAAGGATTTTTAAAGATCTTCACTCAAATGCTGTATGGAAGTATAAAACACATGTAAGGAAGCCCCAGCTGTGCACCTGTTGTTGGAAGGTGGTTTATTAGTAGTAGCTAGTAATAACACCACAATCATAAATAAGACCCATTCAAGTCTCAATAAATGATTTCTTGCGCACTTGGTAGGTGGGCTCAGGAGCAGTCACCATTAATTTAGGAGACACTGTTAGAACTGGGGGTCTCTAGTTGGCAGAGGTAGGTACCTTTGACCAAATATGGACCCTTGCTTCTAGTCAGAGTAAGGGGCTACACTTCTAAAATAACCCCTGCTCATCCCCTTGGAAGCTTGGCACGAGCAGACAGGCTTATCTCAGAGGCAGTGTGTAAAGCATTTCTAAACACAGACAGTAATACAGTGAAAACATTACAAATGAACACCACACCAGTTTAGAAAAATAGGTAATCTTTACTAGACTTAACACAAGACCGGACGACAAAAATCCACAATACTGTTATCGAAAATGGGCTTTAAAATGGTAGAAAATACCTTAGTTCAATGTAGATGGTAAATGCGACACTTTACTCTCAAAGTACCTTATATGCGTCATGCAAACAAACAGAAGGGTCGCAGGGAAGTTGATGTACCGTTCCTTACACTCAGGGGAGACGATGCGTCGGTTCCTTACTGCTGCGCAGGGGAGTTGAGGACCTGCGACACGCTTCTCGGGTGATGCGACGGCGACTTCTGAGGTGGCGACACGCTTCTCCGGTGATGTGACATGCTTCATCGGTGATGCGATGGCGAACAGCTGTGGCGGCGGCACGCTTCTTCGGCAAAGCAACAGCAACTGCTGTGGCGGCGACATGCTTCTCCTTGTTGCGTCGCGCTTCCAGCTCCCAGCGACATGCTGTCTTCTCAGAGGGCCCAAACAACAGTAGGCACCTCTCTGCAGGTAGAATTCCCAGCAAGGGAATTCAGGGGAGCTGGTGTTGAAGTCTTGTATGCCTGAGACTTCAGGCAGGAGGCAAGCATACTTCAAGCCCATGGAGATTCTTCTTCAAGATTTCAAAAGTACACACAAAGTTCCTTTTCTCCTTTCCTTGGCAATAAAGTAACCACTGCAGGCCAACCTCAACAGCACAGCACAGGGGTAGTCTCCTCCTTCTGTTTCCTTGGCAAAGGGTTGTCTTGATTCCCAGAAATGATCTAAAATTCTGGGGTACGGGTCCCCCTTTTTATAAACATAAATCCTTTGTCTCTGAATGCAGAGAGTGTCTGTACCTAGTCCAAACCAGTTCTGGGTGCATTCTGCCAGTGCACAATTTCTTCCTTTGTCAGCGTGGGCCAGGGTCATCAGATGCACCACAGGAGGTGGAGCCAGCATTGTGGAAGGCAGACACAGCCCTATTCAGGCCCATGTGCTACTACTTCCACTACTCCCAATGAAGATAGGTCTATTCGGACTAGTGCTAACTCACCCTGTCTCATGGAGCCACCCCAGCCCCTGTCACTCACAAACTAGACATGAAATACACAAACCTAGCAGAGGCAGGCTGGATGGTTAGGCAAGACAATACCTACTTTCTAAAAGTGGTATTTTCAAACAAAGAATGTTAAAACCAACTTCACTAAAAGATGTATTTTATCATTCTGAGTTCAGGCATGCTAAATTCATTTTTCTACCATGTTCCCAGGGTCAGTTAGGATTATAAGATGTTATAATCAACCTGCCATTCTGGCCTAAGGGGACAGGTAGACTTTAAATAGTGAAAAACAAAATTGGCTGTAATTCACTATCAGGACATGCCACACACATTGGGGCATGTCCTACTTTTCACATACAATGCACCCTGCCCTTGGGCTTACCTTAGGGGTAGCTAACATGTAATAAAGGGTAGGTTTAGGGACTGGTAAGTGGGTGCACTTACCAAGTCGACATGGCAGTAGGGGCTGCACACATGCTCTGCAACGGCAGGCCTGAGACACACTTTACAAGCTGCTTCTGTGGGTGGCATAACCAGTGCTGCAAGCCCACCGGCAGTATTTGATTTACAGGCCCTGGGCACACATGGTGCACTGTACTAGGGTCTGACAAGTAATCAAATAAGCCAATCATGGAGCCACTAATCCAGTACAACAATTTACAATAGAAAGCATATGCAATTTAGCACTTATCAGCAGTGTTAAAGTGCCCAGAGTCAGAAAACCACTAACAACAGGTCAGAAAAAAGACAGGAGGAAGGCAAAAAGTTCAGGGATGGCCCTGCAAAAAGGGCCAAGTCCAACTGACACCAATTTATAAAAATAGGAAATATTTTTATTTTAAAAATGACACTGACACAGCAAAAAACCAATGTAGGGAACCAGACATATGAATTTTTAAAGATTAAATGTAAAAATATGCCTAAAAGTATAATGCGCCAACTGTGGAAATCCAGACACCATTCACTGGGACCAAGTCAAAGTTTCAGGCCAAGCGCGATGGAGCGCATTTCAGATACGTTGTGGTGGTCAGGGCTGGTCATAATTTTACATTCACACTCAGTCATTTTTTTGGTTCTTTTTCCTCAACATCAAGTGAGTCTCCTGGGCAAGCTGGGTTGTATAGTTCTACAACGGTGGCCTCTTGCAGCGCAATGCCTCTATTATTATTGGAGGTCTTGGTTCTCATCATCCAACGCGAAGAGCTCTGAAGCTTTCAATGGAGCAACCCTGGCTTTCAGGCTGAGTCACAGCTCAACATCACTGGCTTTTGTCGTTGGGGTCAGTCAACTATGAAGCTTTTAAACAAAAGTTCTTAAAATGTTTCAAAACTTCTGGATCTCCCTCCAGAAGGTCTCCTTTGGGTCTTTGAGGGTCTCCAACACCAGCCAATGGTCCAGAAGCTTGGAGTTGCCTCTTGGATGTTTGGGACTACAATTCCCACAATGCACCTGGTGAAATCATCTAAAGTTCAGGTGAAGCTGGTTAGCTGGGCTTGTCTCGGTGGAGTTGATGCAGGTGGCTTCCTGAAGCTCTTTTCTACCTGTTGCTTTCAGGGAGTCCACTTCTTATTCCTTTGGAGCAAGGCAAGGTCCTATTTTGTGAAACCTAGAGTGTGCAGCAGGTGCAGGCCTTCAGAGTGCTGTCCTCACTTGGTGCAGACCTGGTATTCAGCAGGGCAACCATTCTTCTCTTGATGTTTCCAGGCAGTGACCTGAGTTTCTGGGCAGCTCTCCCATATGTATCCAGGTTTCTGGGCTGGCAAGAAGGGGGGTATCCCTGACCTATGGGTTGCAGTATGCCACACTCAATGATGACAACTTCCTTAGAAGTGTGGCATATTCCTGTCCCTCAAAGCACTGTTCCACAAAAATGTAAATGGAAACAATCTCTCCTGGAAGTTCAGATCTGGCTAACCCAAACCAGAGTTCTGGCTATATTTTCCCTACAGCCCCCTTCCAGCCCCTCTCCTCATTCAATTACAGAAGTATCACTAGGCTGGGGGTGCAGGATGTAGGGGTAGCCTGGTTCTTGTGACCACTGTCTTTCTCCTTTTTGAAGACCAGTTTGTCTATCCAGCCCCCTCCCTATACTGGCTTCTGTTGCTGCAGATCTCCTCCCACTAGATGAATCATTTGTTTCAGCCATTGCCACGTCACCCCTCATTAAGCAAGCTTCCCTCAGACTGTCAAAGGGTGGCCAAGTAGAAGAGGCTGCTAAAGGGCCGATTTTAGGTAACTTTAGGAAAGCAGTTCTTAAACTACTTTCCTACAATAGTTATGATAAATCCAACCAAGGCAAGTTGGTAGATTTAGTGTAACTATTATTTTCATACTTTGAGTTGTTATTTCAGCTCACCCCTTTCAAATGTTAGTCTTTATTGGAGTTTAATGCAGACTTCCCCTGTTAGCCTATGGAGCTAATGTACTACAATGGGGAAAAACAGAATTGTAAGGTTTTCCTTCACCGCGGCATATAAAATATCTTTTATAATTTCCATGCTTATTACTACAATACACCCTACTCTTGGGGCACCTAGGGCAGACCTTAGGGGTAACTTAAATGTAAATATAAGGTTGTTTAAGACTTTGGAAGTGCTTTTAATTTCAAAGCCGAAAGGGAGCATAGTTTTGTTTTAAAGCAGCCTGCAAAATAGGGCTGCCTTTAAAATGACAGCAGGCACCACAGCAGTGCACACATAAGTGCAGTAATTCTACTGGGCAGCAGCGGCCCATTTCAGATAAGAGCGGTGCGGTCATGGGGCCGGGTAGGGGGATTTCGACAGACAATGAGGAGGGAAAATTAATTATTTATTTAATCTTCCCTTGCGGTCGTCTATCGAATTCCTTCCCCCACAACCTGGCCCCACCACCCCACCGCTCTTACATGCACGTGCTGCTGCTGCTACTGGGCCTCTAAACCTACATGCACTAACATATCCCAGGTTCTTACAGGTAGGCTGTCAGTCCCAATTGTAATTACACCTAATTATCATATAGCATTTACACAGAGCCTTGGCCCTGGGCCTTACTAGAAGAGCCCAGGGTAAAATTAGAGGCAGAAAACCAGCATCTAGTTGTCCAAATAGGGCCAAAAAGTGGGGGGACAATGTAAAAGCCCTGTTTTGTCAAGGTACACAAACAACTTTACATTAGCCTATTTTACCCCCAAACAGACTGGGGTCAGGCGACTGAGGCCACACCTCTGTAAGAAGAATAATCCAGACTGTTCTTTCACTTCAAAGTGGGCACCTCTTATAAAAACGGATGCTCAGACTCACTGTTCAGTACACTCCTGGACCTGTGGATTCTACAGAGGAATGACTTTCATGCTGCCCTGCTGCTTGAGGCCTGCCCAACGTCTGAGAAGACTGGACCTGCAAACTGTATCCAAGCCTGAAGTGACTACAATAGTCAGCTAGCTGATCTCCAGTTCTGAGCAACAGGTACACAACATGCTAGAGAGGTCTTTCTGCAACTGCCCAACTGACTTGCTGCACCAGACCTGCTTGCACCTTCTACTGGACCTGCTTGAATACTCTTGCCCTCTGCTAGAGTGAGTTTCTTATCATCAAAATGTGCCTCTCAGGTCATGGACCTTTGGTGTGTCATCAGTTGAGCTCCTCCTGAAAGAAAAGGAGAAATGATGATGTTTTGGGTTCCTTTTCAACATAAAAGGGCCTGTTTTTGCCAAGATCTTGCTGCCCTCTCCAACTGACAACGTAAAGCTCTAGTGAACCCAACTCTTTGTGCTACATCAACCCCCACCAATGACAATCTGAGATCTGCACTTTGCAGCATCAACAGCCCACAGTAGCCATGAGGGTGAATCACCAGCAACAGCCATAAATGAAGGCCAGCCTGTACTTTGCACTACAGCTACACCCAGCCTGTTTCTCGTGCTATAGTGACAACCATGAACTGTCATGATACTTCTCAACAAAATTCCGTTGAATGCCTAATGGACAAGATGCTATCGGAAGTAAACCATTTGACCATCTGCACTATTTAGAGTAGACGGTAAGATGCCTTTTTTTTTACTGTCCGTCACCGTCAGATGTATCTTGGATACAAAATCAAAATAACCCCCACATCCTGTGATAACAATGCTGCGGGGGTCTTTAATTAAAAAAAATAATGATAATACAAACTCTCCCATTGGAAGTCTGTTTATGAAATATAAAAGCTTTGGAAAACGTTGATGGCTCCCCATCATGTTTGATGGGGCTGTCCATTAAAATGTTTCCTACATTAACAGGAACCATCATAACAGTGGTTGCTGCCAGTGTATAGAGATCTCCGCCAGGCTGGAAGACATCTATAAATTTGGCAGGAAAAATAAAGGCAGTAAACTCCTCTAACCACCCTGTCTGTCTTTACTCCATCCGCTAAATCCTAAATCAGGCACTCTGTCTAGAATGATACAGTAGCTGGAGAATAGAAAAGCTACACCAAGGGATTGCCAAAGGTTAGATATTTGCATGCATTCATCCCATCACCTTTAGAGTGTTTGATAGTGAGTAGTGTGCCTGGAAACCTGAGAATAGCATAGCTTTCCGAGCCTACAACTGCCAATGTTTGCAGATTCAGAAAAGCACTACATTTGCATCCATTCAAGTCTTTTTACTGTGGGTACAGCTACACCGGCCACTAAGGGGCATATTGGTCGCAAAACAGAGTAGCAAGAAAAGTTGTTGTGCAGCATTGCATCATTTAAAAAGAGCAGAACTGTGCCATAACTTTTAAGAAATGGTGCAGCTCTGCTCCCTCCATGCGATGGTTCATTTTGGCTGCCTAGGACTAATGCAGTCACCTTTGTGTCATAGTGCAAGGGTGTCTGTGTTATGGTTAGTATTGTGTTTGTGCAGAAAAGAGAACCTTTCTACAAAAAAACTATGTATGGAGGGTTTTTTTTTAGTATGTGTGCTGCAGAATACTTCTCCTTGTTAAGCCAGCCTCAGGCAGGTGCACCATTTTGGTGCAAACTCATGTCCACATTTCTTCGTAAATATTGGTTTGCATCAGAATCCATGGGTAGATGCATCGGATCGCACACAAACCACCCTTGGAACACCTTTCTGATGCAAAGTAACTCAAGGGAACACACTGTGCTGGGTTGCATCACTTTTTCTTACAAAGCTGAGCAAATCAAAACGTTCACGGCTTTATAATATATTACAAAGGATTTTGCTGCAAGCTCTATCAAAAAGTGATTCAAACTGATGCAAAATCTTTGAAAATCCATGGTTGGATGCACGGGAACGCCCATGAACCACCTGTTGAATGCCTTTTGATGCAAAGTAACTCAAGGGAGCACAATGAGCTGGGTTGCATCACTTTATCTTACTAAGCTGAGCAAATAGAAATGTGTATGGCTTTGTAAAAAGGGATTTTGTTGTGGACTGCATCAAAAACGTTATGCAAACTGATGCAAAATCTGGACCTGAATACATTTAAGTTCCTGATACAAAACAAAAACGAGATGCAATCTGTCACAGGAATGAGAATGATAAAAATCCAACACAGACATAACAGACCCGACTCAGGGCCAACAGACCCAACTAACATGCCAAGAATGTATTTATTTGGGTGTGTCACACCCCCCCCCCCCCTCGAAGCAATGCCATTGCCAGAGCGTGTATTTCTGATCCAAGGTGATGGAGCCATAAACAGGACTGGTAAGGCTTAAAGGCACATTAAAAAAAAGCACTAAGAAGGTTTTAGCTATGTTTTGGCTTGTTAAGCTAACAAGAAGTTAATTTCAGAATGACCAACTATTCTTATTTGAAATTGTTTCAATAGTCGTTTTTCTCATACATAATAGTTATGAAAATCCTTAAGACTTGATAAGATTTTCCAATTTATCAGCTCGAGAATCTCTGGGCTGATTTTAATATATGATTTTGAGGGCTGTTCAAGCCTTACAAAAAATTCTCATAACATAAACATGGAGCTAGCTGCCTGTCGAGCCCACAACGCTCGTTTCCTTCGGAAGGTATATTGCAATAGCCGCTCACAATCCTGACTTTCATCTTTGAAAGCGCGGATCATACTCTTGAAATCGATCTGTGATGAAATCTGCTAATGAGGCAGTCGCTCACAAAGTCAACGAGAATGCACAAGCTGAAGGACTCCTCCTGGTGACTTACAGCTATCAAAATGAAGTAGTAATGTGCGGGACAGGGACGTTTGGAAAAAGGAAGTATGTCCTTACAGCTGTTCTGCACAATGTTAATTTTAGCATCTCTGTTGAGCAATGACAGATTATTATAGCACTGTGACACACACTCTGCATCTGGATGTCTATGCAAGGCAAAGGGCCAAGATATAGAAAATATCTTCAGCATTCAGGCCTCTTAAAGGTATCATGTTGCACGAAAATCGAACTGTGACACAACTGTAATTTCAGACAAAGTTTACGAAAGTAATCATTCACAGGGTAAATGGGTGATACCGTAAGAAAACATAAGCATATTAAGTAACATACTGGGATAATGGCTCTTTGCCCTTGCTTTGACATCTGTGGTGATCAAATGTCTTTTCTGTCATGATGCGGGGATAAAAAATGAGTCCGATTCTTTCTGGAAGCATATTGTCACCGAGGTATCAAAAGATAGGATGCCGTTTAGGTTTGAGAAGTGAAAACTTTCGAATGTACCAGCAGCACAAAAAACACTAGCGACGATTTGCAAAGTTTAAAAAAATAAAAGAAAATCGGAAATGCCATTTAATTCGAAGTCTACACATAAAAAGGTTTATTGGGAGGAATATTCAACTATGGCATTTCCGCCCATCGTTTAACACACACTGTGCCACTGCATGCAAGTCCTGCCTTATGCAAATCAGTACTCACCTTGTTTCTCACGGGAACAGTCCATCCCAAACTGCCCAGCGAGGCTTCTCCAGGAGGGACCACAAGAAACAGAAAGCCGGTTTTCAGCCTTATTAGGCCCCATTAGTGAGATATACCTTGGATCCTGTAGCACAGCGAACAAGGGACACACTTCAAGGCACACCCTTAGCCACTTGTGTTGTTACATAAAACTAGAGGTGACAGAAGGAATGCTGGCAAATAGTCTAACCCAGGGCCGGACTGGGAACAGAAACCGGCCCTGGCAAACTGCTCAGCCGCCCCCGTGAGGGGGAGTGCAGCCGAGCAGTTTGAGAGGGCCGGTTTCGGACGATTTTGTTACCGGGGGCTGATATTTCCAACCCCAGGTAACACAAATGGACCCCCAGGGGCCCAAAACCGGCCCACCCTAGCGGCCTACCGGGGAAACGCCCAGTGCCCGCTAGAGCCAGTCCGGCCTCGGTCTAACTACAGACGATTGCTTAGAGTACCATTGCAAACAATTGGTTTTTTTGCCTACTGTGCCACTCTAGAGGAAGGATTGACTCATGCAAATCTGTACAGATGGCAATAGTCCTTTCTTAGATGTGTGTCCAGTTCACAGTGTGCCAGGGTTTGAAGCTTTCAACAGGACTTAAGCTACAAACTGCTGAATAGGTTCATCTGGGCAAAACTAGTTTGTAGTTTCTTGTGTTCCAGTTCAGAAGGGACCTAGTCTGGCAGTTCAGGATGGACTGTTCCTGTTGTAGTAAGATGAAGGCTGATTTTCATATGGCTGTTTCAAGTCTGTGGTGGCATGATGGGCAAAAAAATGATGGACTGGGATGCTGCCTCATGTAATTACCAGTGGCTGAGATTAATTCAAACATTCCGATCTTCAGGAGCAGCTCATTGTACCCTGGCCATCAGCTTGGGCATTTCTGATATGCGCTTTAGCTCCCAAACAACCCTGTGAACTCCCCCCCACCTGCAGTAGCTCTTAAGGTGTGTGCAGGGCAACCCAAGAAGCCACCTTCATCTTGTATCCCCATCTTCGCTGTGCCCTACAGACTACAGTGAACAAACAATAAAGAAGGATTGTAGGAACACAGATTTGTGCTGTTTTTGAAAAGTTTAAAACTGCTGTTTTCTCTACACATGACTGTTTGAATTTAATCTCTTGTCCTCAGTGCAAGTGATTCTGTTGAGACTGACATTATTTGCTAGTGACTGTTTGAATTCAACTCTTGGTTTCTGTGCAATTGGTACTGTTTAAACTGCTGTTCTTCTACCAGTGACTTTTTGCAATTCTGTCCTGTTCTGTGTTTAGGCATGCAGAGGCAACCCTTCAGCCCCCTTTCTTTTGGGTCTTTTAAAAGTTAAAAAGTCAAACTACATCCTCAAATGCTAAACAAAGTTTGTTCAAAAGACTGCCAAATCTGCTTTTAATGTTTGAACTTTGTTTTGAAAGTGTATATAGCCCTCATTTTCATCTAGATAAAGGATTTGTTGAAGTGTGTGAAAAACAGCATTTTAAGTGGCTTAGATTTAGGGCCACAAGTAGAGTGAATCAGGACCAGCAAAGTGTGGATTAAGCCTGTCTGTATCAAAGGAGAATCTGATATTCAGGATCAGCTCACTGCCCCCTGGCCATCAGCCAATGCTTGAGGCCACACACCCCTTATATAAGTTGCTATTGGAAGGTACATCTGTGCTCTGGTTGGTTCTTGTATCTGGTGTTTTTATTGGGCTTAGGGTTAGGTTTCTTATTTGCTGATAGTTATAGGGCTGTGATTGGTACCTGAGGCTTGGGTTTCTATTGGAGTTTGGGCTAAGGGTGAGGGTTCTGATTATTGGATAGGTCTGGGGTTGTAATTGATTTCCTGTGCTAGGGCTTCTATTGGGCTCAGGGCTTAGGATTTGGGTTCTAATTGACTGCTAGGATTGAGGCTGTTATTGGATGTAAGGGCCTGGTCTCCTACTGGTCCTCTGACTTAGGGCTAGTGTTCTGATGGGTTAGGGGTAGAGTTCTCATTGGCTGCTGGTGTCACCTGATCAATAGGGCTATCTAAGCCTAGGGATCAAGGCATCTCAGCCCGTGTATTTGGTTCTCAGAGACGACAAGATCATGTGCCTCATTAGACCTGCTCGGGACTAGTTGGGCCTAGGGCCAGAAATGCTGCCCTTTTTTCCTTTCACCAGCACCCACCTTAACCCATCTATAAACACAAACATATTTCCACACTCTCAGCAAATGCACTCGACTCATTCACTACAAACACTAATCACAATTCATGACCTCAACAATCACCGAAAAAGCCCAAAATCATCACCTATACACCCTTCTACCCCAAATACCACACAATGGCACCTCCACTCACACACAAAAACCCACTTTGTCCTATACCACTAACAAATCCACACATTGCGAACAAAACACAAATAAATGCTATACATCACTATATTCAATCCAGACACACACGCCCCGCTCATACAAAGCACCGGCTCTACCCTCTACTTAATCCTAACAGACCCCTTTCTGTCATCACCAAACCTATACTCACCTTCCATCATTTCATCCACCAACACACTCCGCCTCTTTTTACCAAGAAAACACAACCACACAACCCTTACACTCCACCCTACCACACATAATACCTCTTCCAGTGAGCAGATCAAACACAAACACTCTTAATTCTTGTCCATCCCCTCTCATACACTACTTACACTCTTTTCCAAAATACATAACCACCCCCTTTACCATTCAGCTTCCACTCACCAACAATACTTTACATAAAAATACTTCTCAGAAACAAACTACATGATCATCTCCTCTCACTACTCCTCAAAATAACAAAAATAGCATACACACTAGAACAACAAAATCTCATACACCAACTACTTCATAATACATTGCATCACAAACTAGAAACTAGAAACTTACACCAACTCCTACCTTCCTGACTTGATAAATATTATATACCCTAAACCAACTCAACTACCAAGCTTTCTCTTTTACCCCACACCTGACACATATAGAGCAACACAACAAGCCTCTTTCAACTGCCTCTCATCCATTGGACAGTGTAGAGCTTTACAACATGACCCACAAGCTGCACCACAACCTGTAAATCACGCACCTTCCACCCTAAACAAACGCAAAAAAAAACAACACGCCACTCTACACAACTTCACATCTCCATGTCTACTGCACAAAAAGGCTACTCTACAAAAGCAACACTGTTCACCAACTCACTCTCAACAGCCATCTCCACCACCTACACATGCAGAATCATCAACATGCCTTCTTAGCATGCTGGATGAGGAAAACAATATAGCAAAGCTACACTATTGCTATCCTCCTACAGCTAATACCTGCACTAAGCACACACCTGCTATACGTCCACAAAATACTGCTCACTCTTCTACAAAACAAAGTCACACCATCACCAAAACACAATCTCTAAAGTGCCTACTAATAAATATTCAGTCAGTGTCTAAAAACAAGCATCACATGTACGACCTTCTACTACAACCTAACTTATTCTTCATAACTGAATTATAGTTGGGAGCCATTCCTCTAGGCTATCAGCATATCACACAAAATTGTATAGTCAAAAGAGTAGGTGGCCAAGGTGCTGTATTTAACCAAACAATAAATATCACTAAAGCTGATAATGTCTCCATACAAGGTTGTGAGGCCCTCTTCACCAGATGCAACCCTACACCATCGTCCTCCTATATCTTCCTACTCTTTTAGAGACCTCCACCTAGCAATGCAAGATTCACAGACACACTTCTAGACACAGTTCCAAACCTGATAACACTACTCTTTAACCTATGCATTCTTGGTGACCTAAACATTTGGGGGCAGATTTACAAGCCCCTTGCAACACTTTTGCGCCACCGTTGCGTCACTTTTGTGATAAATCGACGGCGAAAAAAATGCAGCCAATTTACAATGGGACGCATCTCAGGAGAAGCGTCATGTTGTAAAGCCCTGCATCTCATTATACCTGCATCAGGTATAATGTATGAAGAGTGGGCATTCCCACACAGAAAAGCCTTGTAAAAGTGATGCAGTGAAATTTACAAGATATCACTGCGTCACTTCTAGGATGCCTCTGCGTCAAAACCTGTTTGAAGCAGGAGCAAAGAGTGACGTAGAACAATGAGGATAGGCCTCAACATGCATTGCTGGAGTTGCGTCGATCTTGCGACACAACTCCAGTAATGCGTGACTTTTGCCCCAACAGATGCGTCAGAATTTCTGACTCATCTGTCAGTCCTTGCGCCATGGTGCGCCGTATTGTAAATACGACGCACCCATGTTGACACAAGGGTTTCTCAGGGTGGCGCAGGGAAAGTGAAGCACCTCTGCAGATGCGTCATTTTCTTGCAAATCTGCCCCTTGGTTTGACAAATCCAATATGCCCCATCTGAAAACAATCATTACTGGCCTAGACACACTGAATCTACATCAGATCATCCCAAAACCCACACACACTGCTTGACACATCCTAAATGTCATTTTTTGCAAATACAGATTTAGTTACCTTTCAAACAATTCCTCCGGTCACATGGTCAGATCATCATTCGCTTGCTTTCCAATATAAAAAACCTCAAAGCAACACACCTGACGTGCATCCACCTATCGACCGTTGAACAAACTCAATTTGGCTAAAGGAAGCTTTGATATCTTAATTCCATTCAGAACAACAAAACAGAACAAAAGAAAACATGCACCTTGGAGAAAAACAGAGCTAAAAGTGATAACCCAGCAAATTAGAAAGCTGCAATGCAACTGGCTCAAAACAAACACCAATCAATACAAATACTATTCAGACAATATTTAAAATGCTAAATGTGCAAATAAAGAATTGTATAAAATTCTCACAGAATTTAGTAAATCAAATTGCCTACAAAGAACTCACCCCATTACAAATAAATACACAGCCAAAGCAGACATATTGGACTCCAGTTTATAAGAAAGGAAGACCACCAGCAGTGACCCCTTTCCAAAAAAAAAAATATATAAATATATAGATCTTTGTTACATCTGCTTAACAAATGTACATATTACTTATGGTTAACATGTATATAGGTCACTGCATAGTTTTCATCTAAGTTATTTAATCAAATATTTATGGTTCCCCGTTTTTTTATCTATCACTATATGTACATTTTATCATAACTATCTATCGACAATTGCTTCATTATTGACTTATTAAAATAATCAGAAAAAAAGAAAGTCAAATAAGTTTGCTTAAAGGACGGCAACACTTGAAAGTCTGAGTTTAAATACAACTTAAATCTTGATATATTTAATTCATTATACATCTATACCTTACATGTACTTTTGTATTTATATATTTATTACTTTACTTCTACTATTAAAAAAGAAGAAATCAGCGTCACCAATGCACTACCCTATATCTCACCCTATACCTCTCTCAAAATATCCTTTACCTCCACCCTCTGACTCATCCCAAACCTCATTCTACTACTATGATCCCCAAGATAACCGTTTCTAGACTCTTCCCTCTTCTAACCCTCCTTGCATCATCACAAACCTATTTTAACCTCATGCATCCCTCCTAGACTCATCTTATACCTCATTTCTCTCCCTAATCCACTTCTAGAGACTCTCCCATCTGCATCTCTCCTTTACTCATACAAATCCTCCTACTCCTGCTATGATCTCCAAATTAACACTTTCTAGACACTTCCCTCTTCTATCACTCCACTATCCTTTTCAATCCAACTAGCAGACTCACATGTCCACCGCTCAAATTAATTCATATTTTGCTATACTAATTCATCAGTAATCCTTTTTAGTTTCTGGAGTAGCATGCTACTCGCTGAAAAGCGCTTTGGCACCTCGTCTGGGGTAGTAAGTGCTATGTAAATGCAAATACAATTTGTTTTTGTTTTTCTTAAGTGTGATGTCCTAAGTATGATGGGTGTACCCTGACATGGGTCCTGTGCTCACTGTGCAATAGAACTCAAATTACACCCTACTAAAGAGGCTCACCTGGGCAGAAACTGGTCTGGGTTTGCTTCTGTTCCCATTTAAAGGGGACATAGTTTGACAGTTCAGACTGGACTGTTCCTTTTAGAGCAGAACCAAGGATGATTTGCATATGGATTCTGTCGGAGGTGGCATGGAAGGCAAAAAAACAATGGACTGGAATGCGGCCCGAGTGATTGATTGTGTCTGAGATTAATTCAATCATTCCACCCATCACTTTTTTGTTTTATTCATTTATTTTACAAGCATCCCACTTTAGTTTTAACTGTGTATTCAGTTCTGCAGGTGACAAATATAATGTAGTTATGAACCCTACGGTTGTGTTCTGTGACAGTGAGTCCTGAGGAATTACCAGAGGAATAGTTACAATGGTCTGCACTGCCTGCATTACACTGGGGATTCAGCTGTATGAGGTGCCAGGGCGATATTGATCAAATATATGCACTGATTGAACTGTGCAAAATGTAATTTTCATTTAGTACAAATGTCGTTTTGCATTAATCACTCACAGGAGGTTTTGCTTCATGCTGTTTAGACAGTGGAAATTATGATACCAAATTGCCCAGTTACTAGTATAAAACCTTTTCAAAATTACAGTGCAATTCTATGGAGCTTTTCATGATGTTGGTCGGAGGCAACACCGTCTTGGTCTCGGGACCGATCGACCTGAGATCAGCGGTTCCGACCGCCTGATTATGGTGCGACCGAACACTGTTCGTTTGAATTCCCACTGTCCTCTATGAGAGCTTGTGTTGCAGGCTCCTATAGAGCAATGGCTGTGCGTGTAAAAGACTGCACCCTGTAGCAGGCACCCCATGGTGCCTGCCAGACAGTGCAGTGTTTTACTGGGCGGTACCCTAGATACCACCTCGACCACCAACCATAAAAGTCACTTTCTGACAGCCTTTCTGTGTCAAAAAGGCTGGCACGGAAAGGCTGTTGGTAACCAGCATCATAATCTCGCCAGCCGAAACGCCGTCCATAGGGGATTGCGGTGCATTTAGGACTCTCAGGAAAACTCAGAGAGCCGGTCGGAACAGAGTCGGATCGACCGGTAGGTTTATGTTCCAAATGCTGACATCATAATCAGGCGGTTGGACTGCAAACCGACCAAGTCGGTTAGAAAGTCTCCGACTGCGGTCAGAAAGCTTCCGACTAGCGATCGGAGGCTTTGCGACCAACATCATAATCGGCCCGTATGTATGAACTTATGTGCTTCTGTTTTTTAATGGTTAATACATAAAAGTATTTAGGGGTTTGCAAAATTGGTATAATTTACTTTTGCATAATTACCAAAATGTTATCATAATTACCTATAATTACGGAAAATGCAAATCCTATCATTAAGCAACATATTTGTGCTCAAAATGCTTCCTCAAATCAATTTTTGATGAGAGGATGCTTTCTATCCTAAATAATAGTGAAAAGAAACAAAAACATAATGAAAAACATCTTCTCATGTTCTTTTTTTATGTACATTTGCAGTAACGTTTTTCAGCGAATTGCAGGTTGGTGGAAATTTGTTTACAGTGAATGGCATATAATAAAATTGACATTATGGCATAATGTGGGGCATTGTGCTTAAAAACTGTATTGCAAAATTCCCCAAATTACACTAATTGCGCCTTTGAAATTTACATTTTGCCAAGGCATTAAAATAAACTGTTTTAGTGCTAGCAGATAGAGATGAATTTAGTGCCGTTCAAATAATTTAGCCTTAATGGACGAAGTGCCATTTTTTGACTTATCAGGGTAGTTTTTCTTTCCTGCAGGTGGTACTATATGTAATCAACTAGAATTGTTATGTATGGTTCACACAGGGAGCCTGTATAATTTATTTCAGTTTATGAATCTCATAGCCAACTGCTATGACATAGAACCAGTTGATAACAAAACTGGTTGCCCACTGTTGCAGTGTCATAAAGGCCTCCTTTAGAGCCTGTCAATACAGCACTGCTTGTCTAATTTATCAGAGAGCAGAAAGCACAGCAGGTAGGTAAGGTGGTGGAGGTTGTTCAAGGATAGCAGCTAAGATTTTCTTTAACCTTTGGGACATGGATACATAATAGAGTCATGTTACATATGGCTCCCCCATTACTCCTCTTCCACTGCATAGCAGTTGAAATCAGGAGCAGATAATTTTTTGGGTCATACATAAAATAAAAATATGCATGTTTAGAAAATGAATTACTGCAATGCATTTTACTTCAAGGTTCTGAATGATATCATAGATAGCTTGAGCTTCACTCTAGTTGTCTATTTGATGTCACTCAGAACCCCTCAGTGAAAAACATCCCTCTAATTCATAGTTACCATCTATAATTCTATATATTATATACTAAAATGATTCCTGAGTGCTAGTCGCTCATATTATCACACCATGCATCATGTTCACATACATTGTTAACAATAACCTGCAAACCCGGAGTTCAATAGGACACAAGCCTCTTGTCCCAAATGCTATTAAAGGCATGGATTCATTTGTTTGTGGACTCATGACATAGGACCACCTTCCCTTCATTCTTTGATTCCATGATGTCATAATGCAAGATAGTCTTGTTAGGTAGGACCTTTGACAGTGTGTTGTCCCAATGTAGGTCTGTCTGCTTTTGTAGAATATTTTCATAGTAATAATGTAGATTTGTCTGCTCTTTTAGAATGGCATTGTGCTACATTAATACAGGCCCACCAGTTGCTCTAAAATAAATCATTTTGTGATGCAATTTCTGAGTGTTTGATTGCATGATGACGTAATACACTCCAGTCTCTTATAGACTACTTGACTAGGTGGTGCCACAATGCAAGACAGCTGCTCTATAAGAAGGCTTCAATATGTATTCCCATTTTGCAGAGTTGGCTGTCATGCTGTGGTGTTCAGTTGAAGTGACAGTAAATACCTTCTTCTAAAATAAGCATTACAATCTTCAGAGGATTGACCAATGATTATGAATGCAACATCTTTTAGAAGCTGAGCTCCTGCAGCTTCGGTATTATTAACATTACTGTTATTTCCTCATCAATACACTGAGAATCTTTTAAATCAGTAGATGGATTAATTTTACTTGACTTCACCCACAATTTCTGTAATAAAATTCAAATAATTAATTCTTAAAAGATAATTCTCCTCTTTACCTGGACCTCTACTCTAAGACCTATAAAGCACTCATAAACAATCATCAAGAATCTGTCTTGGAATAACCCATAACTTACAAAATATGTGACTTTTTAAATCTGATCCCATGTCCCACCAATGTAAATATATCACACTCTAAAGAAGGCATTCGAAGATTGATGGACTGAGAAATACGCCATAACAAATGGGTCTCTAGTAAGATGTTCTTCCTCTGCTACAGGATATACACAAATATCAAAACTAGGACTGGGCTAAAAATCCGTTCCGCTCGCGGAAATTGCAATAATTTGACATTTTTGCGTTCTGCAGAGAGCGCGAAAATGTCAAAATTTCCGCAATCCTCATTTTACCGGAAATTTTTTGCTTGCTCGTGCTGTAAAATAATACATTATTGCGTGCGCACAATCGCCTTACCTGAATCCCCGCGTTCGCTGACAAGTTTTCCCGATCCGGTCGCGTTCTCCACGAGATGTTGGATTGTTGGTAGCCATTTGCGCTGTCTCGCGACAGTTCGCGCCCCCAGTAACATTATTCGTCGCGCGATCACGTCTTTCTTCACATGATCATGCACCGCGAGACAAGTGAAAAAAAGTTGGCCGCGCCCATGAGCAACCGCATGGGTAAGTTGGCGAGCCGCGACCACGCAGAACATACCGCGAACGGGCGGGAAAAAAACTTCCGCATCTTCACGATATTTCCTCTTTTTTGAGGAGATTTTTTACATTTTCGCGATAATTTGCGAAAGTGAATTTCGCAAATTCCGCCCATCCCTAATCAAAACAAGAAGTGTGTAAGTACCCGTATGGCAAACTTAGCCCACCAGACTAGCCATTGACATTGGTGCTTCAAGGAGTTAAGAATACATGAGTCACCCTCCTCAATCCTCAAACATATGTTGATATCCAGGTAAAACACCTACAAATCTTCCAATATTCACACCTACTTCAACATTTCAATGAAAACATATTCCTCAACTAACTCCCTTCCTCCTCCCCAGGTTCATGCTATCGTTCACATATGTTTCTTTGGCTTTCCCTCCATCTACAATGACATGCTCTACTTCAACAATGAGCCCAATCTCTCTCTTCATCTTTCCTGCCTTTCCCTCCCATACTATCCAACTCCCTTCACACAACATTCAACCTACCTTCTTTTTCTTTGTTCCCCACTCCTTCTTGACAGTCTTCTTCTACTGATATTTCCACCACTGTCCTTTATGAGTTAACCACCTCTGCAACAACTCCACTAACTGTCACTCTGTAACCACTTCACATTCCTCCTGTATTGTTTTCAAGTTTGCCTATAAAGCTCCCCTTTCCTCTTACAATACCCACACTTCTCGCACATATTTGCACTCTCCTGGAAAACATAAATCATTCTTCTTCTCACCCAAAAACCCACTTATACATCATATAAATCACACTCCTCTATCCATGCCTACTCTAATTTCTTAGCCCCCTCACCTTTAACTTCTTCACTGCTATGAACCATCAATTAGTCCTGCTTACCCACCCTCTCATAACTCTCTCATCCACACTTTTTCTTCATCTATAGCTAATCCAGTGTCTTAGTACCTGACATGTTATGGTTCACAGACACAACAATGGTGTCAAAAATATTGATGTAAAAAAAGTCGATGAAAAAATATCGACTCCCTACACTTAAACAGGTATGTACAAAAATAGCGACAGAAAAATGCAGATGTAAACAATATAGTTGTACAAAATATCGAATTTTTATATATATAAAAAATAAAAGAATAAATATTAAATATATTAAAGAATAAAAAAATAACAAAAAAATGAAATTCAATATGAATTTTAACAAAATATAACAAATAAACTTAATTTCAAAAAGTTCAACACACAAACATAATATATATATATATATATATAAATATATATATATATATTACCTACTGGCAGTCGCCAGTAGGTAGTTATAGTTAGGACCTATTTTCCATAGGAAATCCACAACATTCTATTCCCAATAAGTCTGGCGCCGGTTGACGAATCTTCGCGAAAATTTCCAAACTTTTGGAGAGCATTTTTTCTGTAAATTCACATTATCTTTCTTAGTCATGTGAGAATGAAGTCTGACATTCTCAGTAAAACATGTACATCCAACAAGGGCAGAGACTGTCAGTTGATTCCTTTGTGTTCTACTGCAGCTTCCCAGAGTGTTCCAAAGAACAACTAGAGCGCTAACACTCCTACTTATGATAAACGTATGGCACACCTGAAGCCATCTTGATTGGAATAAAGTGGTTCATTTTGCCATAAAATGTATGATTAGTGTTGCAGAAAGAAAAATTAGGGCACATTTTGAGTGACTTCTCAAATCCTCTTCTATTTCATTAAAGAATTCTGACATGCAGACTGAAACATGCACTTTCAATACCAGCAGCAGACTTCCCTGGTGAGCAGTAGCTTTACTACAGTGATCTAATGAGCAACTAGAGTGCTAACATTCTGAATTTATGGCAAATGTGTGACACATCTGAATGCCTTCTTCATTGAATCAAAGTAAAAAACTGACAGTATGCCTAATGAGGAGACTGTAGTAAATGAGGAAATTAGGAAACTTCATAACAAGTCTCCCAAGATGGCCACCAGAGACAAAAGAGCCCAAATGTAGCACAAATATCCCTGAGATGTAGCCCAAGTATAGCCCAATGACAGAAATCCCAGAGTGTTTTAAAGAACAACTAGAGTGCTAACAGTCTTACTTATGACAAAAGTATGGCACACCTGAAGCCATCTTGATTGGAATAAAGTCGTAACACTTAAAACATTTAATTTGCAAAGGAACAAAATGAGGGGGTTCATTTTGCCATAGAAATTATGATTAGCGCTGCAGAAAGAAAAATTAGTGCACATTTTGACTTCTCAAATCCTCTTCTATTTCATTAAAAAGTTCTGACATGCAGACTGAAACATGCACTTTGAATACCAGCAGCAGACTTCCCTGGTGAGCAGTAGCTTTACTTCAGTGATCTAATGAGGAACTAGAGTGCTACCATTCAGAATTTATGGCAAATGTGTCACATCTGAATGCCTTCTTGATGGAACCAAAGTAAACAAGCATTGAACATGCAATAGGTCTCACCCTCGTTTAAATTAAAGCAATTCTGTTTGTAATTTGGTGGCTTTTTAACTTTGCTTTTATTAGTGTTTTTCAAAATTTCAAGTACATAACATGCATATATGTATATGTATGAATGCATTTATATTTGTATTTATATAGATATGCAGATTATATATATGTTTATATATGTATGTATATATATACACATACATATATATAAATGCATATGCATATATGTGTATATGTGTGCTTGTAGAGAGAGGAAGAGAGGTAGAGGTGTAGAGGTAGAGATGTAGAGGTAGAGAGGTAGAGAGTAGTAGAGAGAGAGGTAGAGAGAGGTAGAGAGGTAGAGAGTAGAGGATGAGTAATCGAGAGTAGAGAGTAGAGAGAGAGTAGTAGAGAGTAGTAGAGAGAGTAGCAGAGAGTGAGTAAGAGAGAGTAGTAGAGTGAGTAGTAGAGAGTGAGTAGTAGAGAGTAGTAGAGAGTGAGTAGTAGAGAGTAGTAGAGAGTGAGAAGTAGAGAGTAGTAGAGAGTAGTAAAGAGTGAGTAGTAGAGTGAGTAGTAGAGAGTAGTAGAGTGAGTATTAGAGAGTGAGTAGTAGAGAGTAGCAGAGAGTGAGTAGTGGAGACTGAGTAGCAGAGAGAGAGTAGTAGAGAATGAGTAGTAGACAATGAGTAGTAGAGTGAGTAGTAGAGAGTAGTAGAGAGAGAGTAGTAGAGAGTGAGTAGTAGAGAGTAGTAGAGAGTGAGTAGTAGAGAGTAGTAGAGAGAGAGTAGTAGAGAGTGAGCAGTAGAGAGTAGTAGAGAGTGAGTAGTAGAGAGTGAGTTGTAGAGAGTGAGTAGTAGAGAGTAGTAGAGAGAGAGTAGTAAAGAGTGAGTAGTAAAGAGTAGTAGAGAGTGAGTAGTAGAGTGAGTAGTAGGGAGTAGCAGAGAGTGAGTAGTAGAGTGAGTAGTAGAGTGAGTAGTAGAGTGCAAGTAGTAGAGAGTGTGTAGTAGAGAGAGAGTAGTAGAGAGTAGTAGAGAGTGAGTAGTAGAAGGGGAGTAGTAGAGAGAGTAGTAGAGAGTAGTAGAGTAGTAGATAGTGAGTAGTAGAGAGTGAGTAGTAGAGAGTAGTAGAGTGAGTAGCAGAGAGAGTAGTAGAGAGTAGTAGAGTAGTAGAGAGTAAGTAGTAGAGTGAGTAGTAGAGAGTAGTAGAGAGTGAGTAGTAGAGAGTGAGTAGTGGAGAGTGAGTAGTAGAGAGTGAGTAGTAGAGAGTGAATAGTAGAGAGAGAGTAGGAGAGAGTAGTAGAGTGAGTAGTAGAAAGTGAGTAGTAGAGAGAGAGTAGTAGAGAGTAGTGGAGAGTGAGTAGTAGAGTGGTAGAGAGTGAGTGGTAGAGAGTAGTAGAGATTAGTAGAGTGAGTAGTAGAGAGTAGTAGAGAGTGAGTAGTTGAGAGTGAGTAGTAGAGCGTGAGTAGTAGAGAGTGAGTAGTAGAGAGTAGTAGAGTAGTAGAGAGTGAGTAGTAGAGAGTGAGTAGTACATAGTAGTAGAGTGAGTAGTAGAGAGGGAGTAGTAGAGAGAGAGTAGAAGAGAGTAGTAGAGAGTGAGTACTAGAGTAGTAGAGAGTGAGTGGTAGAGAGTAGTAGAGAGCAGTAGAGTGAGTAGTAGAGAGTAGTAGAAAGTGAGTAGTAGAAAGTGAGTAGTAGAGAGAAGCAGTAGAGAGTAGTAGAGAGTAGTAGAGAGAGAGTAGTAGAGAGTGAGTAGTAGAAAGTAGTAGCGAGTGAGTAGTAGAGAGTGAGTACTTTAATTTAAAAGGAACACAATGAGGAGGTTCATTTTGCCATCGAAATTATGATTAGTGCAGAAAAAAGAAAATTAGGGCACATTTTGAGTGACTTCTCAAATCCCCTTCTATTTCATTAAAAAATTCTGACATGCAGACTGAAACATGCACTTTCAATACCAGCAGCAGACTTCCCTGGTGAGCAGTAGCTTTACTACAGTGATCTAATAAGCAACTAGAGTGCTAACATTTCAAATTTATGGCAAATGTGTGACACATCTGAATGCCTTCTTGATGAAATGAAAGTAAAAAACCTGAAATTATTTCCTACTGAGGAGACTGTTGTAAGTGAGGAAATTAGGAAACTTCAAAACAAATAAGTCTCCCAAGATGGCCACCAGAGACAAAAGAGCCCAATGTAAATATCACTGAGATGTAGCCCAAGTATAGCCCAATGACAGAATGTCCCAGAGTGTTTTAAAGAGCAACTAGAGCGCTAACAGTCTTACTTATGACAAAAGTATGGCACACCTGATTCCATCTTGATTGGAATAAAGTGGTAACACTTAAAACATTTAATGTGCAAAGGAACAAAATGAGGGGGTTCATTTTGCCATAGAAATTATGATTAGTGCTGCAGAAAGAAAGATTAGGGCACATTTTGACTTCTCAAATCCTCTTACATTTCATTAAAAAATTCTGACATCCAGACTAAAACATGCACTTTGAATACCAGCAGCAGACTTCCCTGGTGAGCAGTAGCTTTACTACAGTGATCTAATGAGCAACTAGAGTGCTACCATTCAGAATTTATGGAAAATGTGTAGGTAGAGTTGTAGAGGTAGAGAGGTAGAGGTAGAGAGGTAGAGAGTAGTAGAGAGAGAGGTAGAGAGTAGATAGTGAGTAATAGAGAGTAGAGAGTGAGTAGTAGAGAGTAGTAGAGAAAGTATCAGAGAGTGAGTAGTAGAGAGTAGTAGAGTGAGTAGTAGAGAGTGAGTAGTAGAGAGTGAATATTAGAGAGTGAGTAGAGAGAGTAGTAGAGAGTGAGTAGTAGAGTGAGTAGTAGAGAGTAGTAGTGAGTAGTAGAGATTGAGTAGTAGAGAGTAGTAGAGAGTGAATAGTAGAGAGTGAGTAGTAGAGAGTAGTAGAGAGGGAGTAGCAGAGAGAGACTATTGAGAGTAGTAGAGAGTGAGTAGCAGAGTGAGTAGTAGTGAGTAGTAGAGAGAGAGTAGTAGAGAGTGAGTAGTAGAGAGTAGTGGAGAGTGAGTAGTAGAGAGTAGTAGAGAGAGAGTAGTAGAGAGTGAGTAGTAGAGAGTAGTAGAGAGTGAGTAGTAGAGAGTAGTAGAGAGTGAGTAGTAGAGAGTGAGTAGTAGAGAGTGAGTAGTAGAGAGTGAGTAGTAGAGAGAGAGTAGTAGAGAGTAGTAGAGTAGTAGAGAGTGAGTAGTAGAGAGTGAGTAGTAGAGAGTAGTGGAGTAGTAGAGAGTGAGTAGTAGAGAGTAGTAGAGAGTGAGTAGTAGAGTGAGTACTAGAGAGTAGTAGAGAGCGAGAAGCAGAGAGCAAGTAGTAGAGAGTGTGTAGTAGAGAGTGAGTAGTAGAGAGTAGTAGAGAGTGAGTAGTAGAGAGAGAGTAGTAGATAGTGAGAAGTAGAGAGAGTAGTAGAGTAGTAGAGAGTGAGTAGTAGAGTGAGTAGTAGAGAGTAGTTGAGAGCGAGTAGTAGAGAATGAATAGTGGAGAGTGAGCAGTAGAGAGTAGTAGAGAGTGAGTAGTAGAGAGTGAGTAGTACAGAGTGAGTAGTAGAGAGTAGTAGAGAGTGGGTAGTAGAGAGTAGTAGAGTGAGTAGTAGAGAGTGAGTAGTAGAGATAGAGAGTAGTAGAGAGTGAGTAGTAGAGTAGTAGAGAGTGAGTGGTAGAGAGTAGTAGCGAGTAGTAGAGTGAGTAGTAGCGAATAGTAGAGAGTGAGTAGTAGAGCAAGTAGTAGAGAGTAGTAGAGTAGTAGCGAGAGAGTAGTAGAGAGTGAGTAGCAGAGAGAGTAGTAGAGAGTGAGTAGTAGAGAGTGAGTAGTAGAGAGTAGTAGAGAGCGAGTAGTAGAGAGTGAGAAGTGGAGAGTGAGTAGTAGAGAGCGAGTAGTAGAGAGTGAGTACTAGAGAGTGAATAGTAGAGAGTGAGTAGTAGAGAGAGAGTAGTAGAGAGTGAGTAGTAGAGAGTAGTAGAGTGAATAGTAGAGAGTGAGTAGTAGAGAGAGAGTAGTAGAGAGTGAGTAGTAGAGAGAGAGAGTAGTAGAGTAGTAGAGAGTGAGTGATAGAGAGCAGCAGAGAGTAGTAGAGTGAGTAGTAGAGAGTAGTAGAGAGTGAGTAGTAGAGAGTGAATAGTAGAGAGTAGTAGTAGAGAGTAGTAGAGAGAGAGAGTTGTAGAGAGTGTAGTAGAGAGTGAGTAGTAAAGAGTAGTAGCGAGTGAGTAGTAGAGAGTAGTAGAGAATGAGTAGTAGAGTAGTAGAGAGTGAGTGGTAGAGAGTAGTAGAAAGTAGTAGAGTGAGTAGTAGAGAGTGAGTAGTAGAGAGTGAATAGTAGAGAGCGAATAGTAGAGAGTAGTAGAGATTGAGTAGTAGAGAGAGTAGTAGTAGACAGTGAGTAGTAGAGAGTAGTAGAGCGTGAGTAGTAGAGAGTGAGTAGTAGAGAGGGATAGGTAGAGAGTAGTAGCGAGTGAGTAGTAGAGAGTGAGTAGTAGAGTAGTATAGAGTGAGTAGTTGAGAGTGAGTAGTAGAGAGTGAGTAGTAGAGAGTAGTAGAGAGTGAGTAGTAGAGAGTAGTAGAGAGTAGTAGAGAGTGAGTAGTAGAGAGTGAGTAGTAGAGAGAGAGTAGTAGAGAGTAGTAGAGAGTCAGTAGTAGAGTAGTAGAGGGTAGTCATTCAGTGTCAGTCAGTGTCATTCAGTCAGTGTCAGTCATACAGTCAGTGTCAGTCAATCAGTGTCAGTCAGTGTCAGTCAATCAGTGTCAGTCAGTCAGTGTCAGTCAATCACTGTCAGTCAGTGTCAATCACTGTCAGTCAGTGTCAGTCAGTCAGTCAGTGTCAGTCAGTCAGTGTCAGTCAATCAGTGTCAGTCAGTGTCAGTGTCAGTCAATCTGTGTCAGTCAGTGTCAATCAGTCAGTGTCAGTCAGTCAGTGTCAGTCAGTCAGTGTCAGTCAGTCAGTGTCAACTAGAGCAGCTCTGCTGACCTGGTTCTTTGTCTATACAACAGCTCTGCTGACCTGGTTCTCTGGCCCTAAAGCAGCTCTGCTGACCTAGTTATATGGCTCTGAAGCAGTTCTGCTGAAATGGTTCTCTGGCTCTAGAGCAGCTCTGCTGACCTGGTTCTCTCCCTCTAAAGCAGCTCTACTGACCCGGTTTCTCTGGCTCTGCAGCAGCTCTGCAGACCTGGTTCTTAGGCTCTAGAGCAGCTCTACTGACCTGGTGGTCTGGCTCTAAAGCAGCTCTGCTGACCTGGTTCTATGGCTCTAAAGCAGCTCTGCTGATTTGGTTCTCTGGCTCTAGAGTAGCTCTGCTGGCCTGGTTCTCTGGCTCTAAAGCAGCTCTGCTAACCTGGTTCTCTGGCTCTAAAGCAGCTCTGCTGGCCTGGTTCTCTGGCTCTAAAGCAGCTCTGCTCACCTGGTTCTCTCCCTCTAAAGCAGCCCTGCTGACCTGGTTTCTCTGGCTCTACAGCAGCTCTGCTGACCTGGTTCTCTGGCTCTAGAGCAGCTCTGCTGACCTGGTTTTCTGCACTCACGATGCACGCACCCGACTTCGCGAAAATATATTTAAAAATAATATAAGTTTATTATAAGTACAAATATATTATTTTGATGAATAATCTCTTGCCTTAATATGTATATTAAAGACACATACATATAATTTTGGAACATACATTTTTTTTGCGGGAGTCGCGTACCCAGCGCGCCCCAGCACATATATGATGTCATGCGGGACCCGCAACCGCGCAAACATCTCGTACCGTAATGCGCATGTGTCGTGAATGCGCAGGAGCAGGAGTCGCAGACTGGTCGCATACCAATCGTGCATATCACGTGATATTAAATGTATATGATGTAACTGAAAAACACGCAGCCGTCGCACACCATATGCGGATCCTTCATGACTTTTTTAAAATGGCGGCTAGAATGCGCGCACTCACCGTGATGTGTACACTTTGAGTGCGCGACTCCGAAAAAAATTGGAATTTGAGATGTCATCAGTGATGTCATGAGTGATGTCACTGACCATGTCATGAGTGATGTAATATGTGACGTCATCAGCAGTGGATTGCGGGCGCGCGAGTTATAGTTAGCTGAACTAACTATAACGGGGGAATTTCAATGGTTTTGTACGAGTGAAATGTCCAGCTAACTATAACATGTGTGAAACCTATGGTTTTTTCAGTGAATTTGCAAGGTTTTTTAAATGCTAAATCCTAACTATAACGTGTGTGAAACCTATGGTTTTTTCAGTGAATTTGCAAGGTTTTTTAAATGCTAATTCCTAACTATAATGTGTGTGAAACCTATGGTTTTTTCAGTGAAATTGCAAGGTTTTTTAAATGCTAATTCCTAACTATAACGTGTGTGAAACCTATGTTTTTTTTACTGAATTTGTAAGTTTTTCTAAATGCTAATTTATGTATGTATTATTATATTTTTTATATATTTATTTTACAATAAACTACCTATGTATGTAGTTATAGATTGACTGTATCCTGTAATATGGAATGGCTCAGCTCTTTTTTTTGTTGAATTTTTTGGATAAAGTTGAACAGCATAGTTAATATCTTCTATAAACTTCTAAACAGTTTAATTTTCTTTTTTTTTTTGTAGTGTTTTTTTTTTTTGAGGGTTTTTGACGGTGCGCGCACCCTGTGACAAGGCCTAGGGCGTTAGGAAGTGTCTTCCGTTACTTGTTTTCACATTCTTAACTTTTCTCTTTGGCTATCATCTGCCGCGGGGGTGCGCGCACCGTGCGCGTACCGTGCGCGTACCGTGCGCGCACCGTCTTCGTGTGCGCATGCGTGCTTCGTGTGCGCATGCGTGCGTGCTCCATGTTTGCACGCGTGCGTGCTCCGTGTGCGCATGCGTGCGTGCTCCGTGTGCGCACGCATGCGTGCTCCGTGGCACAGCAAGTCATGTGATTACGAAACAACACTTTTCATTGGTTCATAGTAGTTTCTGTTTCAGAATCTTCAAACACCACACCCACTCCCCTCACTTTTTCTTTAATTTCCAGGGAGAAGGATCTGGACACCACTCCACTTCAGAAAGTGAGGAAGAGACCTTTTTGGAACCAGCAAGAAAGAGAAAACAGAAAGACTCTTTTATTTGGAAGTTTTTTACATATCCAGAAGGTCAAAAGAAGGTAAATGCACCAAAAGTAACTTGCTATGTATGTGGGACAGTCTTATCTCGAGGAGACCCAACCAAAAAATACTCTTTCAGTATTTAATCGATGATAAGGTACTTTCAAAAAGTGCACCCTATAGCGTATGCTAAGGAGTCAACACGGGCCATGAGAGAGAACCCTGGATCAGCTCAGCCGAGCACATCATCTGCGGCTGCAGATTCACCATGCTCCAGATCTCTGGACATCCGTCCGGTATTCAAAAACGTCCACATTCATTGCAACGTGTGCAATGCCATTCTCCGTTACGGAGAAACCAGCATCAATCTCATAGAGAACAAGATCCAGCAGCACACTTGCTCCCCCCGGTAATTGTTTTTTGTTTTATAATTTTTGTTCCTGTTGAACAGTTTTTTTTTGTTGCTCTAAAAAAATACAAAAAAAAACTACAAAATTGTTAACAAAAATAAAAAATACAAAAAAAAAAAAAGTTATTTTCAGAACTCACTTCACTTCTCCAAGAAGAGCTATATTCTTAATATATAAACTGTGTTGTAAATTGATTGAATGAATGTGTAGTGTATACATGAATGATTGAAATGACTGAGTGAAGAGGAGGAAAGGACTGACAGAATGAGAGTGACAAGGAAAGTATGATCAGTCATGAAAGGGAAGTGAGAGACTGACTGCAACAAAAGGACTAAGGGTAGAGGATACAGGTAAGAAGAGTGAATGAGTAAGGGAATGGCAGTGAATAATGGAGAGTGAGGGAGGGGGAGTGAGAAAAGGGGAGTAAGGGACGGAGATAGGAAAAGGGAGTAACAGACGAAGCGGATGAAGTACAGCAGGGTAAAGGGATTGAAAGTAAGAGAAGTGGAGTGATGGTGAGATAAGGGGTATGAGGATTAGAAAAAGGGAAAGTGAGAGAAGGGGAGTGAGGGGATGGAGGGATTTAGGAAACTGGAGTGAGAGAAAGGGAGTCAGGATTTCAATGAGCAAAGGAGAGTGAGGGAGAGTGAAGGAAAGAATGCGAAAAGGTGAAGGGGTGTGAGATACATACAGGAGGAAGTGAAGTAGGAGAATAGGAGTGACTATGAGAAAAGGATAGTGACAGTTAGGGAAGGTGAGGGAAGGAGAATGACGGAGAAAGTTAAAAAATTAACTAAAATGTAAAATGATTGATGGAGAAAGCAGAAGTGGTAGAAACAGAGGGGCAGATTTATAACAAACTAACGCAGCACGGTGCAGCAAGTAATTTTGCTGCGCCGTGCTGCGTTAGTTTTGAAGCAAAGAGATGCGACATATTTTCAAGAATATGTCGCATCTCTATGCTTTTCCTGCGCTGGCGCACAAACTGCAACCATGCGCTGGCGCAGGCTCCCTTGCACCATGCTGCAAGGATGCCTGCGTGGTGGGGAGATTGTTCTTCTGCAGGAAGGGAAAGCTTCCCGCAGAAAAACAATCACAAGAGGCTTTTTCCTCTTTCAATGCGTGCAGTAGCATGCAGCACGCACTGAAAGAGGAGAAAATGAGGAGAAATTAAAACATTTCTCCTCGTTGTGCATCGCTACGCCACCTCTAGGGTGGCGTAGCATTCACACGTATCTTCAGAGTTACGATTTCTCGTAAATCTGGAGATGTGTCTAGTTCTATAGGTGTTGCGTGGGAACACCCACAACAACACCCATGGAATGCCCCTTCAACGCACAGTGCTGCGTGTGAAGTGGCTGTATTTACGAGGAGAGGAAAAGTCACGCAGGGTGGCTTTTCCTCTCCTTGTAAATATGGAGGAGCCCCCTGCGCCACCAGTACGTCATGAAAAGTGACGTAGTGGTGGCGCAGGGGGCTTGTAAATCTGCCACAGAGATGTTAAGGAAATTAAGGGTAAGACAGAAAAAGGCAGAGAGACAGAAACAGAGACAGAGAGCAAGCAACTGAGAAGGAGTAAGGCAGTTAGAATGACTGAGACATATGCAGACAGGGAGAGAAACATGGTTGAAAAATAGTGATGGAGGCAGTAAACCTAGGGGAGTAGTAGAGAAGGAGTGAGGGAGTTACGAAAGAGCAGTAAAGGAAGAAGAGAGAAAGAAGAATAATGAGAAAAGCAGAGTGAGGAGAAGTGAAGAAAAGGGAGCATGAAAGTGAAGGGGTGAAAAATACAGATATTTCAAACTTACCTGACCAACAAAATTACTTAATTAGAAATAAATGGTTGATTTTAATTGCAAGAAAAAAGGATTCAATTTCCTAAATTTTCTTTATGGATCTGAAAAAAAAGAAAAAAAGTAGTAATATTTAACAATACATTTTAGAAAACAGTACACATATTTTCATATTTAACAAAGTAATTTTTTGCCCTTTTTTTGCTGTTTTCAGAATATATTGAATTTCACTGAAAATAGTGATATCAATTGCATTCATCACTTAACAGCGGGCAAAAAAATTAACAATCTGAAAGATTGTTTAAAAAAGCCCTGAATCTATCCTCAGTAAAACATACCTTGATAGAAATGTAACATATATATTAAAAATGTCTTCTAAGAACAATAACTATTTGCAATAAATAACGTCTGTAAATCTTGTTGCTTAAGCACATACACCAAAATAATATCGGTCAAAGAAGTCCACAATAGAAATATTTACCTTTCCATGAGGCCAAATGGTAATTTTTAAACCATTTTCAGGTGAAATATCCAATGGTAATCTTATAAAATCGAAATAATGGTTTCTTCAGATGGTGCAATTTGTATCTAAAATTTTGGTTTTAGAAAAATTAAGTAGGAATTTGGTAATTCTGCAGGCAAACGTTGCTTGAAAATCCATTGAGAATCATTACACAGTGTCCAGCCTTTTTCACATTTTACATAAACTGTGTAATGACCAGAACTTATAGAAGGTCCATCATGGAAAATTATTGCAACTGCAACAAAAGTCTTTCCTGATATTGATAATTGATTTCCTGTAAACTTCTTTATTAAAGTGTCCAATTTTGTTCCATCAGCTCTACAACGTTGCATCATTAAAATTATATACTGTCCATATTTCTTTAAAAATCACGTTGATAACATTTCTGATTTACATTGAGAACATTCCATGTTGTGATTTGCATCTTTAACTAATTTACTAAAAGTCACTGCTTTACTCTCTGGTAATGTTAAATGTATGAACCTTTCAGAATCAACATTAGTGCTGCATGTGTTCATACAGTTTTCACAATAATGTTCCTATTTATAAGAGAGACCAAACATATTTTCTATTTCGACCCCTTCATCTTCCAGTACCATAAGCATATACATTAAGAATTCCTGTGCATCTTGCTGGACATTTTCAGTAAATTGTGTACATCCAGAACATACATCTAAAAGATTTCTAACATCAGAAGCACTTTCTATTTTAGTTTTATCATTACTCAGCTTCTCATAAAGGAAACTCAGCAGAGAACAAAATCTTTTTTCATGATTTAGTATTATCTGCTCTTGCAAACTTTCAAGATAAAATACAACATTCAGCACTACATTAGCGTAGCAGTTGACACCAGAGCTATTTTCAAAATGACAACCAACAACCTCTTCAACATTGTCCTTTTTCTTTTTGCTTGCAATCACATCACTCTCCTTTTATTTTCTCTTCTGTACATCCTCATTACAGATATTCTCAATTCTCCTTTTCCGACAAACAACACGTTTTTCAAACACAGGTTACAGACCTAAATGAGGAGCATAGCTTCTTCTTAATCTATTATACTCCTTTATACAATTTGCATCAGCACTAACTTTTGAGTCATCAAAGTCTATCATGAATAAAGCAAAAAGTGTTTTCACTCGTGACAAAGCAACATATGCAATACCTTCTATAAACACACTAGATCCAATGTTCACAAAAGCACTATCTACAGTTAATCCTTGAGATTTGTGAATAGTTACAGCATATGCCAGAGAAAACGGAAACTGCTTCCTACGTACATATAAGTCTTTCACAAGCAAGAAACGAACTGAACAACGACAAATGTCTTTAACCTCTTCAATCTGATCAAATTTTATTTTTAAAAATTCAATTCCATCTTTTTTCTGGTAGTTAACAAAACCCACAACTTTACCCATAGCTCCATTCACTAAACCTTTTTCTACATTCAAATTACGTCTTAAAATTAGTCGACAGTTCATACATACATAAAGATTCTTTTCTAAAACAGCTGTTTTCGAAATGTTTTTCTCTAGAGAATCCAATTTAGTTTTCAATAAGCCTGTCAATGTAATAGTTATTCCTTCATGCTGTATTTTATCCACGGCTTCCATTTTCATAATCTCTTCATTTTCCAATTTCAAAAGTTCTTCATTGAATATAGAGCATTCATGTAGTGTTGGCATTAAGCAGATTACAGTATTTTTTTCTGCAATTTTCTTGTATATTTTCTCTGGAACTATTTGTTCTGTTGGAAACAAATTACATAGCAATCGACTCTGTAAAGCTTTTCTGCCATGTTCTGTGAGTAGTCCAATTCTGATATCTTTGAGAATACTTGCATAATCATCATCATTTGCTTGCCGCATATTGGTAATGAGTTCTTTGTACTCAAATTATGACCAAATATTCACATTACCTATACTTCCTAACAACTTTTTCGTGTCTTCATGTGTAACAGTATTAAATACTGGTTGTCCTTTTACTGGAGTGAGCTGCAGTAGATCCCCAAAAACTATAACATGTTTTCCTCCAAATAACACGTCATAGTCTGTCTTTAGAATTTGCTGCATTCTTAAATGCACAAAGGCAAGCATTAAGTTTGATACCATGCTTACCTCATCAATAATGAGAACTTTCATTTTCTTCAACAGTCTTGAAACTTCAAAATATGCTTCTCCTGTTAGCTTGTGGTATTCTATTTTGTTCTCATGCTCTACTGGTGACATTAGCAAACAATGTAAGGTAATTCCTTTTATGTTATATGCTGCTAACCCAGTTGGAGCAGTAACAACACAAGACAAAGGTGAATCAGTTTTTTTCTGTAGGTAGCTTCTAATTAATTTAATTAAGAAACTTGTTCTAGTTCCAGCTTGTCCACTCACATACATTCTGATTGGTTCAAATGCTGTGCATGAGCACTCTTTATTTTCATGTAGTAATCCATGATCAATTTGTTTTGTGACTTCTTCATAAATTTGTTGTTGTTCATCATTCAGTTGTTGTTCCAAATTTGGTAAGTCTATTAAATCTTCCTGAGCTTGATTCATAGCTGTTTCCACTTCAGTCATGGCTATTGCAGCTTCATTTTCTACGATTGGTTGTCCTAGGGGATCTTGACTGAGCGTACCAGAACTTTGACTGTCTTGAGAACTGTCTCTAGCTACTTCAGCTGCAATTGTAGCTTCTTGTTCAATTTCTTCATTTAACATTTGTACATAATTTGAGAAAGTACTGCATTCTATGTTATCTTTGCATGCATTAAAGGAATCTTCATAGCTCTGAAAATCTCCAAGAAATTCATCCTCTGAACGCCATGGTTTAAGCAGCTGTAAAAGTGCTAAGTAGTAAAATTCCTTTTTGTCAGTAGTGTCGCAACTCAGCTTCCTGTGATTAATCAGACTTCCTTTTGTTTGTTCCACCAAACATCCTTCCTCACCAATGACTTTATATTTTCCATTGTTGATGTCTTCTGTGGCATTCCGTTTATAAATGTAGTTCTGCAGCACTTCATAGAGACACATGTTCTCAAGATGATGACTTCTGTTTGGGTAATATGTGTCCAACATATTTGTTTTCAAAATGTCTGTACTTTCTGGTTCTTTCTCTGCTAAATATTCAATTTCTCGAATAGATTTCAGTACCCGATTTCGCATTCCTGCAAGGCCTAAACTTACCCAAATTATTCTTCTGGATTTGGAGTACAGACTTGCAGATGATAACCTGTCTGAGCATTCGTATGAGCCAATTTCTCGATGCGATAACATCTTTAAACTGAATCTGTATAGCTTTTTACTGACAGTCTTCTCGTGAGAAATCTCTTCCCACATTTCTTTCAATTCCGTTTTCTCAGATTTAGTGATGTAAGATGTGACATACCGAGTAATAGAATTGTCAGCTACATACTGAATATCCATGTTAGCATTCCACATGGATAAAATGACTGGGTTGTAGTCATTTATATATTTTGACTTTTCTTTTCTTCTTAGGTTGTGGGTATTTTTCGGAGATTTTCTTGTAATGGTATGTCGCACAGCTGACATAAAACTGTTTACTCTTCCTTTTGAAAGAACAGGTCGTGGAAATCCAGATCGACATTTTGTGTAGAATTTATCTTTACTCTTGTACTTTCGTCAACAGTATTTTCCACACCGATGACTTTGGAAACGTAAAACTTGCTCTTTTAAGTTTTTTTCTTCTGTGCTTTTAGATGTAGCACATGTTGCATATTCTTCAATGAAAGATAAAACTGCATCATCAGAATCTGTTCCAAATGTTGGGGCATCCTTGATCCTCAACAGCATATGAATATGTGGAGCACCTCTTGCTTGGTACTCTTTTCTCCAAAAGAAATCCACAACTTCTCCAAGAGGTGTATTTTTTTTATTGCAGATGAAGGACATCATAGCCTCAAATCTATGATTGAAATATCTGCAAACATTAACCGGATCCAATGAGCACAATTCTCCTGCTGTCTTGTATTGGATATTTTCAATATTTGAATTTGCCTCTCGAATAAAATCCAGTAAATCATCCCAAGCGTACTCAGGACAGCTTAGGGTAAGGAACCATGTAGGAGTTCCTAATTTCCGTAACATACATTTCAATTCTCCATGGCGTTGGTACCAATATTCATTAGTTCCACGCTGACAAGCCATCAGATTAATCAATTGAGATTCCAAATGATCATCTCGCTGTTGCACTTTGTTCATAAAATCCTTTGCAGACACATTATGTAGATGTACTCCAGTTTTTAAAATGTGATTTACTGCATAAGATAGTGCAGACAAGTCACTTTCAAATAAAAGATGGAACAAATAAGGAATACTTTGACAAAATCTTGGATCTTCTGCATATAATCTTGTAGTCCGATACTCAGAAGCAGGAACCTGTACTGGACGTTCATCATATCGACCACCTTTTCTTGTAGGAAACAGCTGGGGAAAACAACGAGCTTCCAAGCTCTCCTCCCATACACTCACGCGAGTTCCTTTTGCTTTTTTCATCTGAAACAGACCAATAGTGTTTCCCATAACTTCTTTAGAATGAAGAGGATGTATGCTGAAATGTTCATAAATTTCTTCTTCTTTTGACTTATCCACTTTTTCAATTTGCCCAGTTGGTATTCCTGTGTCTGCTAGTAAAACTTCTTCATCTTCATCCATATAGATTGATTCATAGTACTTATTATTTCTTTTCAAATATAAATTTGCTCTTTGTACTTTTCGTACATCTACTAGCTCCTGCCAAATTTTCTTATTCTTTGTAGGTACACCATTAACCAGAATAACTAATGGTTCAGTTTCCAAACCATCTGCATCAATTGTTTCAATATTTTTTTTCAAATCTAATGGCAAATAGACAACTCTTCCTTTTAAACCTCTTTGTAAATCTGAAGGAGGTAATTTACCTGTTTTGGGCTCCATACGAACTATAGTCTGAAGCGGATAGACACATTGAATGAGTATAGACTCATACGTATTTAAATCACTAAGTTCTGCAGGAATATCAACCAATTCTAAATTATTATCTACAGCTCTAGCTGGCATTTTATTTTCTTCTAACTTGTTATAACAGTATTTACAAATATGCTGATCTCTACCCAAATCAAAACAATTTTCCAGAAACAAATATGTAGCAAAATCCTTCCACTCATAATTATTTTCTTTTTCACTTTTTTTATAGAGATCAACATTCCTTGTTTGAGTTTTATAATGGCTTCTCCGGCAACAAATACAAGTAATATTTGGTCTTTCATTAGAGATGATAGTAAATTTTGTCATTTGATCTTCAAATTTTTTACTAACAGTGGGTTCTACATTCTCTTCCACATTTTCCTCAATAACTGTGTCAATTCCTGCAATTTCTTGCTCTGGACCAAAGTAACAAAACTCAATATCCTCACAAACCTTCTTCACATCTGATACAGATCCACGGAACAGAGCACTATTCAACTCATGTAACTTTAGTGCTGGACTTTTAGCAAAATACAATCTTCTCACAAACTTTCTCATTTCAGTATGATGAACTGCCAGCATCCTAAAATGGTGAAAAACACTTTGACAAACTTTACTAGAAAGACAAGCCAGAGAATGTCCTTGCAAACCAGTATTCTTTCTCACTCTGCATGGATCTAGTCTTTGAAGCACCTTAATCTTCTGTTTAACACTTTTTTTTACTATATTCTCTTAGAAAGTCACGTAATTTATCAATAGATTCTTGTCGTACAGTACAAATACTACTACAATTCCAAGTGTACACTGGGGCTTTAGGACGTTTCCCCATAACCTCATCAGCTAACACTTCTTCCTCATTTCTTGGAACCATTTTCTCCTTTTCCATTACACAACCATCCTTAACTTCATAAGCTCGACCACTGGTGTCAACTGCATGCAGCAAACTATTACTTTGAAGATAACTCTCTTCATTAAAAAATGATTCAGTACTTGAACTATGCTTCCATTCTCCTAAGAACACTTTACAAAAGTTATTTTTTTTCACTACTCTTTTCCTTTTGCTTTTTGACTTCATTACATTGACTATTTTATCTAATGTACGGATCCTGTTCAAAATTAAAATAAATAGTTTTCTTTTTAATTCCAAAGCCTTTGCAACAATTGATTCAATATGTTTCTTTTTCTTATAAATTTTTGCTTTCTTCCTCTATTTTTTCACATCCTTTAGCAAATTGAACATCACTCTTCTCTGAAACATTTTTCTACGAATGTTTTGAAATTCTGTTTTTCTTTTTAAGTCATTCTTTCCTGCTTCTGATTGCACATTAGCATTTACTATTTTCTTACTATTGTATTGTAGTTTTCTACTTGAAACACTATTTGCAGTGGATATATTTTTTACATTTTTTCTATGTTTGAAGATATTTTTAAAAAAATCCTTAGTCTGCTTACCAGAAGACTTTTTCTTTTTTCCAACATGAGGTTCTTCAACTAATTTGTGTTGTCCAGTTGTCTTCAAATATAGATGTTTTTGCTGTTCTTTTCTCTTTCTGGATTTTATAGGCATGTTTAATTTATTTCAGTGTTATTCACCAATACCTAAAAGAAACTAAAAAAAAATACCGTTATGTAATTTAAATATATTACTATATTTTTTTTGAGCTTTTCAAATCCTATCATATGAGCTGCCCCTTTCCTACGAGTGCAAGTCTTACAGAACAAGAGCAACACAAATTAAATCTCTGACAACAATTCCTGTGTGCAGACAGACTCATGGTGTGATTCTAGGCAGAAAACGATATTTGATTGACAATTTCAAAGCACATTTACTACTGTGGTAGAGCAAGTGATAATTACTGTAACAGCCTGACACATTTTCCTTATACTTTAGAGAGGCAGAAAAGAGCACATGTCCTAACAGCTACTTGAGACCCTGAGCATGTGGAACCTGGGTGAGTGATTAGACTAGAGCAAAGGAAATGAGCCTTGGTGATGTTGAATGTGTTAGCGTTACACACTGCTATCTGAAATACCACACAGTGCTGAATAGTAAGCATGGGAGTGCAGGAGAAGCACCTGGCTGTGTGCTAAGAGTGTGTTTCTGGAGACTGTGTATTGTCAGGTGCAAGAGAGATGTGCATGGACACTTGCACAACTGCATGAAGACTGCATAGATGTATGTAAGAGCATATGTGATAAGGGTTAATTGGGCTTTTGAACATGTAGGAACTACCTCACCCATTGCAGGAGTGGAATGAAAATCTACCCTGTTGTTTTCAAATGTGTTAGCATTTGCCTCGCATCTGTGAGATAGTGATTTCTGCTGAATGCTAACCATCACAGTTCAAGAAAACAAGCTGCCCCTTTCCTACGAGTGCAAGTCTTACAGAACAGGAGCAACACGAATTAAATCTCTGACATCAATTCCTGTGTGCACACAGACTCATGGTGTGATTCTAGGCAGAAAACGATAATTGATTGGCAATTTCAAAGCACATTTACTACTGTGGTAGAGCAAGTGATAATTACTTTAACAGCCTGACACATTTTCCTTATAGTTTAGAGAGGCAGAAAAGAACACATGTCCTAACAGCTACTTGAGACTATGAGCATGTGGAACCTGGGTGAGTGATTAGACTAGAGCAAAGGAAATGAGCCTTTGTGATGTTGAATGTGTTAGCGTTACACACTGCTATCTGAAATACCACACAGTGCTGAATAGTAAGCATGGGAGTGCAGGAGAAGCATCTGGCTGTGTGCTAAGAGTGTGTTTCTGGAGACTGTGTATTGTCAGGTGCAAGAGAGATGTGCATGGACACTTGCACAACTGCATGAAGACTGCATAGATGTATGTAAGAGCATATGTGATAAGGGTTAATTGGGCTTTTGAACATGTAGGAACTACCTCACCCATTGCAGGAGTGGAATGAAAATCTACCCTGTTGTTTTCATATGTGTTAGCATTTGCCTCGCATCTGTGAGATAGTGATTTCTGCTGAATGCTAACCATCACAGTTCAAGAAAACAAGCTACCCCTTTCCTACGAGTGCAAGTCTTACAGAACAAGAGCAACACAAATTAAATCTCTGACAACAATTCCTGTGTGCACACAGACTCATGGTGTGATTCTAGGCACAAAACAGTATTCCTGGGTGATACCAGTACACCTTAACTTATGGTGAAGACATACTCCATAATATCTTACAAGTTCAAGGCAGTTAAATATCTTCCAAAACATAAAATGTAAAACACAACTTTAAAAGAAGAAATAAATTTCTATTATTTATATCACAATACACCACATACATCCCCTCTCAAATTCATAACTCACCTTTAAAAGTAGTTAGTTGAGAAAGAAATGTGATACTCACACAGCAGATTATCAGAGCCAGGATCTCTGAGCTGTACACCTCTCACCAGAACCAGTAAATGGCAAACTTTCCCTCTCTTTTTTCACACATATACATGTTCACTTCAAATCACATTGCTTCCCACATTTTTTTAAATGGAAACACACATTTCTATTGGTTGCAAATTTCAACCCTTTTCCAAATCATTCCTACCCCCAACATGACTTCTGCCTGCTACCATAGCAACAGGTCATGGTGTGAGCAGAGAGGTCAGAAGTTCAGCACACAATATTTCTAATCCAAACAGCAACAATGCTAGTCTTTTCAAACCTAACAGCAAATCCAAAGTAATGTTCTGTGGGAACACATTTTTCTGAACCAATACAAAACATGCTTTTAAAAATGTAAACATACAGCCTAGTTTTTACTGTAGAATGGTGTGAAACAGCCAATGAGTTCTTTTTATTAAAAAAAAAGTATGTAAGCCTCCATTTTACAACTATCTTTCTTTTCATATTGCCATTCTACTGAAAGACACCTTCTGAGTGCATCCAGATCTCCTTGAAAGATGTTCACAGTGTGGATTGTAGGTCATAGCTATGTATTCTGGAGTGAAAAGTATGCAGAAAAAAGAGGTATTGTGAAAGACCTTGCTTTGCCAAATGTAGACATTAAATGGATTGGTCAGAGAGGGTTAAAGTGACACCAATTAATGCCTTTGGTGAAATCCTTTCTACATCTCCCACAGCCTAACCTTATAATTGTGCACTGTGGTGGAAATTACCTAGGCACTTTAACTGGGGTAGGTCTGGTAATGCTTGTTAAGGACACCTTTGTGCAATTGATGTCACTTTTTCCACAAACTACCATTGTATATTCTAATATATGCCATACTGGAACTGGTCCAACCAATACTGTCCGCAGATTGAGAAAGCAAGAAGGCACGTCAATAAGTCTGTTTCTGCTTTCCTCAGAGACTATGGTATGGGTTCTATATACCACAACAACTTGCGTTACAACATGCAAGGCATTTATAGAGGAGACGGTGTACATTTCACAGATGAAGGGAACAGCGTCTTTCTCTTGAACTTTAGACTGTGCATCGGAACTTACTTGTAGGTACCAAAAAACACTCAATGAACACAACGGCTCTTTTTAGAGCCAACCAACATCTAAACACTTACACATGATTTTTAAATCTATGTTTTTTACTAATTTTTTCCCACCACGCACACACCGTGCGCGCACCCAGCGATTATTTGAAAAAAAAATTTAAAAAAATGTTCACGCTTCAGGGTCCTTCAGGGACCCCGTGACAAAGGCTAGAGGGTCAGGAACTCTCTACCCTGCCCCCTTTTCACATTCTCCACCTTTCTTTTTCACTGTCACACACAAAACACACAAAATGGCGGCCGACACTTCCTGATTTCGACCGATTCGAATGTTGACTGACATGTAACCACCAATCAGAATGACGCTCGCGCACGTTATGGTGCGCGCACTGTGCGCGCACGGTGCGCGCTTATAGATATCTCTGTGCTTTTAACTGCAATTTTCTGATGAACTACTGAACAGATTGACACCATATATGCAAAAGGCACATGCCTGACCTGAGGACTACCTCTTTGCCAATTTTCAAGTAATTCTGTTCAGCCGTTCGGGCTGTACCTTCGACTAAAGGTCCTACGGGAAAATGCATGGGGAAAACGCGTTTTGGGACACCCCTTTTTTCTCAGCCCCTGCTTGACAAATCACCCCGAGACTTTCAGGGTAGGAGCTGAGCGGAGCGCCCCATTAGTTTGGAAAATTTTGCGAGGATTCGTCAACCGGCGCCAAAGTTATTCAAAATAGAATTTTCAGATTTCCTAAGGAAACTCGGTCCTAACTATAACTATCTACTGGCGACCGCCAGTAGATAATATATAAACACCATTCAATCCTTCTTTCCAAAAGATTGCGCCGAGCCCCAATTTGCTTTTTAAGCGTGCTTTATTCCATCAAGTTGTGGCAATCAAGGGAGTTGTTTGCCACAACTTGATGGAATAAAGGATTGAATGGTGTTTGGATACGAAGGGTCGCATCCTTGCCGCCAGCCCGCCACCATACAGAGGCAGAGGTCACTGCGAGGAATGGTTTGAATATATATATATATATATGTCAGCTCCCAAGTTGCCCAAAGCAAGAACAGCACTCAAACGCCAGCATTTGGCTGTAAGCCTTTATTTAGGTATGCACAATGTCCCGTCCGCCAATTCCTATTGACAGCGATTCCGTCATGTTTGGCCTGACGCGTTTCAAAGGTTAATCCTTCCTTCCTCAGAGGCTTTTGACGGAAAAGTTTACGCGCTTGTTGCTGGTTTCAATTCCACCATATTTATGCTTGATTCCACGCCCCTTAATTGGGCTGCTTGTTGAAGTCTGTGAGGCATTATGGGGAATGTAGTACCGGAAACCACTGTTGCCGCAAATGGCTGTGCTAATTCCCTGCCGGATCAAAGAAGATTTTCAAGCCCTGGATGGGCCTCAGCACACGGGACCCGTCCTTAATCCTTGGCTGGTGCTCCTCAAAGTAGCTCGGTTAAATACCGGTCGCCAGTAGGTAGTTATAGTTAGGACCTTTTATCCATAGGAAATTCGCAACATTCTATTTGGAATAACTTTTGCGCCGGATGATGAATCTTCGCGAAATTTTTAAAACTGGTGGGGTGTTCCGTTCCGCACCTATCCTGAAAGTCTTGGGGTGATTCGTCAAGCGGGGGCCGAGAAAAATGGGGGTCCCACAACATGTTTTCCCATGCAATTTTCCATAGGAACCATTAATCGCAGCTACAGCCCGAAATGCTGAACGGAATGACACCAAATTTGGCAAAGAGGCAGCCCTTGGTTCACACTCGTGCCTTTTGGTTAAATGGTGTAAATCAGTTCAGAAGTTCCTGAGAAAATCAACAGTAAAATCACATATATATCTGGGCGGAGCCTAAACACACATCTCATCGTGAGATCTGATTGGCTGTCAGCACTTCATCCAAGAATTGTTGGCAGCCATCTTGGGACCAATATACATGATAGCACCTCATTAAAAAGCATTGCAGTTAATAGAAGGTTTTAAGACTTGAGTTACATTATAAATCATGTGTTGATGGTACCATACTCCTTTTAGGAATTATGTTGTGTTTTAAGGTGATTTTACCATGTGAACAAGCCTTCTGCTGGAATATCATGAATCATGTTTGAGAAAAAACTATTTTCTCATTCTTTTCCCACAGAGGTTTGGAAGGTGATCTATAAGCTAAACTGAGAGCATATTTTCTGTAAATTGTGGTAAATATTTCATTACCGGTACTATTTTTATGCGGTAAAGTCTAGTAAGAATAACTCAGTAAATATAAGAGGCAGAATCCGTGGTATTAGAGGTTCTAAAAGGCTTTATTCCTCTACAAAGGAATTACAGTTCGAACTGTAGGCTTCAAATTCCATCACCACGAAGGTTCAGGAAGGGAAGGCAATACATTATTGACAAGTAATGATATTTATATGAAAAGTATTACATTAAGACAGATGCAAGAGGCGTAACAGCTGATAATACAGATAATGATACACATACGTAATGAAAAGAGGCGTAAACATAGGCGTAACTAAATACGTCATTAAACATGATGTCACAAGTGGGTGGATCCATAAGAGAATCCTGCAATGTCAGCAGAAATATTTGGCAGAGATGCGCGTGCAGCCGCAGGACGTGTGATTGACGTGCAACTAGAGGGTGAAGGGGACTTGACATTTAGCTCTACATGTGGAGACAGAAGTCTGAGGGGTCATGTCAACCTAATCCCAAATCATATCTAATATCTTATGTTTAAAGAACTGTATTATCCAAAAGGAAAGGTCTCTCGGACGGAATCTATTCTATACTGACTGTTAGTGCGTGTACAAGCGTCTAAGTGTCTACATGAGATGCGAGGGGGCAGGAATCTTCCATAGTAACAGGGGCTATGAATTACTTGCATGAGGACAGTGAGGCCTGGCCCTTTGCTCGGTAGCTGGAAGAATGTTTACCTAAACTACTAGACAGGGATGCATCGGATGAAGAGCGGAGCAGATAATCTTGAAGGTGAAATACAGTTTTTGGCAGGCAACAGGCTGGATCAGGCACCATTAGCCGCGCAGGGAGTAGGACAAAGTTCATGGATACAGATGCAGGCTCGGACTGGAGCTTTCAGAGGCAGAAGGCAGGAAAAGGCTTGATGGCAGAATTCAGGGCCTACTCGCCTGAATCTGTAAAATGTGGAAAGTGAACCACATAAAGTCGGTGGCCTTTCATACTTAGGAATGGAATATCTGACCCATTCATGGCGAATCTGAAAGAGGACATGTTGACGGTGGACGCACATGTATTTGCGTCTTCATAACTGGAACTGGAGGGAACATACATGTACTTGTAGCATGCACATGGAGCCGTTGGGGTCTACGATAGGGGACATAACTGATCACAAAATTCATATTTCCTCAAAATTCACGTTATCTTTCTCAGTCATGTGAGAATGAAGTCTGACATTCTCAGTAAAACATGTACATCCAAAAAGGGCAGAGACTGTCAGTTGATTCCTTTGTGTTCTACTGCAGCTTCCCAGAGTGTTTTAAAGAACAACTAGAGCGCTAACAGTCCTACTTATGACAAACGTATTGCACAACTGAAGCCATCTTGAATGGAATAAAGTGGTAACTTTTAAAACATTTAATTTACAAAGGAACAAAATTAGGGGGTTAATTTTACCATAGAAAGTATGATTATTGCTGCAGAAAGAAAAATTAGGGCACATTTTGAGTGACTTCTCAAATCCACTTCTATTTCATCAAAAAATTCTGACATGCAGACTGAAACATGCACTTTCAATACCAGCAGCAGACTTCCCTGGTGAGCAGTAGCTTTACTACAGTGATCTAATGAGCAACTAGAGTGCTAACATTCTGAATTTATGGTAAATGTGTGACACATCTGAATGCCTTCTTGATGGAACCAAAGTAAAAAACTGAAAGTATTTCCTACTGATGAGACCGAAGTAAATGAGGAAAACAGGAAACTTCTTAACAAATACGTCTCCCAAGATGGCCACCAGAGACAAAAGAGCCCAAATGTAGCACAAATATCACCCAGATGTAGCCCAAGTATAGCCCAATGACAGAATGTCCCAGAATGTTCTAAAGAACAACTAGAGTGCTAACAGTCTTACTTATGAAAAAAGTATGGCACACCTGAAGCCATCTTGATTGGAATAAAGTGATAACACTTAAAACATTTAATTTGCAAAGGAACAAAATGAGGGGGTTCATTTTGCCATAGAAATTATGATTAGTGCTGCAGAAAGAAAAATTAGGGCACATTTTGACTTCTCAAATCCTCTTCTATTTAATTAAAAAAGTCTGACATGCAGACTGAAACAAGCACTTTTAATACCAGCAGTAGACTTCCGTGGTGAGCAGTAGCTTTACTACAGTGAGCTAACGAGCAACTAGAGTGCTAACATTCAGAATTTATGTCAAATGTGTGACATATCTGAATACCTTCTTAATGGAATCAAACTAAAAAAATGAAAGCATTTCCTACTGAGGAGACTGTAGTAAATGAGGAAATTAGGAAACTTCATAACAAATAAGTCTCCCAAGATGGTCACCAGAGACAAAAGAGCCCAAATGTAGCATAAATATCAGCCAGATGACGCCCAAGTATAGCCCAATGACAGAATGTCCCAGAGTGTTCTAAAGAACCACTAGAGCGCTAACAGTCTTACTTATGACAAACGTATTGCACACCTGAAGACATCTTGATTGGAATAAAGTGGTAACTCTTAAAACATTTAATTTAAAATGGAACAAAATGATGGGATTCATTTTGCCATGGAAAGTATGATTAGTGCTGCAGAAAGAAAAATTAGGGCACATTTTGAGTGACTTCTCAAATCCTCTTCTATTTCATTCAAAAATTCTGACACGCAGACTGAAACATGCACTTTCAATACCAGCAGCAGACTTACCTGGTGAGCAGTAGCTTTACTACATTGATCTAATGAGCAACTAGAGTGCTAACATTCTGAATTTATGGCAAATGTGTGACACCTCTGAATGCCTTCTTGATGGAATCAAAGTAAAAAACTGGAACTATTTTCTACTGAGTAGACTGCAGTAAATGAGGAAATTAGGAAACTTCATAACAAATAAGTCTCCCAAGATGGCCACCAGAGGCAAAAGAGCCCAAATGTAGCAAAAATATCACCCAGATGTAGCCCAAGTATAGCCCAATGACAGAATGTCCCAGAGTGTTCTTAAGAACAACTAGAGCACTAACAGTCCTACTTATGACAAACGTATTGCACACCTGAAGCCATCTTGATTGGAATAAAGTGGTGACTCTTAAAACATTTAATTTAAAATGGAACAAAATAAGGGGGTTCTTTTTGCTATAGAAAGTATGATTAGTGCTGCAGAAAGAAAAATAAGGGCACATTTTGAGTGACTTCTCAAATCCTCTTCTATTTCATTAACAAATTCTGACATGCAGACTGAAACATGCACTTTTAATACCAGCAGCAGACTTCCCTGGTGAGGAGTAGTTTTACTACAGTGATCTAATGAGCAACTAGAGTGCTAACATTCTGAATTGCTGGCAAATGTGTGACACATCTGAATGCCTTCTTGATGGAATCAAAGTAAAAAAACTGAAAGTATTTCCTACTGAGGATACTGTAGTAAATGAGGAAATTAGGAAACTTCATAACAAATAAGTCTACCAAGATGGCCACCAGAGACAAAAGAGCCTAAATGTAGCATAAATATCACCCAGATAAAGCCCAAGTATAGCCCAATGACAGAATGTCCCAGAGTGTTCTAAAGAACAACTAGAGCGCTAACAGTCTTACTTATGACAAACGTGTTGTACACCTGAAGCCATCTTGATTGGAATAAAGTGGTAACTCTTAAAACATTTCATTTAAAAAGGAACAAAATGAGGGGGTTCATTTTGCCATAGAAAGTATGATTAGTGCTTCAGAAAGAAAAAATAGGGCACATTTTGAGTGACCTCAAATCCTCTTCTATTTCATTAAAAAATTCTGACATGTAGACTGAAACATGCACTTTCAATACCAGCAGCAGACTTCCCTGGTGAGCAGTAGCTTTACTACAGTGATCTAATGAGCAACTAGAGTGCTAACATTTTGAATTTATGGCAAATGTTTGACACATCTGAATGCCTTCTTGATGGAATCAAAGTAAAAAACTGAAAGTATTTCCTACTGAGGAGACTGTAGTAAATGAGGAAATTAGGAAACTTCATAACAAATAAGTCTCCCAAGATGGCCACCAGAGACAAAAGAGCCCAAATGCAGCACAAATATCACCCAGATGTAGCCCAGATGTAGCCCAATGACAGAAGTGTGCAAAACGGTCCCCAATGTTGTATATAGGCCCCGGGGGATGGGGTCCCGGGGGAGAATAGAAATTAGTGATAGGTGCTAACATTTTTTTTACGGGCAAATTAGGAGTCGCGCACCCAGCGCGGCGCTCAGCGCAGCCCCCTGGTTTGCACCCGCTGGGTGCACGACTCCTAATGCGTCGAACATGTATATGATGTTACGCGCAAGCGAGCAAGCGTCGCGTAAAGTAATATGTATGTGTTGTGTATGCGCCTGGAGTCGCGTACCGGTCGCATAGCAATCGCGCAGGAAAATACACACCCATCGCACATCCTACGCGGATCCTACAGAACAATCCTAAAATGGCGGCTAGGTTCCGCGCAGAGATCAAGAAAGGTGCACTTTGGGTGCGCGACTCCCAAAAAAAATTTGAAAAAAACAATGAAGAAAATAATATAAATATGTTAAAAAAATATATAAAACAAAAAAAAAAAATATATAATGTTTTTTTCCATTTATATTAAAAAAATATATTGTAATTTAAAAAATAAAATATGTAAAAATAAATAGTTTTAAAAAAATGTAGAAAATCAGTATAAAAAAATAAATATAACTATTAGTACATTTAAAAATTGTCATTTACACCAAAAACCATAGGTTTCAGACATGTTATAGTTAGGAATTAGCATTTAAAAAACCTTAGAATTTCACTGGAAAAAAACATAGGTTTCAGGGGTTTTACAGTTAGCTGGACATTTCACTCGTACAAAACCATTGAAATTCCTCATTGTCAGTGACATCAATGATGACATCACTGATGACATCTCAAATGACATCACTGACATCACTGATGACATTATCTTGTAGATTTAATATGTGACGTCATCAGCAGTGGATTGCGGGCGCTCAAGTTATAGCTAGTAGAACTAACTATAACGGAGGAATTTCAATGGTTTTGTACGAGTGAAATGTCCAACTAACTATAAGTTTCCCTAAAACCTATGGTTTTTTCAGTGAATTTCTAAGGTTTTTTAAATGCTAATAGGGGTCAGTAGTTCATCAGCTTTATTCCCAACTCCAGCAGCACCTCACCTTACTCCCCCAGCGCCTTCAGACCCATAGGAGTCAGTGCTTTGCACTTTCCAAATACCAAATTCATTTCATACACACAAATGTACCTTCGCACTCCCTATATAACACCCCCTAAGCACCATACACAAGTCACAATGTTCGAAACAAAAGTTCCTCCAAGTAGCTATAACTACATGCTGACATTACTTGCACAGATGTGGCACAGCGACCAGAGCACATGACTTCACAGCATATGACACACAGTTTGGGCTCACGATTTCATCCCCGAGTCCGGCAGCAGCTCAGCTTAGCAGCATGAGACTCTACACACTACCTCACATATTTTCCATACCCCAGAACTTTCAGATCAGTACGGGTTAGTAGTTCGTCCTAGTAGTTATAAACACATGCTGACACTACTTCCACAACAGTACTGCAGAGGCCACGACACATGACTTCACAGCATAAGACACACAATTTAGACTCACGCTCTAATCCCTGAGTCCCGCACCACCTCACCTTAGCAGCATCACACTCTAGGCAATACCTCACTTAATTTTTGTAGCCCACTCTATAGCACACCCTAAACACCCCACAGAGGTTACAGTGCTCCTACCTCCTATTTCCCAATTTTTTCGCCCTTTTTTCCCCTTACTCACTTCAATGGAATCACAAAATGGCAGCCAACACTTCCTCCTTCCATGAGACTCTAGACAATACCTCACATATTTTCCATACCCAGGACTTTCACACCACTACGGGTCAGTAGTTCATCCTAGTAGGTATAAACACATGCTGACACTACTTCCACAACTGTACTGCAGCAGCCAGGGCACATGACTTCACAACATAAGACACACAGTGTGGGCTCACGCTTTAGTCCTCGAGTCGCGCACAAGCTCACCTTAGAAATATCACACACTAGCCAATACCTCACTTAATGTTCGTAGCCTAGAACTTTCACAAAGGTTACAGTGCTCCTACCCTCCTCTTTCCCACATTTTTCGCCCTTTTTCCCCCTTACTTGCTTCAACTGAATCACAAAATGGCGGCCAACACTTCCTAGTTGCAAACGCTCGCAGCGCTCGCAGCAAATCAGCAGCAAGCTCGTGCTCGTAACACCTCAGCCAATCAGATGGCAGAATTCCCAAATATCGATATCCGTAAATTTTGATATTTCTCAAAAACTATTGAATGGATTTACACAAAATAAACAAAAGCATGCTTTCTAGACCAAGACCCTTCTCCCTGCCAAATGTGGGGTAATTCCGTTCACCCGTTCGACCTGTAGCCTTGTCTAAAGTTTCCTATGGAAATTAACATTGAAAAAACACATTTTGGGACCGCCCTTTTTTCTCGGCCCCCCCTTGATGAATCACCCCCAACCTTTCAACATAGGAGCTGACCTCAACAAAGAATTTGTTTTGAAGATTTCACGAAGATTCATCAATCGGCGCCAAAGTTATTGCGAATAGAATGTTGCCATTTTCCTATAGTAACTAGGTCCTAACTATAACTACCTACTGGCGACCGCCAGTAGGTTCTATATATATATATATCTGGCGGTCGCCAGTAGATAGTTATAGTTAGGACCTATTTTCCATAGGAAATCCTCAACATTCTATTCCCAATAAGTCTAGTATCGGTTGACGAATCTTCGTGAACTTTTCCAAACTTTTGGCCAGCTCCGCTCCGCGCCTACCCTGAAAGTTTCGTGGTGATTCGTCAAGCGGGGCCGAGAAAAAAGGAGTTCCCAAAACACGTTTTCCCCATGCAATTTCCCATAGGATATGTTGTCGCAGCTTCAGCCTGAACCGCTGAACGGAATGACACCAAATTTGGCAAAGAGGTAGTCCTCAGTTCAGACTCGTGCCTTTTGTATAAATGGTGTGAATCTGTTCAGTAGTTCCTGAGAAATTTAGGGTAAAAAAGTTAGTGATATCTATGGCCGGGGAGGATCCGCGCACCCTACCCGCACCGTAAGCGCACCCTCCCCGAACTGAGCACGCACCCTCCCTATCGCGCACTGATTGCTAATTGGTTGTCGAGTGTCTGTCTACATTCGAAACCAGGAACTGTTGGCGGCCATTTTCTGCCTCGGTAGAAGCGAGGCTGAAGAAGCAAGGGGAAAAAGTGTGTAAAACATATAAAGGGTGGAAATACTCTGACCCTCTACTTAGGGGGTCCCAGAAGGACCCCCTGGGGCCCCCATTTTTAAATAAAATAAAATGGCAATATGCGCGCAGGGTGCGCGCATCCTAAAGCGTTGGGTGCACGGATTCTCTTGCGTTGGGTGCGCGGATCCAACGGAAAAAAAATTGAAATTTTTGGGAGATAAAGATCAAGCTTAAGTGTTTTGTTCTTGAGTGGCTCTAAAAAGAGCCGTTATGTTCATTGAGAGTTTTTGGTACTTAGAAAGTAAGGACCTATACAGAGTCTAAAGTTGTTGAGGAAGACTCTGTTTCCTTCATCAGTAAAGTGTACTTCATCTCTCCTATACATCTCTTGCATATGAAAGTGCAGATTGCTATTGTAAACGGACCCCATTCTATAGTCTCGGAGAAAAGCAGAAACAGATTTATTCACATGTTTCCTAGCTTTCTCAATTTGTGGACAAAAATTATCAGACCAGTTCCATTTCTGCCTTTGGCATATGTTAGAATACACAAAGGCAGTTTTGGGGAAAAGTGAAATCAGTTCTGCAAAGGTGTCCTTCATAAGCATTTCCAGACCTACCCCAGTCAAAGTGCCTAGGTCATTGCCACCACAGTGCACTATTATGAGGTCAGGGTGTTGGATATGAATGAAGGATTACACCAATGGCATCAATTGGTGCCACTTTAACCCTCTCTGTCCAATCCATGTAATGTCTACATTTGGCAAACCTAGGTCTTTGTGAATGCCTTTATTTTCTGCGTACCTTTGGCTCCAGAAAATATAGCTGTGTCCCACAATCCACACTCTGAGCATCTTGAAAGGAGGTCTGGATGCACTCAGATGGTCTCTGTAAATGAAATGGCAGTTTGGAAAGTAAGATGTTTCTAAAATGGTGGCTAAGATGCAGTTTTGAAAAAAGACAAGAAATCATTGGTTGTTTGACAACCTTCTACACTGAAAGGTAGGGTGTATATTTCTGTTTTTTAAACGCATGATTCTTATTGGTTAACAAAAAATGATTGTAAGGAACATTATATATGATAAGCTGATATGTTGAAAAGTCAAGCACACTTGCTGTCTTGATTAGCAGCATTGTGTGCTGAACTTGTGACCTGTGTGCTCAGTACAGTGTTCCATGACCTGTTTCTATGGTAACGGGCAGAAGGCAGATTGGGGGAAGGGTTCAAATTTATGTCTTTTGGAAAGGGTTGAAATGTTTAAGCAATAGAAATGTGTGTTTGCTTTTGAATTTATGTGGGAAGGAATATGATTTGATGTTTACATGTATATGTGTGGAAATGAGAGGGAAACTTTGCCATTCTTTGGTTCTGCTGACAGGTGCACAGTGCAGAGATTCTGTATAAGAAAATCTGGTGTGCAACTGATATCTGGTGTGTGACTGATATACTTTTTAATCTACAAAACAACTTGAAAGGTGAGTTATTTAATTTTGAGGGGATGTATGTAGACTATTTTGATTTTAATCAGACTAATGTATTTCTCCTGCTAAAGTGTAGGGAGTACTTTTTTTCTCTACAATCTTGCTGACAGTGTGTGTGCATGTAGAAACCATTCTGTGATAAGCATTTGTGTTTTTCATGTGTTTGCAGACAGATAACTGTGCTGTTTTTATATTTTGGTAGAATTAGAAACCAGTCATTGTTTATGAATTTGTGAAATGAGTTATGTTTCTACACTAAAATGTAGTACTCCTTCTAGATGAAGAAATGTGTTTTGGTATAGTGCAAGGGATTGTGTTGTTTGTCTAGAATCACACAGTGAGTCTGTGTGCATTTGGGAACCACTGTGAGAGAAGCATTTGGTAACATTGTGTATTTGCTGACAGATAACTGCTTTAACCCCTTCGATGCTCATGACGGAATGGTTCCGTCATGAGCATCGGTGCCCCTGTGCTCATGACGGAACCATTCTGTCATGAGGCATGGGGCACGAAATCCCTCTGCTGCAGACAGCAGAGGGATTTCTATTTCATGGCTTTGACCTTGGGAGCTGGGGAAGAGCTTCCCCAGGTCCCGAGGCCCCCTCCCTGGTTTCTGTGCAATGAAGATCAGCGCGCACGTCGCGCTGTCTTCATTGCATAGAAACCGAAACTGAAATGAGCCTTTAGGCTCATTTCAGTTTCACTTTGTATGTGCTCAGGGGGCTATCTCAGCCCCCCGGGCACATAGAAAGACGGGAGAGGTATCATTGGAAAGGGGAGAATCTCCCCTTTCCAATAAGACCCCTCCCCAGTGGAGGGATCCACCCACTAGACACCAGGGAGGGGGGAGCGGCCCCTTAGGCAAGGGCTTTTGCTCCCCCAAAATATTTTTAGTGCCATTTAGTCTTTTTGTCCTCCCTGGGGGACAGATGGGGGCAGTAGCCCCCAATCTGCCCCCCCCGGGGGGGCAAAAAGCCCACTAGACACCAGGGATGTATTTTTTCATGTGAATTGGGGTGGGGGCTGACCAATATGGGCATGCCCATGCCCCCACCCACCCTCCGCAAACATGACAGCCTTTCTGCCTCCCCTGGAGGGCAGATGGGGGCATTAGCCCCAAATCTGCCCCCCCCCGGGGGGCAGAAAGCCCACTATACGCCAGGGATTTTTTTTTGTAAATTGGGGTGGGGGCTGCCCAATATGGGCATGCCCATGCCCCCACCCACCCTCCGCAAAAATGACAGCCTTTCTGCCCCCCCTGGAGGGCAGATGGGGGCATTAGCCCCAAATCTGCCCCCCCGGGGGGCAGAAAGCCCACTATACGCCAGGGATTTTTTTTTTTTTGTAAATTGGGGTGGGGGCTGCCCAATATGGGCATGCCCATGCCCCCACCCACCCTCCGCAAAAATGACAGCCTTTCTGCCCCCCCTGGGGGCAGATGGGGGCATTAGCCCCAAATCTGCCCCCCCGGGGGGGCAAAAAGCCCAGTAGACACCAGGGATTTTTTAGGCAAATTTTAATTAGTGTGGGGGCATTGGCCTGCCTGTTTTGGGCAGCCCCCACCCTAATTAAAATTTGCCCAAAAACTCCTTGGCGTCTAGTGGACTTTCTGCCCCCCCTGCGGGCAGATGGGGGCATTAGCCCCCAATCTGCCATGCCAGGGGGGCAAAAAGCCCAATAGATGCCAGGGAGTTTTTTTGGGGCAAATTTGAATTAGGGTGGGGGCTCCCAAAACGGGAATGCCCATGCCCCCACCCCCAACCCCCGCAAAAATAACAGCATTCCTGCTCCCCTGGGGGGCAGATGGGGCAGTAGCCCCCAATCTGCCCCCCAGGGGGGCAAAAAGCCCACTAGATGCCAGGGATTTTTTTGGCAAATTTTAATTAGGGTGGGGACATTGGCATGCCCGTTTTGGGCAGCCCCCAACCTAATAAAAATGTGCCCAATAACCTCCCTGGCAAGTGAGGTACCATTTTTCTCGTAGGACTTTGGGGAATGCGGGGTGGGTGGAAATTTGTGGATCCACGCAGATTCCAGAACTTTCCACCACAGAAATGTGGGGAAAATGTGTTTTTTTGTCAATTTTTTACGTTTGCAAGGGATTCTGGGTAACAGACCATGGTGGGAGGCACTCAAGTCACCCCATCCTGGATTCCCCTGGGTGTCTAGTTTTAAAAAATGTATAGGTTTGCTAGGTTTCCCTAGGTGCCGGCAGAGCTAGGGTTCAAAAACTACAGCTAGACTCTTCGCAAAAAATGTGTAAATTTTCAGTGTGAAAATGTGGTGTGTTCACCTTAGGTTTTGAGCCACTTCCTGTCGTGGGCACTATGCCTACCCACACAAGTGAGGTACCATTTTTATCGGGAGACTTAGGGTAGTTCAGATTTGTAAAGCAACTGTTATTACCTATTGATTTTTGATGCGTTTCTCCCTTCCAAATGAAAGACATTGTGTAAAAAAAAAGTCATTTTGAAAAATGACCAATAATTGTCATGCAAGTATGAGTATTCCCAATTTCGAAAAAGTGCAAATATACACTGTTTCTAAACTCTGTAATTTGTTCCCATTTCAGAAATACAAAGGTGTCTTTCATACCAATTTTTCCATGTATACATTTTCACACTATAATTGCTATATACCCAGAACTAAAATAAAAACCATTACAAAATGCTGCTCAGTTTTTTACTCTGGGTTCGTTGGGCTCTTGGTGAACCTACAAGTCCTATATATCCCCACAACCAGGAAGGTCCAGTGGATGTAACAGTACATTGCTTTCTAAGAGATGTCATAATTAGAAGAAGTTACAGGTGAAAACGTTGACTCAAAAGGCTGCTTTTTTCAACTAATTTCTAATTTTTCCTATATTTAACTGGTAGTTTCTATAAAGAAACCTTGATGGATGTACACAAATGACCCCTTGCTGAATTCAGAATTTTGTCTACTTTTCAAAAATGTATAGCTTTCTAGGATCCATTATTGTTTTTGTACCCATTTCTACCATTAACTGGAAGGAGGTTGAAAGCACAAAAAATAGCAAAAATAGGGTATGTCCCAGAAAAATGCCAAAACTGTGTAAAAAATGTTGGTTTTCTGACAAAATTCTGTCATTCCCTAAAATCTGGAGAAATGGTGATTTCAGCCCCACAAACCCTTTTTTGCTACCATTTGCAGAGAAAAACCCAGAAGCTTTCATTTGCAGCCCGTTTTTCCCATTTTTCACAAAAAAAACAAAATTTTGCTGTATTTTGACTAATTTCTGGGAACCCTCTAGGAGAATCCACAAACCCTGGGTACCTTTAGAATCCCCAAGATGTTGGAAGAAAAGGACGCAAATTTGGCGTGGATACCTAATGTTGTCAAAAAGTTACAGGGGCCTAAGCGCGCACTACCCCAAATAGCCCAAAAAAGGCTTAGCACAGGAGGGGAAAAGGCCTAGCAGTGAAGGGGTTAAAACCTGTCATGTTGTCAAGTTTTAGTAGCATTAGAAGCCAGTCTTTGCTTATACATTGATAAAATGAGTCATGCTCTGACACTAATGTGCTGTACTTTAATATGTAGATTGTGTGTAGTCTCCTTACTAGGCCTGGGCTAAAATTTCGTTCCGTTCGCGGAAATTGCGATAATTTGACATTTTCGCGTTCTGCGGAAAGCGCGAAAATGTCAAAATTTCCGCATTCCGCAGCTTTGCGATAATTTGGTTCTTGCTCCCGCTGTAAAATAATACATTCTCGCGCGCGCGCGATCGCCTTACCTGAATCCCTGCGTTCGCCGACAAGTTTTCTTGATCCGGTCGCGTTCTCCATGAGATGTTGTATTGTTTTTAGCCATTTGCGCTGTCTCGCGACAGTTCGCGCCCGCAGTGACGTCATGCGTCCTGTGATCACGTCTTTCTTCTCGCGATCATGCACCGCGAGACAACTGAAAACAAGATGGCCGCGCCCGCGAGCAACAACATGGGTAAGTTGGCGAGCCGCAACCATGCAGAAAATCTCGCGAACATGCGGGAAAAAAACTGCCGCATCTTCGCGATATTTCCGCGTGTTTGCGATAATTTTCAACATTTTCGTGATAATTTGCGAAAGTGGATTTCGCAAATTCTGCCCACCCCTACTCCTTACCCCTTGCACAGTAGTGAATTAGTTTTGATAAGCTGCTAGGGATAGTGTTGCTTGTCTAGAATCACACTGTGAGTTTGTGTGCATTTGGGAACCACTGTGAGAGAAGCATTTGGTAACATCATGTATTTGCTGACAGATAACTGTTTTGAAACCTGTCTTGTTGTCAAGTTTTAGTTGCATTAGAAGGCAGTTTTTGCTTATGCTTTGATTAAATGAGTCAGGCTTTGACACAAAAGTGCGGTCCTGAAATATGTAGATTGTGTGAAGTTCCCTTACCACTTCCACTGTAGTGAATGAATTTTGGTAAACTCCTAGGGATAGTGGTGCTTGTCTAGAATCACACTGTGAGTGTGTGTGCATTTGGGAACCACTGTGAGAGAAGCATTTGGTAACATCATGTATTTGCTGACAGATAACTGTTTTAAAACCTGTCATGTTGTCAAGTTATAGTAGCATTAGAAGCCAGTCTTTGCTTATGCATTGATAAAATGAGTCATGCTTTGACACTAATGTGCTGTACTTTAATATGTAGATTGTGTGCAGTCCCCTTACCCCTTGCACAGTAGTGAACGAGTTTTGGTAAGCTGCTAGGGATAGTGTTGCTTGTCTAGAATCACACTGTGAGTCTGTGGGTATTTGGCAACCACTGTGAGAGAAGCATTTGGTAACATCGTGTATTTGCTGACGGATAACTGGTTTAAAACCTGTCATGTTGTCAAGTTTTAGTAGCATTAGAAGCCTGCCTTTGCTTATGCGTTGATTAAATGAGTTAGGCTTTGACACAAAAGTGCAGTCCTGAAATATGTAGATTGTGTGCAGTTCCCTTACCACTTCCACAGTAGTGAATGAGTTTTGGTAAACTCCTAGGGATAGTGGTGCTTGTCTAGAATCACACTGTGAGTCTGTGTGCATTTGGGAACCACTGTGAGAGAAGCATTTGGTAACATTGTGTATTTGCTGACAGATAACTCTTTTAAAACCTGTCATGTTGTCAAGTTTTAGTAGCATTAGAAGCCAGTCTTTGCTTATGCATTGAAAAAATGAGTCAGGCTTTGACACTAAAGTGCAGTACTTAAATATGTAGATTGTGTGCAGTACCCTTACCTCTTCTAGACTAGTGAATGAGTTTTGGTAAACTCCTAGGATAGTGTTGCTTGTCTAAAATCACACTGCGAGTCTGTGTGCATTTGGGTAAGGATTGTGAGAGAAGCAATTGGTAACATCGTGTATTTGCTGACAGATAACTGTTTTAAAACCGGTCATGTTGTCAAGCTTTAGTAGCATTAGAAGGTAGTCTTTGCTTATGCATTGATAAAATGAGTCACGGCTTGACACTAAAGTGCAGTACCATGTACTATTCTCTTCACTGCGCCAGAACTGAAAATGTAAATGTTTTACCCAGGCACTCTCCTAACAGTAGTCTGATGATTTAGTCAGTTTCCAAGTACTCATGTTGTGAACCATACATTACCACATAGACTGCTTCAAATGTCTATGCAGTATGCATGCAGTCTTCTAACATACTATACACTTGTCTTTCACACCTTCAATTCCCTAGTCGGTATCCATACAGTCCAGCAAACATCCTGTCACTCCCTTTGCACTCCTCTAGTGACCCATTCAGTACCAAGTACAAATCCATTCACTGTGCCAAAAGCCAACCACTTATAAATTCACCCAGACACTCTCCTTGCTGTACTCTAATCATTCAGTCAGTACCCAAGTTCTCATGCAGTGAGCCAGGCCTTAGCACATGGACTGCTTCAAACACCTATCCACTATGTATGCAGTCCTCTTAACCACCTACGCAGTTGTTTTTCACACCTTCAATTTCCCAGTCAGTATTCATACACTTCTAGCAAACACCCTGTTACTCACCCAGTGTGTCTCCTTATAGTACTGTAATCATTCAGTCAGTTAGCATGTAGTCTTTTAGTGTGGTAGGCTTTAGGGCATGAACTGCTTCAAAGTAGTATTCACTATGCATGTAGTGTTTTAACCATCGTCACACTTGTGGTTCTTGGCTATAGTTTCTTAGTCTCTTTTTATATAAAATGTGTTTGTACAGTAATGGAATAGTATAAATTTGAAAGTTAGTGATATACATTTATTTGTGATTCTTTTTTACAGATACTGTTTTTCAACGTTAAAATAGAGAAATCGTGCCAGAAAAAAAAAGAAGAATATGTGACGTCATCAGCAGTGCATTGCGGGGGCGCAAGTTATAGTTAGCTGAACTAACTATAACAGGGGAATTTCTAGGGTTTTGTATGAGGGAAATGTACAGCTAACTATATCGCCACTGAAACCTATGTTTTTTTCAGTGAATTTCTAAGGTTTTTTAAATGCAAATTCCTAACTATAACACCCCTGAAACCTTTGGTTTTGTCAATGAATTTCTATAGTTTCTTAGTCCGTTTTTATATAAAATGTGTTTCTACAGTAATAGAATAGTATAAATTTGAAAGTTATTAATATACATATTTTTACAGATACTGTTTTTCAACGTTAAAATAGAGAAATCATGCCAGAAAAAAAAAGAAGAAGAAAAGAACAGAGACAGGAGGATTACTTGAAGAAACATCAACCACAAGTATTGAATGTACAAGATAATGTGGCTAAAAGGAAAAAATCTTCTGGTAAGATCACAAAGCAATTTATTAAAAATGTTTGTAGGACCAAACAGAATGTACATAATGCTGGAACTACTGAGAATGCTTCAACTATGAAAAAAATTCAAAATAAGAGGAAAAGTGAAAAAGTAAATGGTCAGTCAAAGGAGATAAAGTATGGTAAAAGAAGGCAAAATCAGTATAAGGAATTACGCAAAAACATATTTTACAAGAGAGTAGTGCATAATTTGCTGAAAGATGTGAAGAAATATAAAAAGAGAGCTTTATTTTATAAAAAGAAGAAGCATATTGAAAACATTGTGGAAAAGGCTTTTGAAATAAAAAGGAAACTGTTTATTTTAGTATTAAACAGAATTCGATCACTAGATAAACCAATCCATGTAATGAAGGCCAAAAGTAGGAGGAAAAGGGTTATTAATAAAAAAAAATTGTGATTTTTTTTGGGAGAATGGAAACACAGTTCCAGTTCAGAGCCTTTTTTTAACGAAGAGAGTTCTTCACAGAGCGAAAAATTATTGTATGCAGTTGACACCAGTGGTAGAGGTTATGAGGTTAGAGACGGTTGTCCAATTGAGAAAGAGAAAATGGTTGAAAGAAATGCAGGAGAAGTGATAGCTGATGAAGTTTTAGGGAGACGTGCTAAAAACCCTGTGTACACTTGGGATTGCAGTAGTACTTGCAGTGTACGACAGGAATCTATTGAAAAATTATGTCATTTTTAACGAGCCTATACTAAAAAAAGTGTAAAACAAAAGATTAAGCTGTTGCAAGGACTAGACCCTTGCAGAGTGCGAAAATATACTGGTTTGCAAGGTCATTCTCTGGCTTGTCTTTCTAGGAAAGTTTGTTAAAGTGTTTTTCACCATTTCAGAATGCTGGCAGTACATCATACTCAAATGCGGAAGTTAGTGAGAAGGTTGTATTATGCAAAAAGTCCAGCACTAAAGTTAAGTGAGTTGAACAGTGCTCTTTTGCGTGGGTCAGTATCAGATGTGAAGCAGCTCTGTGATGATATTGAGTTTTGTTACTTTGGTCCTCAGCAAGAGAGTGAAGAAACTGACACATTAGTAGAACAAAATGTTGAAGACAATGAACAACCCGTAATTACAGAAAAATTTGAGGATGAAATCACAAAGTTTAAGGTAATTTCAGGTGATAGACCAAATGTTTCTTGTATTTGTTGTCGGCGAAGTCACTATAAAAATCAGACTAGGGGTGTCAATCTATATTTAAAAAGTGAAATAGAAGATAATGATAAGTGGATGGAATTTGCAACTTATTTGTTGGTAGAGGATTGTTTTGATTTGGGATCTGAGCAGCGTATTTGCAAATATTGTTCTAACAAATTAGATGTGAATAAAATTCCTGCTAGAGCTGTTCATAATAATCTAGAGTTGGTTGCTATTCCACCAGAGCTGATAGATTTAAATACGTATGAGTCTATTCTCATACAATGTGTTCGCCCGTTTCAGGCTATTGTTCGTATGGAGCCCAAAACAGGTAAATTACCTCCATCAGAGTTGCAAAGAGGATTGAAAGGAAGAGTTGTGTATTTACCGTTAGATTTAAGGAAAAATATTGAAACTATTGGTGTAGACCATGCAGAGAATGAGCCACTAGTCATTCTAGTTAATGGTGTTCCTACTAAGAATAAGAAAATTTGGCAAGAGTTAGTGGATGTTAGAAAAGTGCAAAAGGCGTCATTGTATCTGTTAAAAAATAATGAGTACTATAGAAATGTGTTTGTTGGAGAAGAAGAAATAGATTTGGCAGAAGATACTGAAAAAATAAGTGGACAAATAGAAAAAGTGGACATGTCCAGATGTGAAGAGATCTATGAACGTTACAGTGTACATCCACTTCATTCCAAAGAGGTGATGGGGAATACAATTGTGTTGTTTCAAATGAAAAAAGCAACAGGAAGTCCCATGAGTGTATGGGAAGAGAGCTTGGAAGCTCGTTGTTTCCCGCAGTTGTTTCCAACAGGAAAAGGTGGACGATATGATGAACGTCCTGTGCAGATTCTTGCATCTGAATATTGGACAACAAGATTATATGCAGAAGATCCAAGATTTCGACAATGTATCCCTTATATGTTTCATCTTCTGTTTGAAAGTGACTTGTCTGGACTTTCATATGCAGTAAATCACATTTTAAAAACTGAAATGCATCTTCAAAATGTAACTGCAAAGGATTTCATGGATAAAGTGCATCGGAGAGATGATCATTTAGAATCTCAGTTGATTAATCTGATGGCATGTCAGCGTGAGACTAATGAATATTGGTACCGTCGACATGGAGAACTGAAATGTATGCTACGGAACTTGGGAAATCCTACATGGTTTGTTACACTAAGCTGTGCTGAGTATGCTTGGGATGATTTACTTGAATTTCTTCGAGAGGCAAATTCCAATATAAAAAATATTGAATACAAGACACCTGGAGAATTGTGCTCTTTGGATCCTGTCAATGTATACAGATATTTCAATCAAAGATTTGAAGCTAGGATGTCTTTCATCTGCAATAAAAAGCATCCTCCTCTTGGAGAAGTTGTGGATTTCTTTTGGAGAAAGGAGTATCAAGCAAGAGGTGCTCCTCATATCCATATGTTGTTATGGATCAAGGACGCCCCCAAATTTGGAACAGATTCAGATGAAACTGTTTTGTCTTTCATTGACGATTATGCTACATGTGCTCTTCCCAATAGCAGAGAAGATAAAAACTTAAAACAACAAGTCTTACCATTTCAAAGCCACAGGTGTGGAAAATACTGTTGACGAAAGTACAAGTCAAAGGATAAGTTCTATACCAAATATCGTTTTGGATTTCCACATCCTGTATTATCCAAAGGAAGAGTGAACAGTTTTATGTCAGCTATGCGACATACCATCGCAAGAAAGTCTCTGAAAAACACGTACAACTTAAGAAGAAGCGAAGAATCGAAATACATAAATGACTACAATCCAGTTATTTTATCCATGTGGAACGCTGACATGGATATTCAGTATGTTGCGGACAATTCCATTGCTGTTGCTCGATATGTAACGTCTTACATTACTAAATCAGAAAAGACTGAATTAAAAGAAATGTGGGAAGAGATTTCTCACGAGAAGACTCTAAGTAAGAAATTATACAGTTTCAGTTTGAAGATGTTATTGCATCATGAAATTGGAGCATATGAATGTTCAGATCGGTTATCATCTGCAAGTCTATATTCCAAAAGTAGAAGAATCATTTGGGTGAGTCTAGGTCTTGCAAGAATGCGAAATCGGTTACTGAAATCTGTTCAAGAAATTGAATATTTAGCAGAAAATGAACCAGAAAGTACAGATATTTTGAAAACTAATATGTTGGACACATACTACCCAAATAGAAGTCATCATCTTGAGAACATGTGTCTCTATGAAGTGCTGCAAAACTACACTTTTAAACGGAATACTACAGAGAAGATCAACAATGGAAAATATGCAGTGATTGGTTCCGAAGGATGTCTGGTGAAACAAAGGAAAGGAAATTTAATTAATCACAGGAAACTGAGTTGCGACACTGCTGACAAAAGGGAATTTTACTATTTAGCCCTTTTGCAAATGTTCAAACCATGGCGTTCAGAACTGGAATTACTTGGAGATTTTCCCAGCTATGAAGATTCATTTAAAGCTTCTAAAGATAGCATACAATGCAGTGCTTTTGCAAATTATGTCAAAATGTTGAACAATGAAATTGATCAAGAAGCTACAATTGCAGCTGAGATTGCTAGAGACAGTTCTCAAGACAGTCAAAGTTCTGCTGCACTGAGTCAAGATCCACTAGGACAACCAATTGTTGAAAATGAAGCAGCGATTGCAATGAGGTGGAAACAGCAATGTATCAAGCTCAAGAAGATGCAATACAGTTAGGAAACTTGGAAGAACAACTAAATGTTGAACAGAAACAAATATATCAGCAAGTGAAAAAGCTCATGTACATCATTTCAACCTATCCGAATGTATGTGAGTGGTCAAGCTGGAACAGTAAAAAGTTTCTTAATTAAAGTATTTACAAGTTATCTGCAGAAAACAACTGATTCGCATTTGTCTTGTGTTGTCACTGCTCCAACTGGGTTGGCAGCACATAACATTAAAGGAATTACTTTACATCGTTTACTAATGCTGCCAGTAGAGCATGAGAACAAATTGGAATACCACAAGCTATCTAGAGAAGCTTGTTGTGAAGTTTCAAGAGCCTGAAGAAAATGAAACTTCTCATTATTGATGAGGTGAGCATGGTCTCAAACTTGATGCTTGCCCTTGTGCATTTAAGAATGCAGCAAATTCTTAAAACAGAGTATGACGTGTTATTTGGAGGAAAACACGTCATAGTTTTTGCAGATCTACTGCAACTGACTCCGATAAAAGGACAACCGGTATTTAAAACACTTGCCCATGAAGATACCAGAAAATAAAAATAAAAATAAAATAACTAGTAATGGTGACTTTCTTGCCGGCAGCAGATCAGATCGATCGACAGCTCCCCGTAGCACAAAGTCGCATTGCACTTAGTGCAGAGCACTTTTAAAAATTGAAATTGAGGACGAATGTCCAAGTTTTGGGCTGACGGATGCACTCTTGAAGTGCTTGGCTGCAATGAGGTGGAAGGCACAGGAGCAGGAGTGTCTGTCATCCGTCGGCATTCTTCTCGTGCAAGATTGACAGGATGAAGGGTCCGTAGGTGCTTCTTCATGCTGGTTGTCCCGCATGAGTATTTCTTTGTCGGATCCCCTCGAGACAGCACGTGACCAAGGTGGCATTGGTCTTCGTTTGCCCCTCGGGAAAAGTAAAAAATTTCCACACCACTGAAGAAAAACGTGGTGTGCATGGTGGCTCCTCCAAAAATTAATCCTCAGATGTATGAGGAGACGCAGGTGATGCCTGCTGCCCTGAAGCCATTGTTAGGAGAAAAAAGTTAGAGCTAAGTGTAAAATATCTTCTTCTCTGCAAAGAGATGCTCATCCAAAGAAGGTGAAAGAAGAATGATTAAAATGGGTGGGGTCTTTCAATAGTTAGAACAGGAAGTGTAATGAACCAATCAAATCTCTTTTTTTGCAGGTCACATGGGATCCGCGCACCCTGCACTTATGCAGCACGCACCCAGCGCGCTTCCGCGAAATTTAATTAAAAAGAAATATAGGATTAGATGTAAAAATATATTACTTTTAAGACTAGTTTAGAGTTTGTCTTCAATTAATATTCACATGAAATACATATATATATGTTTTTTTAAATGTTAAATATTTTGCGGGATCCGCGCACCTACCGCATCATACATGCATATGACGCATCGCGGAAGCGCGTAAACGTCGCGTTACGTACATCGAACGTGTCGCGTATAGGCTGGGAGTCGCGTACCGGTCGCATTGCGATCGCGCACTAAACACGTACCCAACGCATACCATGCGCGGATGCTATCGTGTAGGGATCGAGAACGGTGCGCATAGGGTGCGCGGATCCAAAAAACATGGACAAAAAACATATAAAATAAAGTTTTGAACATATAGTTAAAAAAATATTTTTAAAAATATAAAAAAATATGTTTGAAAAACCCAATAAAAACAAATAATGTTTTTTAATTTTTAAAAGATTTAAATGAAAAAAAAGGTTAAAAAATAGTGTTAAAAAAGAATTTTAAAAAAGCATAATTAATGAAATTGACAAACTGAAATTGAAAAATATAGAAATCCAATGATAATCATTAAACATGATATCTTTAGAGATAAGTTATAGATAGGAATTAGCATTTAAAAAACCTTTGAAATTCACTGAAAAATACATAGTTTTCATGCATGTTATAGTTAGGAATTGGCATTTCAAAAACTTTTGAAATTCCCTGAAAAAAACCAAAGGTTTCAGGTGCGTTATAGTTAGGAATTGGCATTTAAAAAACCTTAGAAATTCACTGAAAAAACCATAGGTTTCAGGGGTGTTACAGTTAGCTGGACATTTCCCTTGTACAAAACCCTAGAAATTCCCCCGTTATAGTTAGTAACTATAACTCGCGCCCCCGCAATGCACTGCTGATGACGTCACATATTACATCACTCATGACATGGTCAGTGACATCACTGATGACATCACTGATGAGATCTGAAATGACATCACTGATGACATCACTGATGACGTCATCCAGTGAGTGTGTGTTTCTGTAAATTTTAAATATGTTTAATATATAAATAGGGAAAAACCTATGGAAGAATTGGTGGGTGTATAAGTGTGTGAATGGATGATTTAGTAGGTGCGTGACTGACTCTATAAGTGAGTCATTAAACGTATCTTACTGCAGACTAGGGACTAAACTGTGTGAATGTCTGTATCTGTCTGTCTGTTGGTGTATAAGCGGCTGCATGGTTTTGTGAATAGCTATATGAGTGTCTCTATGGGTTATTGATTGGTTGTCTGAGTATCTGCATGGGTGCCTGAGTGTTTGTGTGGGTGGGGTGTGTGTGACTCTGTGCATACATGTGTGAGTGGGTGATTCTATGGGTGCATGGTTTTAAGAGTGCATTTTTGATGGACTGTATGGTTGGGTGAATGTATGTATGGGTGTGTTAGTGATTGAATGTATATCTCAGTGGTACATGTGTGAGTAACTACATATGTGAAAGGCAGTATATATGTGTGTAAGAGTATATACGTGGGTATATGTGAGAGTGTGTGATTGTGAGAGTGGCTGTATGGATGAGTGTGTGCTTGTATCAGTGATTGTATAAGAGCATAAGAATGTGGTACTATTTTTATGAGTAAGTGAACTTGTGTGTGTATAACTGCATAGGTGAGTAAATGGGAGTGTGATTAATTATTTGCATGACTGACTAGGTGTGAGAGTACCTCTATGGATGATTGGTGGTGTGTGAGTGTCTATGTAGGTGTATAAATGCATATGATAGTCCTGTACTGAGTGACTGTAAGTATGAATGACTGTACAGGTAAGTGAGTGGATGTGTGTGTAGATCTAAGAGTCAATGAGTGGGTATGTAGTTATTGGTATTAGAGTATCTATGGTTTTGAGAATGGACGTCTGAAATTTTGTTTGAGTATATCAAAGGGTGTGAAAAGATACACTAATTTATCACATTGATGACGTCATCAGTGATGTCATCAGTGATGTCATTTCAGATGTCATCAGTGATGTCATCATTGATGTCACTGACCATGTCATGAGTGATGTAATATGTGACGTCATCAGCAGTGCATTGCGGGGGCGCGAGGTATAGTTAGCTGAACTAACTATAACGAGGGAATTTCTAGGGTTTTGTAGGAGGAAAATGTCCAGCTAACTATAACGCCCCTGAAACCTATGGTTTTTTCAGAGAATATATATATATTTATCACTATCTGCTTGCCTGTTGGTGGTTTTAACTCATCGCACTTCACTGGTTGATCAAGCCGTAAACTTGAAAATGTCTCATTTACTTTTGAATTCAAGTTTTCTGAATAAAGGTGAGAAATACATGGGTCAAACCATATTTGGAATTGAGAACACGGCAGGAGCTTGCATATTTCCACTGCAATAAGGCTTGAAAAAAGCTTATGAATTTTTCTTAAAGCTGCTTGCGAAAGCTCGAAACAGTTTTGATTTGCTGTTTCTGTTTGAGACCAAGAAGAATGTAACTCCTTTTTCCCATAACAATTGAATTTCCTTCTCCCTGAGTGCTACTGTGTAAGTGTATTTTGGAAATGAGAGTTGCCACTATTATCCTCTTTTGATGTGGCTTACTGATTCTCTGTTTACCAAGTACTGCTTTCGATAATTTATTTCCTATTCGTAAATTGGATTTTTCAAAGTTTTTCTTACTTTGGTCCCAAAAAGAATCAATTATCTTGCTCATTTGCCTTGCACTATGAGACTTTAATTGAATCTGACTTCATATTCAAGTCAAATAATGTAGTAGCATTACCTGCCTCCAACGTCCACTTTGAGTTGGGCTGGGGTTGTAGATCCATTGATATACTCATGACTTTATGGTCTTACCCTGGATAGAAATGAACAAATTGAACTAAAGTTATGGTTTCGTCTACAGCAGGAGAATCTCAAATTCATTCTAGAAGGGTCTGAACCACATATTTATTATAAGCAGCATTCAATATTTTCTAAGATATACTGCAGAAGAGTTAGACTTTAAACTAAGATTTGATATTATACGTGGCCAGTTAGCCATCTGTTTAATCAACTTTCAAAGTTATATCATAAAGTTATATCATACAGAGAAGTTTAGATAATGTGAGATAATTCAGTTCAGAAGACAATATAGAGATTGTTTTTTGATTTTTGTCTTCAGGGGCCAAATGCTTGAGACATATCCATACAAGGTCCATAAAAGAGTAATTATACAGTGATCTTTCTTTCCCAATTCCTGTTTACTCATGTGTTCTCTGGGGGGGCTTCTTAGCTCCATGACAGTACAAGGTGGGCGAGGCCTAGTGGCATCGATGTCCGGACATCCATGTAGTGAAATTATGAGTCTGACAGGACTCGGAGGGAACGCTGTTACTTGCCAACAGAACAAAGAGAATAACGTCTCTTAAGATGGAAGGATACAAGACACCCAGGAGCAACTATACACTTGTATGCCATCAAGCTAAAATTGACCAAGGGGCAATTGATATACCTGAGGTCGAAGACATGGGCAAACATATTGCAGCAATGCAGGGGTCATCATCTTGGATCACAACTAATTCCACCATTACCATCCATGAGCCTTGAGGGCACTGTATCTCCATGTTTCCAGGCATGTTCATTCATCACCTTAATTTACAAAGCATTTGAGAACACTCACAAATCTTTACTATTCTTGAATAAATAATGTTTGAAATTAGAGTTCTTCATCTCTTGTGAATGAACCCATCAGTTCAGTATGCATCCTGAGCACAGATAAACTGGAGGGGGGGGATATGTACAAGGAAGTGGCAGAGAGAGGCGTTAGCCTTTCTGGCTTAACGCCTCTCTCCGCCACTTCTGAAACACAAGGCTGCACCATATTTACAAGAATGTGGTGCAGCCTTTCATTTCCTCCTGCGATGATTAGCAACTTAGCGCCAACGTAGGCACCCTTGCACCATAGTGCAAGGGAGTCTGCGTGCAGGGTAGGATTGTTTATGTGTAAGATGTGTCTCTTCCTGCACATGACAACCCTAAAATGCCATTCTGTCACTGTCATGTGTGCTGCTTCATGCAGCACACATGAAAGTCACAAAATGAATTTTATTTTTAAAGGATTGTTTATGTACAGAAAGAGAACCCTTCCTTTACCTAAACAATCCATGGCATTTTGTTTTTTCCATGTGAGCTGCACAAGGCAGCACACATGGAGAAAGCAAAAACAAGGAGAAATAATGCATTGATTTCTCCTTGTTTTGACAACAATTTTGATGCAGCCTCCTATGTACACCACCCTTGTACATGGGGGTAGTGTCAAAATGAATAGGTGTTGCGGTTTAATGCCCACCGCAACACCCACTACCAACCCCTTATACGCTTAAACCCTAGCTCTGCTGGCTCCTAGGGAAACCAAGCAAACCTATACATTTTTGAAAACTAGACCCCAAGGGGAATACAGGATGTGGTGACTTTACTGTCTCTCACTAGGTATTGTTACCCAGAATCCCTTGCAAACCTAAAACTTTATTTACAAAAACATATTTTCCTCACATTCTGTGGTGGAAAGTTCTGGAATCTGCGTGGATCCACAAAATTCCATGCACCCCGCATTCCCCAAAGTCTTCCGAGCAAAATGGTACCTCACAGTGAAAACGGACCCTTTTTTTGCAAAGTGACTAGCTGTAGGTTTTGAACCCTAACTCTGCCAGCACCTAAGGAAACTTAGCACACCTATACATTTTTGAAAACTAGACCCCCAGGGAAATCCAGGATTGGGTGACTTGACTGGCTCTCAACAGGGTCTGTTACCCAGAATCCGTTGCAAACCTAAATTTTTGTCCAAAAAACACATTTTCCTCACATTTCTGTGGTGGAAAGTTCTGGAATCTGTGTGGATCCACAAAATTCTAGCCACCCTGCGTTCCCCAAAGTCTTCCGAGAAAAATGGTATCTCACTTGTGTGGGTAGGCCTACTGCCTGTGACAGGAAACGGCCCAAAACGCAACATGGACACACCACATTTTCACAGTAAAAACTGACCCTTTTTTTGCTAAGTGCCTAGCTGTAGATTTTGAACCAGCTCTGCCGGCATATAGGGAAACCTAGCAAACCTATACATTTTTGAAAGCTTGACACCCAGGGGAATCCAGGATAGGGTGACTTGTCTGGCTTTCGCCAGGTTCTGCTACCCAGAATCCCTTGCAACCTCAAAATTTGTCAAAAAACCACATTATCCTCACATTTATGTGATGGAAAGTTCTTGAATGTGTGTGGATCCACAAAATTCCACTGACCCTCTTTCCCCAAAGTCTTCTGAGAAAAATGGTACCTCACTTGTGTGGGTGGGTCAAGTACCCGCGACAGGCAAGGGCCCAAAACCTATTGAGGCGACTTCAAAATTACCTATCACAAAACAACCTGGTTTTGCAAGGGGGGGTCCCATGAGTTTTTGGCCCCGGGCTTGGTGGCCATCTAAGGAAACCTACCAAACCCACACATTTCTGAAAACTAGACACCCGGGGGAATCCAGCAAGGTATGTCCCCCAACATTTCCCATACCCAGTATCCCCTGCAACCCTAAAGTTGTTGAAAAAATATTTTTTTTCTCACATTCCTGTGTGGGGAAGTTGTAGGATCACCGGGCTGACACAAATTTCCAACCACCCAGCGTTTCCCCATGTCTCCCGATAAAAATGGTACCTCACTTGTGTGGGTAGGCATAGTGGCTGCAACAGGAAATGGTCCAAATCATACTGTGGAGACTTAAAAATTAGTAGGGGTGGGCGGAATTGGCGGAAGGCACTTCCGCCAATTCTCGCGAGAATGCACGCAATTTCCGCGATCACGCGATATTTCCGTGATCGCGGAAATTGGTACTTCCGGCCTGCCGCTGCCGTTACAGTGACCATGTGTGTCTGTAACGTTGACACGGCGCCGACGTTCCTGGGGTCCCTCGAGTCAGCTGTCCATCAGTGGGGGAAAGGGCGGAAGACGTTGCCCACCGCTGGTGTGTGGGGCGGGGCTTCCATGCAGTTCACATGCCTTCTGTTTATGGGCCAGAGACCGACCAGAGCAGCAGATGAGGAGACTGAACCTCCTGGAGACTACGCGGGGATTGCGCTCGAGTCGAGAGTCATGGATGCACAGAGCTCCATCACGGATTGGGTAAGTGACGACGACCTGGGGGAAAAGCACACCTGCCCAGCCTTGACCTAGCTCCCAAATGTTTTGTGCTGATTAAAGCGTTACTGAATTTGAGCTTCCACTCGGGCCCCTGCTTTATTTATATCTGTAAGTGCTTCCTGTTGTGGTTGGCCAGGCAACAATTTCCGTTCCCTCCCGGAAATAGCGACAATTCGGCATTTTCCACGTTCCGGTCGGAACGCGGAAATGTCGAATTGTCGCAATTTCCGGGAGCGGAACGGAAATTGTCGCCCACCCCTAAAAATTACCTATAACAAAACTACTTGGTTTTGGAGGGGGGCACCTGATTTTTTGGCCAGGGGCTCACCGCCATGTAGGGAAACCTACCAAACCTACACATTTCTGAACACTAGACACCCTGGGGAGTCCAATGAGGTATAGCTTGCATGGATCCCTCAACGTTTCCCTACCCAGAATTCCCTGCAAACCTCAAATTTAGCTGAACAAAAAAAAATCCACATATTTTTGCATGGAATCACTGTGCCAGCACAAATGTCCTACCCCACAGTGTTCTCCTTAGTGTTCCGAGTAAAATGATACCTCACTTGTGTGGGTGTCCAATGCAGATTTGGCTAAAAACTTATTTTTAAAAAAACATGTAGCGCTTAAAATTCTCGGTGCTAGATCCTTATTTCCAATGTTTTGGACTCTTCCCAGTCACAGGCCCTTGTCCCACCCACACTAGTTAGGTATCATTTTACTCGGGAGACTGACGGGAACGCTGTAGGGTAGGACATTTGTGCCGGCATGGTGATTCCACCCACAAATATGTGGAAAATGTGTTTTTTCAGCTACATTTGAGATTTGCAGGGCATTCTGGCTAGGAAAGCGTTGGGGGGCAGATAGACTGGAATTTTGTTGGGGGGATGGGTGGGGGCATTGGCATGCCCCTATTGGGCAGCCCCCACCCCTAATTTTAAGTTTTATAAAAAATCCCTAGTATCTAGTGGGCTTTCTGTCCCCCGGGGGCAGGAAGAAATTCATTTTGCGGCTGAGGGGGGTGGGGGCATTGGCATGCCCATTGTGGGCAGCCCCCCTAATTATAATGTAAACAAAAATCCCTGGTATCTAGGGGGCTTTCTGCCCCTGAGGTAGAGCAGATTAGGGGCTACTGCCCCATCTACCCCCATGGGGGGCAGAAAGACTAAATTTGACCAAATTAATATGGGGGAGCAAACGCCCATGCCAAAGGCCCTTGCCCCTCCCTGGTGCCTAGTGGGTGGCTCTCTGCTTGGAGATCGCCCTCCTGGGGCAATCTCCAAGCAGGGATCCAATAGGGATGGGTACCATTGGAAAGGGGAGATTCTTCCCTTTCCAACGATACCTCTCCTGGATTTCTACATGCTCAGGGGGATGAGATAGCCCCCTGAGAACGTAGAAAGGGAAACTATAATGAGCCTCTTGGCCCATTTCAGTTTCGGTTTCACTGAAATGACGTCTGTGCGCGCTGATCTTCATTTCAGGGAAACCAGGGGGGGCCTTGGAAGCTGGGGTAGCATTTGTTTTTGGGTGGGGGCATTGACATGCCCATTCTGGACAGCCCCCACTCCAACCTATATAAAAAAAATTCCTGGCGCTTCGTGGGCTTTCTGCCCCCCCGGGGGGCAGTTAGGGGCTACTGCCCCCATCTGCCACCTGTGGGACAGAAAGTCTTTTGTTTTAATTGGGGGGTAGGTTGGGGGCATTTGCATGCCCATTCTGTGCAGCCCCACCCTGGGCCTATAAAAAAAAATCCCTGGCATCTAGGGTGCTTTGACTGGAATTTTGTGGGGGGAGGGGTGGGGGCATTGGCATGCCCATCTTTGGCAACCTCAACCCCTAAATTCATTGGGGGGAAAAAACCCTAGTTTCTAGTGGGCTTTCTGCCCCCCAGATAAGGGTCTACTGTCCCGATCTGCCCCCAGGGGGGGCAGAGTGAACCTTTGTGGTGGGGGTGGGGGCATTGGCATGCCCATATTGGGCAGCCCCCAAACCTAATTATATATTTGGTTTTAAATCCCTGGTATCTAGTGGACTTTCTGCCCCCTCGGGTGCAAATTGGGAGCTACTGTCCCCACCAGCCCCCAAGGGGCACAGAAAGACTGTACCTTTATGGCAGGGGCTGGGGGCATTGGCATGCCCATATTGGGCAGCCCCCACCCCTAATTATAATTAAAATAAAATCCCTGGTATCTAGTAGGCTTTCTGCCCCCCCAAGCGGGGATCCACTAGGGAGGGGTACCACTAAATTTGACCAAATTAATATGGGGGAGCAAACGCCCATGCCAAAGGCCCTTGCTCCTCCCTGGTGCCTAGTGGGTGGCTCTCTGCTTGGGGATCGCCCTCCTGGGGCAATCTCCAAGCAGGGATCCAATAGGGAGGGGTACCATTGGAAAGGGGAGATTTTCCCCTTTCCAACGATACCTTTCCTAGGTTTCTACGTGCTCAGGGGGCTGAGATAGCCCCCTGAGAACATATAAAGGGAAACTGAAATAAGTCTCCTGGCTCATTTCAGTTTCGGTTTCACTGAAATTACGTCAGCGCGACGTGTGCGCTGAACCCCTCCTGAGGCGAAAAGCCGGGAGCCACATTGCCGATTTTAAAATCTTTTAAAACTTTGTTGCCATAATAATTCTGTGTTTTTATATGCACTCACCCCTCTGGGCATTCTTCACTTCAGCTAACCAACACCCCGCACAGCTGATTGAACGCTGCCGCGGGTGAGTGTTGGTTCAATCTTGCTGCCATTCCTGGCCCAGCGGACACGCCCACTCGTGCTGGCCACGCCCCCTCTCCTCCCCCTTTCTTCCTCCATAAAATATGCTTACCCATCGGACGCGCAGCAGACGAGCGCAGCGGGCGCGACGATTGCGCGTTGAAGGCGCGCATAAGGCAAGCTCGTCTGTGCTCGTCCGCGCCGAGGCCGGGCCTAGGGCTACTACCCCTGACTCTGCTGCGCTTCACACTTCGCTTAAACCGAGCGCATTCAAAAATACTTCCGATCAACTCCTAAAACTTAAGACCTCAGTGGACTTGCAACATTCCCTACCGCATCTGCTATATACCAATCCTATCATAGGTCCTCACAAATGTCCAACTTGCACTATTCCTACCCCCACCATTATCTCCCCCCACCAGGTCTTAGCAGCACTTATCAATGTGCGTTCTGTCCCCAAACACAAAATCGAAATCTGAGAATTCATTGAGTCACATAACCTAGATGTACTATTCATTACAGAAACCTGGGGGGATGACTCCTCTGGTCCAGATTTCAAAGCAGCCACCCGGCAAATTACTGCGTTTGCAGACTAGATAGAATTAAAAGAAAGGGTGCACTGGCTCCCAGTCAGGAGCTGGATAAAATTTAAGGCACTATGCATTGCATACAAAGCCATCAACAACTCAGGCCCACAGTTTCTTAAAAATGCCCTCTGCCCGCTTGAACATTCAAGAACACTACGTTCGTCTTCAGCTCATCTACTTAAAGTCCCACGTACAAAAAGGGCCAATTGGGGTGACAGATGTTTCTCGATCTCCACAGCCAAACTTTGGAACACACTACCCCTCGACATCAAAACCGCCCCCACGCTCATCAGCTTCAGGAAAAAACTAAAAACCTGTTTTTTTTCATTATAATTTCTGCCACAGCGATGGTCCTGTATTCTGAGCGCCGAGACACCCCCGGCTAGTTGCGCGCTATAAAAATCGCATAAACATAAACATAAACATCGTCATTTTAGGGAAACCAGGGGGGGCCTTGGGAGCTTTGGAAGCTCTTCCCAAGCTCCCGAGGCTCTTGGGGAGTATAGGGAATCCATCTGATGCCCGAACCAGAGGGATTCCCTGTTCCATGGCGTCAGACGCGCAGGAACCGACTGACGCACATGAGCACGAATGCGTCGGACGGCTCCCACGCGTCCGAAGCATCCAAGGGGTTAAAGCTGCATTGTAAATAGCGCAGCCCTTTATCGCCATCACAACGTCAATATAAGTGATGTTGTGGTGGTGATAGAGGCTTGTACATATGTTCCTGAATATCTTGACCATGATGTGGAATTTCCGAGAAACTGGACCTTGATATTTTGTACCCATGGTTTCTGTTGCTATGGGTGCTGTCCTCATCCCAGCACCTACCCCATCTGCATTGACTTGCGACCGCTGGAGATCCTTACCATTATCTTCTGAATTGTTTTCCCCATAGGATACTAATTACTGAATGCCCAGAAGTCATATTATCTAAAGTTAAGGTAACAAGAAACGCCCCTTTGCACTCTTTTCAAATATATGACCTGAGTGGAATCTCAGTTTTAATTTGGTGCTTGGGGTTTAAGGTTTTACAGTTTTTGGGGACAGTTTTTACTTAAATACTTAAAAAAGAGCAGAGTGACGATACACTATATAGAGCTAGATATATTGTATCTTTGCGGCATCTACACAATTGGCTGAAGTTTTAACAAAGAAACTAGTAAAACAGTCCCAGTTTATGAGCCAAGAATTAAAATGTATCCAGGCAGGTTAATGGCTGACTCATAGAATAACATTGTCCCTGGAGCCCCATGTTATTTGTTTTTGTAGCACCAATGGTGCCATGTTATCAAAGTGATTGGGATTAAATCGGTGCCAAAGATGTTCCTTGAGTCTTCAGGTTTTATGTTTGTATGATAAATTGAAATTAAGTATGGTGGTAGTATTCTTGAGAAAGTCAATCCAGTAGATTCTCACTCTGATTGAGCAATTCCTTTGTTAAAATTAAAATGTTTGCAGTTTCACTGAATTTCTACGACTGCATCATATTCCTTTTGTCAACTATAACTCTGAGAACGCTGATTCAGTACTGAGCTTAATGGCAATTGTTGCTTATTTTATACAGTATCTGTGTCCCAAAAACGCCTGCCACCTTCTGGAGTAAGTCTAAATGCCTTGCCTTCTTGTCATTAGACAGTCATGTGTACAAAGGAGATACCTTGGTTAGCAAAATGCCTCATGCCCTGGTGCCCCAGTGGTAAATGGTACAAGACTCCATAGATAATGCTAAGTGAACTCTGAGTACTAACTCAGGACACATAGACAAAGCCTTGCACTCCTGACAAATGGATATTTATTGGAATCAGTTCATCTATCTCTCTTCCCATCAGCCCTTGTGACTTTAAAAGAGGGAAACGGCTGCAACATAGAGGTCAGCAAGCCACAGGAGTAGGTAAGGAACTGATACAAGGAAGCTGCACAGGGACAAAAGAGACAAGAAGGCATAGGAAGAGTTGACCGTGTGGACAATGGGGCACAGAAAACAGAGGTGTCGTGCAGAAGCAGGGATAGAGTAGTGAACAGGCAGCAGACAGAAAAGGGATGCAAAGTGCTAAATGTTCTACATCACAACATGAACAGAAAGTATAAACAGGACGAAGGCAGTAGGACATGAAAAAGGAAGAAGGTGGGTTAGCAGCATTTGGAGCAGGTGTAGGTTAGGGAAGGCAAAATGACAGTAAAATTTACTGAGGACAGGATTGGAAGTACCTCAACACAGGAAGCTGGCCGGGAGGCATACAACGGGCCTGATTCACAAAGGTACACTTACACATTTGTGTAGGTTCACATTTTTTGGGGCATTCACAATCTACAAGTTAATAAGTTTACGACTGTGGAGACTCTGAAGTCGGGGTGGAGAACTCTGCACTGAAAAAGATAGGACTGGTCCACCTTTTTATGAGCGGATTCCTCCGTTCCAACTGCAAAGTTTCTGCAGTCCTACACTCACTTTGAATTCAAAGTTTGTGAATACCAACAAAAACATGAACTTCCACCAAAGAGAACGTTTACCTTTGTGAATAGGGCCCAGAAGTGTACGAATAAATGACCTTGATGGGTTTTCAAGTGCCTGGCATCAAATACCATTTCCTTTGTGTAATAGTTTAGCAATATGGAGTGGTAAACAGAAGTGATAAGGGAAGTCATGTATTATATTATATTAAAGAGGCAAATGCCAGTTAAATAGGGATAATTCCTGCAGGAAAACATGCATTTGAATGGTCTATCCTGCACTAAATCATCGTTAGAAAGAGCAACACTGGATTCATTGAAAGGCATCATCATTGAAAGGCTGCATCACAACTTTCTTGTTCAGCACAGCAATCTATGTTTCAGCTTAGAAAGAGGTACACATTGAGGGTCATATTTACAATGAGTTTACGTAATAATGCCCAGCAAGTAAAGTTGCTATGCTGTATTGCGTGAACAGGAGAAAGCAGAACTGAGCCATATCTACTTAGAAGCGCCGCAGTTCTGCTCTCTAACTGCACTGGTGCACTTGTGGCTGCCATGCGTCAATGCAAGCACCCTTGCACATAGTGCAAGGGTGTCTGCGTTGTCCTCATCATAGTCTTGGTGAAGGAAGGTTTGCCTTCCTTCCTAAAAATTATGGGACAGATTAACAAGCCCCTTGCGACACTTTTGCCTCACTTTTAACATGGCAAAAGTGATGCAAGGGGCTTGTAAATCTGCCCTTATGCTTTTAGGCATTTTCCTCTTTGGATGTTACGCCTGCCTCAGGGAGGTGTAGGATTTTGGTGCAAATCTCTTTCTACAATTCTTTGGCCCAGATTTATAAAAAGTTTGCACTACTTTTTTTAATACAATTTTTGCTTATCTGCAATCCTGGGAAGGGAGCTTTAGGATTGACGAACATTAAACAAGAACTACAAAGTTTGAGAATTGAACTGCATGTTATTCAGTTTCTTTCTGGTTCAGTCCACTCTTGGCTTCTAATGTGTGAAAATATATCAGGGAAAGGTTTGCCTATTTTTCTCTTACCTTTTCCCTAAAGATGGTTTGTCAGTGTGACCTGGTCTGCAACGATTAACATAGAATGGGTGGGGTGTAGGTTTAACTTGTTATCCTTTTATTTTGTAGTCTCCGGCATTATTATACATGTCCTTTTATAGTGTCGTTTTCAAAAGAATATACAATGAAGTTCATTTTTGTTTTTTAACCAAACACCTTCTTTTCTCCTTCAGGGCCTTTGGAACTCCTGTCCGCCTGTACCCTCGATAGAAAGAAGAAGCCAGGTAAGTCAATGTTGTAGTCCTGTTTTAATTCTGGTGATGAGTGGGTTAATCTAGTGTTCTATCTCTCCTCTCTCTCTTTTTAGGCATAGTGTGGTTAATAGCGTGGGAGCAAATAGTCCATGAGTTATGGTGATTCAAAAAAAGAAAAAAAAGAAAGAACTTTTCACAATAAATGTCCTTGCTTTTTACTCTAATCAGTGTTGCTACAATGCACTCCCCTCCCCGTTCTTGTCCTTCACTTCTCCCCACTCATGGTCCTTCCCAACGGGGGTCATCCCCTTTCCCCTTCCCGTGTATAGTATCTGGTTATCATGCACCTGGTGACGCTGCGTCCTTCCTGGGACCTGGCTGGGAGCAGGAGCTGACCGGCAAACAGGATACCTCAGCTCCTCTCCTGTCGTCCTCTGGTTTCTCTCTGACTCCGGTTCCTTTGGCTGCTCTTCCTCCAGCTCCGCCCGATTCTCACACAGGATACTAACCGGATACTTCCTCTCCTCGGGCTTCGAGGTCGGATTCCCAACATAGGCTTGGCTCTCTCTCCTCACTGCACTCCTCAGTCTCCCGCAGTTTGCTTCTTCGCCTTCCTCACCTCTTGCGGCCACCTCGTCTCCTCCATTTGACGTGTTGGCGATCCGCAGAAGTTCCTGTCCCTTCCTGGCTGCCTGACTTTCGGTTGCATTTGTTGTGTAGGGCTGAAAAAGAATAAGGGAGCATTTGGCTCCATAAATCTCTCCCACAGGTTTATAACAGTCAGGAAACTAAAAAAGATATTTGTTCTATGCCTCCAGAGATTCTAATACATCTCCTCCTTCCTCACATTGTTCCAGATTAGGCAGCCTTTTTAGTAAGTAAAACTCTGATGTCCAGGGCAAAGGATATTTCAATATTTATGTTTCATGACTATATGGTCGCTCCCTGGATAGAAATTATCAAATTTAACTAAAGTTATATTTCCGTCTACGGCGGGAGAATCTCCAATTTTTTCCAGAAGAGTCTGAACCACATATTTATTATAAGCATATTTTTATATACAGCCCACATAACTAATATCATCACATTTAAATAACAACAGAGAAACTGAGGAAGGTGACGCACCAGTGCACACGTGAGCCATAATACTTGTGAATTACATTCTTCTGCCCCCTCTAGCTGACTCTCCCCCCGGCGTTCCATGTCTTTCTGTGCAATGCAGGGCTATAATCCTGTTCCGCCCTAACCGGCAAGATATACTGCTCTACACCTACTGTAAGATATACTGCTTTACACCTACTGTTGTTTGCCATGACCCAACTTTATCAGGCCTAGTACGGGCTACTGTACAAGGATAACAGCTCTCCATTCCTGTCAGGCTTATCTTTCCAAATACCGAAGTAAGTAATCACATCAGTCACAGTTCAAGGTGGTCTAGCACTGAAGAGTCGTCCAACTACCTGATCCTCTCCGCCGAGCTCTCGAGATCATCTACTCATTTATTGTCTTGTCTGCTCAGCCTCATTAAGGATTCTTATGCTGCTGCAAATTCCATCATATCCTCTGTCAGTGGTAGGTCATACCCCTAATGAATGAATGGGACCTAGCAGTAAAAAGCTAGTCAATTTACCCATTTTTCTTTGCTATAAGGCCTACCAAGTAGCAGTGAACTGAAGGCTGTACCACTCGGCCAGTACAAGCACAGTAATTGACAGCTGAAGAGTGATCCAAAATCCCATGGGTATTTTAAGGCCTTGCACATGTACCAGGTTCAGTTTATGTCTTTCAGCCTCATTTTGAGCCACTCGTGTCACCAGATACCAAAAATTTGTCAGAACTCTGTCTATTCTGACCTTCAGGAGTTGACCTTCCTACAGGTCTCCTAGCTGTCTCTGCGGGAACAAATTGGATTTCCAGTGATTAATATGTAATCCGATACTTTGTCAAACTCATCTAGGGCTTTCAGTAGGATCGGGACAGATTAGCATGGTTGGAGTTGGTATATAAGTGCATAATCCTTGTACAAGGATACCACTTATGTAATCCCTTTGATTTGAATCCCCATGGCCGCAACGCTAACCGGAGTCTAGAACACAGGCTTTAAGCAGCAAGCACCAATTACAGGGGGGGATACACCCTGTCTATGCAATCCAAACTGCTTTGAGATAACCTTTACCATGAAGACATGCACCAGAGGGTCAGTGTATAACAATTTAGCCCATTTGATAAAATTGATACACAAGCCTACCTGCTTGAGCACCTCCTATACAAATTGCATGCTTACAGTATTGAATACTTGTTCGATATCCAACAACACCAACACATATTCATGTTCACCATCCTGCAGTGCATGGAGTACATGGTAGAGCCTCTGCAGTTTACAAAACGTGTTTCCTTTGGAGATAAATTTGTGACTGTCCTCATGTACCAATTGAGGTAGGACCTCTATTAATACAGGTTGGTTCATTCAGTTTGCTTGATTTAAGGCAAAGTACAATTAATGCCTCTCACATTGACTCCTATAACAATCCAGTGTCAAACGTTTCCATATACACTTCCAATTGCTTATTTCCCACTTGCCCTACATTAACCTGATAAAATCCAATAGCAAACATCTGCCTCCGTTGCCTTGTTCTTGGTCATGGAGAGTACAGCAGTTGTTATTTCCTGTTTGGTGAGCGATATGCCAAGTGCTTCTTGTGGGTCAACAGTGATTCTGTTCATGGGGAGCCTGTATAGGAATTCACGTATTCATTGGGTATCTGAGCTCAAAGGTTGGCTGCATGTCTGTCGCGAATGTGTGATGAAGGCTTCTTTAGAACCTGTCTGTGTTATAATTTTTTCGCCCTGACTACCCTGGATCTTCATGATTGGTGCATGTTTTTTACCAGCCTATATCACCCTCTGTATGTAACCAGAAACAAAACAAGATTTGTGTGCGTGGTTCCAACCTGTCCCATTTATTTATTAAATATTGTTTGACTTTTAGTGACGTAGTCAATGGATCAGGGCGACGTGGGAGGCTAGCATACTTGCCAAGCACTTCAACAGAGAATGCAATGTTTTTCCAAGTGAAGATTTATACCACGTTTCCTGGACATATATCCCCTCTAATTACAACTTTCAAAGTCTCCCAATCTATAGTTCTAGTGTCGATGGAGTCCTAGCCGGTCTTAAAATACTGTAGTAGTCACTGCTGTAATCACTGTGAAAAAATTACATTGAAAATGACTCCATTCACAATCTCCACAATGAAATTTTAGGCAAGTCTCCACTGGATGGATACGTTATTAATAACTGTCAGTGGTCAGATAAATATTGCACCAAATAGGTCACCCTCTGAACCTTTTAGCTGCACTGGGTTTGCACCCAAAAGTAATACAGTCTGCTAAGCATTTCCATTGCTGGTGTAATGTAGGAATATATTGTGTCTGCAGCATGCAAACTACACCATGAGTCTGTTCAGCCTACAACCTCCATTATTTCCCTTAAGGAGTTGGTCAGCGAACTTGGAACTATCTTTATTCACATTTCACACTTTATGTAGTGTTGCATCTCCACTCGATCAAACACCATGAAGGTTTATGTCCGTCCAATCAATTTTTTCTTCTGCTGGGTATTTATTTCTCTTTCTCTTCTACTCTTGATCATATCTTAGGTGTTTTATTGTACCATCTCATTGATGTAATGTAAACCTTGTTGCTGAGGGGGCTACATACTTTCCATACGTCAAACACTAAATCCAATAGAAAAAAAGGATTCACTTGGTTAATCAAAATCTGAGGACTATTAGTTATTTTGGATATTTCCAAGATTTCAATCTACTTTTGTCTACTTTCTACAAGTGAGTTTTCTGCAGGAAACACATGTCTGCTTTCGGCATCTACCACTAAATTATTTAGTGGCCAATTGAGAACTTTAAGAGAAAGGGACACCATACTAGCAAACAATACCATTATTAATAGTATGTTGATAATTATAATCCTGATTTTACCCTGAACAGAGAATCTCAGGGTTGATTATCAGAACCCTTTCCTAACATTTTCATGCTCTAATATAAGATAATATTCAGGTGAACTCCCCTTAGTGGAACGTATAGCCAGCCACTAGTGCAGAAGCTTTACTTTTATTTAGTTTCCTTTATTTTTGTGCATGTTTATCAGGTTAGTGATCTGAGCATTGTGTTTTCTCTTCTTTATGTTGCTCTAATTTGTGAAAGCAGCACAAGTTTTTTGTGTGGACCTTTGGCCACACTGCTACGCATGAATGAAACCTATTACCAACATTCACTGCTTTCTTTCATGGTGTGGCATCCTTTCTTCTCTGGTACAGGCCTCTTAAGTACTGCCATCCTGTAGTTGTGACAAGTCCAGTTCCTCTTGTATTATGCTGCTGACTTGCGTTATTCTGTTTGATTACAGACCAATTTATAGCTGTCTGGAAAAGACCAAGCACCAAGCCTACTTTAATCTCTGTCCTTACTTCATGATTTGAAAAGGGACTAGATTTAGCACATAGAGGTTAGTGCTTCTAAGTACATACTGATCACTTGACACATGTTGTTGAATAATACAACAGTTGTACAGCAATAAGGGTTAGTGAAGTTACATATTTGGATGGATCGAGTGTAGTGGGTTGATATCTTCTGATAAATGTGTCTTTGGTGAAATGCAAAACATGACTGATTATTTTATTTGGAACGCAATGGAATATAAGTGATATAGCAATAGCCTAAAGAACAGCCTGAAAGGAAATTAAGGGGTACCCACTTTGTGGCTCCAAATGGCATAGTAAGTTGAGATATGGCATACCATGGTAAAACCAGTTTTGTAATTTTGCATATCACTCTAAATATGAATGTAAAACCCGGTGCTACATAATCATTCCGCATGGTTCAATCTAAAATAAAATGTGTTGCTGTTGATCCTGGGGTGGCAGAGGATGACGTCCACTGAGAATATATGGTTTGATATATGGTCCGCCAGATTGTGAAGGACGTTGGGCATCTAAACATTTGCCAAAATCAGCCCCAGACAAAATCATTTCTGAAAAAATGGGGTCTACTCTTGGACTATTTTAGTAAAGACTTTAAAGAATGGTCGCAGCCCAAGAGGCTCAGATCATTCTAAAGGAAGCAAAAAAAGATAATTGCTACTGAGCGATAGAGGTACAAGATGCAAACTAAGCAATTAGCTGAGTCCAATATAAAAGTGATGTATTGCAACACGTTAGCCTGGATACCAAGATTAAGTAGCTGGAGGTGCCAGGGTGAGGGAGGGGGTACAATGAAGGGAAGTTAGGGGAAGAGAGGGGGGAAAGGCAAGGAAATAAAAGGAAATAACAAAGCCAAATACAAATGCATTTAAACCTAAATTGAAATGTAACTCTGAAATGTGTTCTAGCTTTTATAATAAGAAGCCCCTCATTTGGAATACAGCTCATGACATCTATGGTGGAATCATTTTATAGAGAAGCAGACGAGCTATGGAAAAGTAGGTAGGAGTACTCTTGAGTTGGTACAGAATTAAAATAAATATCCCTGGGGGGCGTGGCTTGACACAGATGGAGGATGGCGGTGTCCGATTGTCTCGCCTTGGGATGGCGCGGAATGGATGCTGCATTTAGGATGTTTCTCCCCATGAAGTCCAGTGTGCTTTAAGCACATCTTCAAATTGATCTCCCAGCATCGTTTTGTCTTTGTTTGCTGCTTCGGTGGGGGTGTGCAGCATGTTCCTTTGAAGATGATGCAGCTCCTCTCATGGCAGCAGCAGGATCCGCCATTTTGTTACTGAGAGACGGCTGAGGAAATGGGGGGAAGCCTTGTCAGATTCGTGCTGCTATATTATCTTGCTTTGTGGCCTATATTATTTCTACGGTTATTTCCTGGAGCACCGGTTTTTTCCATTTTAACAATTTATTTAATTTTGGAATTGACACTGCCTCTTACAAACAAAGCCATCAACTAACCACCCCATAATGTATGGAGTTTTGTACTTTTCTTATATGTTTCTATTTTTTAATACACCTAGCATTCCTCCAGGCAAGTAAAGGAAACAAGCTCAGGATGCCTACAGTCTTTCAGGGCCTCTTCATAATTTCGTCTGAAATTTAACACCTTTGCCTTATCCCGAGGCAGCTGTTTCAGAGCTTCCTTCAGCTGCCTTAGGGCCAGAGAGCACATGCGGTCAAACCATGAAGGGAGAGCTGGACAACGCCCAACCGCCTGTGTTAGTAATAGCCCAGAAACTTCCTGAGCGATGGAGGCAAAGGAACTTAAAACCTCCTTCCCAGGTGTTAGAAGATCCAGGCAAGTATCTCCTGCCGACAAATAGCAAAAAGACTATGATTAAAAGCCTTACTGTCTATTTGTGACCAACACATGCACATCCCCTGGTCCATGGGTATAAAAATTCCCTGTGGCTTTCAGGCGCCCTTTGATTGATATCCTACCCCTGCCATGGACAGAGTCAGAGGGTTTTGATCGCTGATGGGACTATATACTATATTAAACAAAGCAGGAGGCCCACCCATCGAGGCTGTTACAAAAATAAAATCTATAATCATGGCAGAACCCCGTCCTTTGTATGTCAGGGGAAATTGAGATCAATTCCCAGTTAGCAATTGATCTAAAGTTAATACCAGGTTATTCATGTGTAAAAATAATGTTTTGCTCCTCCCTTTCTGTGGTATGCTCCAGGTGCAAGATCAGAAAAGGCTGTGCATTGGGTAATCGATTTAAAAAATATGGACACTGATGACAATTAAAATCCTCCGCTAGAATAAGATTCTCATGCCCACGGCCCTCCCCCTTTAAGGAGTCTACGGTGCTATTTAAGGCTGAAAAATTAGAGAACCGCCCAACCCCCTATTCACATTATAAAAATGTATTATTACCATTGGTATGTGCAATTTTACATCCTGGAACACCTGAGAGTCCTATTTCATATTCTGTATGGAGTTGCAAAAATGATAAGGCCCTCTCTCTGCCCATATTCAAGACCAACGCTGGACAAAAGAAGGTCTCATATACATCTAAAAATAATTTGTTCTTTTATTCCCATGTCTGTCATAAACAAATAATGTTAAAAGGCCTGATAAACAAAAGCCAGCTATCATCAGAAAACTTGGAAGACAAACCTGCCACATTCCAATAAATAAGACTTAGGTCTTTCCCAGGATTGGGGGTAATGCCCGCAAAAGAAGAGGAAATAGGAAGGGGCGGATCTAATAAGATCTAAATGGGTCTTGGAGCTAGTAAGTCACTTGTCCCCTGTGTGCACTGAGGTGAAAGGCACAGATGTTTGGACGGCAGGGTAAATGTCACTTTTGCTTCATGGAGTCAATCTAAATCATTAAAGTCTGCAAGGGGAGCATAACGGGTTAAAAATGGTTGGTTTGTCCCTGCTCTGCTATCAGCACACCGACCATCCATTAGTTGCTCTGCCCTTGGGATACTAATCGGGGGTCTATAAAAAAAGCCCGACAGCAGTGATTTGATGCGCAAACGAAAAATAAATTATTTGTATGCTCAATTAAGCCTTTTTTGCACCAATTCTGGGTATTTCACAGAGATAATAATACAATCTCTGACAATGGCTTTCCTAGTGGGTTCTCTTCAGACAACCCTCCTCGCCATCAGGATGTCTTTGTGGTCTCTAACAGTAAAATCGGAATGTAGAGCTAACTAGTGTGAGACTTTATTGAGCAGCTGGCCAGTGGTTTCCACCTTTTGTGTTATCAGTCCAGGTTCACAGTCAAAAATACAGTGTAGGGGGTGCAAAACGGAGGAAGATCAATCAGCGGGAGCTAAGAAGCCTCAAATGTCTCTTCCCTTGTACAGGGGACACCTGCCACATATGGGACTAATGGAAGCAAGTTAGTGTGGGCCAGACCAAATAGATTTTGTTTGAGGATCCTAGGCCCTGAAGAACTAATCTGCCTAAATAGAGCCTGGGGCTTAGAGTGGACATTTTCATACTGGTTGCTGCTGCTGCTAGGGGGAATAGTTGAACGTATGTCAGAGGATGTAATTAGGGATTGGTGTAGCGGGTGATCAGGTGATTTATCCATAAGGCTCAAAAGACTGCCCATTTTACTTGACAGGTCCCTAGAGGCTACCTCCAAGTTATCAAGTCTAACCCAGAGAGGGGCTAATAAGTCAATGAGAGTAGCAGTGATTTCTTTTTCGAGTTGGGGCCAGGTGGTTCTCTATGTCTTCTGGGCTAATCCTGGCATGCGTGCTCGTCAAACCCTGTTTTGTAACTGTGGAAACTTCAACCACCTTCTTAGCTTTCAGTTTGCATTTGGGGGCTGGGGGACTCACCACATCAGTATTTGGGGAAAAAAAGAGAGGGGACATGGAAGTTCAAGGCCCAGGTGAGAGGGTCACAGTTGCAGCAGGGTTAAGAGGAAGATCTCAAAGATTAAATTGGAAGTAGCTGTGACCAGACCCTGATCATTGGGGGCAGGCGGTGAAGTAACAATTCTAGGCCAGGGTCCAGTACTTCCTGAGTCAACTGAAAGCTGCCTCTCAGCCCGGTCAATTTCCTTAGAGATGACCCACACACCTTTTGCCAAAAATGAGTCAATATGTCTACCAGGCTGTCCTGATGTCATAGAGGGTAATGCCTTCCCCTTTCCCAAGATGGCAAATATACCAATAAAACAGTGTCTGTAAATCCCCCAAACACAATAAGGGGCAGTGGGCAGATCTCACAAGCCCATAGCAAACAAGAAACAAAAGGCAGTGAGGTGACTTACTGCACATATCTCCAAAGCCCACCCTAATTGTGAGATACCGTTGACAATGTTGCCAGTATAGACTAGGCAATAAAGAAAATGAACTGTACACCAAAGTAAGCCAACCAGTGCAGCCCAGGCACACTCCCGCGTGCATCTTGCGCATGTCCTGTGTACGTCTGGCGCAGCGGGAGCCCCCAACAAAGTCAATAGGCACCTCTGGGAGTGTTGCTGGCATCGTGGCCGCAAGGGCACCTGGGACTTGCAGTGCTTAGCCCCCACCTGTGCCTCGCTGCTTTCAATGGGCTTCCTGCACAGCATGAGTCCCCAACTAAGGAAATAGGCACCTCTGGGCACGTTGCTGGAGTCCTGGCCATGACAGGTCCTGGGGCTTGCAGTGGTCTGCCCCCTCCTGTGGCTGCTGCTTTCAACAGGCTTCCCATGTAGCGGGAGCTCCCAACGAAGGAAATGAACACCTCTGGGTATGATGCTGGTATCATGGTCGTGAGTGCTCCTAGGGAGTGCTCTGCCCCCTCATGTGCCTCCTGTGGCTTGCTGCTTAAAATGGGCTTCCCACGGAGCGGGAGCCCTCAACTAAGGAAATAGGCACCTCTGGGCACGGTGCTGGTGTTGTGGCCAGGAGAGCTCCTGTGGCTTACAGTGCTCTGCCCCCTCATGTGCCTCCTGTGATTCGCTGTTTCCAATGGGCTAAAGAGCCCTAAGACCTGGCTCTTTGGGTAAGATGTAGCCGCACTCAGCTGCACAATTTCCTCCGTGCCCTGAGACCCTCACAGGTGAGTAGCGCGCTTCACAAATCTCTGATTGCATGGGCTTCTTTGACATGTGTTTATGTCTCTGAAAATTGTTTCTTGGAATGTCAGAGGTTTAAATTCCTTTAATAAACTGCAACGTGTTTTGAACCATTTAGCAAAACTTAGGGTTAACAGCTTTCATTCAAGAATCACACCCTACAGAAAGCGAGTCTTTACAATTAAGAAGGGGGTTGGTAGGTAACATTATCTTTTCCCCGAGAGATAGTTAGAGAAATGGCGTTATAACTCTTTGTCATAAATCACTATGTACTCAATTGATATCCCAAGAATCTGATGATAATGGTCATTGACTGTTGACCAGATACTTAATTGATAAGGTTCCAGGTTCTTTATTTATTGTGTATGGTCATAATACTACTGATTGTTAATTTGGTGCCATCTTGACCAACACCTCATGAAATATCCTGATTATAACTTTATTTATTTTTGCAGGTGATATCAATCAAATTGTTGACCCATTTATCGATCGAAATTCTACAGTTACATATTCCACAAATAAGCTCAAAAACTTTTTGTCCATTCTCTCAAACAGAGAAATCTCACCGATGCAAGGAGGCTTTGACCCCACTTTAAGAGACTATACATATTTTTCCACAGTTCATCATACGCAATCAAGAATAAAACATATTTTTATATTGCATAATATAGTCCAAATTTACATCCAGTGGACTTAGGCTCCATCCGCATATCCGATAATGCCCCTGTATCCATGCAACTTGATATCCTTTCTAAGTTCAACATACCAAAACAGTGGCAATTCAACAGCTCACTTCTTTTGGATTCTGACTTCACCTCATCTTTTACTTCCTTTTTTCAATAATATTTTCACTTTACCGAATCGACGATTCACCCTTTCATAACATTTGGGATGCCTTCAAAACTGTGGCCTGTGACTTCATAATCAGTTATGTTTCTAGAAAATGAAAGAAATCCCATGCCCATACTGTCTAGCAAAAATAAAAAGACTAGAACACTCCTATTATACATCTAAATCAAAAGTGTTTATCAGAATTCATTGATGCCAAACTTCAGTTTAATAAAATGTCTACAGAAAACACTTCCATTTATCAATTAAAATCTAGCGCAAAGGTTTATGGAGCTCAAAACAAATCTGGCAAACTGTTAACTAATTACCTTGAAATTGAAAGCAATAAACTCAAAATTGATTCGATCATAGATGCACAGCAAATACCAAAACATAAAGATTCCACAATCCTAGATGAATGTGTCCAATTTTACAAATCACTGTATATGTCAGAAGATTTCCTATCTCATTTTCACATTTTTCAATACCTTTCTAGTGTCCAAAAACCTTCTGACACTAACTTGATCCTATGATCTTAGAATATGATATCAATCAATCAATCAGGGTATTTGTAAAGCGTGCTACTTACCCGTGAGGGTCTCAAGGCGCTGAGGGGGGGGGGGTGCCGCTACTGCTCGAAGAGCCAGGTCTTGAGGAGTCTTCTGAAGGCGAGTAGGTCTTGGGTCTGTCGTAGGTGGGTTGGGAGGGTGTTACAGGTCTTGGCGGCGAGGTAGGAGAAGGATCTGCCACCGGCGGTCGTATGTTGGATGCGGGGGCAGGTGCGAGGGTGAGGCTGCCAGAGCGGAGCTGGCGGGTGGGGGCGCAGAAGCTGAGTCTGCTGTTCAGGTAGGCTGGTCGGGCGTTTTGGAGTGCTTTGTGTGCGTGGGTGAGGAGCTTGAAGGTGATCCTCTTGTCGATGGGGAGCCAGTGCAGGTCTCTCAGGAGGGGGGTGATGTGGCTGCGGCGGGGGGGCGTTGACGATCAGTCGGGCGGAGGTGTTTTGGATGCGTTGTTGCCGCCGTTGGTGTTTGACTGGGATTCCTGCATGGAGTGCGTTGCCGTAGTCCAGTCTGCTGCTGACGAGGGCCTGTGTCACTGTTCTTCTTGTTTCTGTCGGAATCCACTTGTAGATCCGGTGGAGCTTGTGTAGAGTGTTGTAGCAAGAGGAGGAGACGGCGTTGACCTGCTTGGACATGGAGAGGGAGGAGTTGAGGATGAATCCTAGGTTGCGTGTGTGGTCGGTGGGTGTCGGTGCTGTCCCCAGAGCGGTCAGCCACCAGGAGTCATCCCAGGCTGAGGGGGTGTGTCCGAGGATGAGGACTTCCGTCTTGTCCGAGTTCAGTTTCAGACGACTGCTCCTTATCCAGTCGGCGATGGCCTTTATACCCTCGTGGATGTTGGTTTTGTCAGTGTGAGGGTCCTTGGTGAGGGAGAGGATGAGCTGGGTGTCGTCGGCGTAGGAGATGATGTTGAAGTTGTGGTGGCAGGCCACTTGTACAAGGGGGGCCATGTAGATGTTGAACAGCGTCGGGCTGAGGGATGAGCCCTGGGGGACGCCGCAGATGATGTCGGTGGCTTCTGACCGGAAGGGTGGGAGGCGGACGCTCTGGGTTCTGCCGGATAGGAAGGACGTGGTCCAGTCAAGGGCAACAAACAAAAATCCACTCTGAATTGGACGGCCCCCAGGGGTGATATGTTCACGCTTGACAAGTATGGATTATCATTTTATTTGTTTTTACTAAAAAAGGATAAAGCCACAGGTCTGGATGTATTTACAGTTGAATTTTTTATACATTTTTTCCAATTATTTCTATCAAAATTACACGCTCTCATATCCTCTTCCTCACATTCACAAAACATCTGCTGGCTCTTTTTTAGATGCTGTTATTTGCCTTCCCTAAGGAAGGTAGAGACCCTCATTATTTTAGGAATTAACAGCCCATTTCCCTTGTTAACGTTGATTATATGGTGTTCTCTAAAGAAGTAGCCTTGTGATTGTAATCCTATCTCCCCAGACTTTAGGGAAAGAACAATGAGGCTTTGTTAAGGGGAGGTTTATTTCTAATAAAACTCACTTATTTTTCACATTCTCTCAAAATCTTCTAATTTCTATGAACCTCTAGCAGCTATTGCCCTTGTGGCAGAGAAAGCATTTGAACGAGTTTATTGACCCTTTATTTCTCATACACTTAAATGGTATGATTTCAGTCCAAAAATAATCTCTATGATTTTAATTATTTATACATCTCTGCATGCAGCTATTCTTGCAATTCAACTTACCTCTTCCAAATGTACTTTAGTTAGAGGTGTTTGCTTACCAAGGCTGCCCTCTTTCACCTTTTCTTTTTAACCTGGCATTGGAACTTTTTTATCTAAAATAAGGCAAAATCATGGATTCACAAATTTTAGTAAACAGCTCAAGCTAGCGGTATATGAAAATTATGTGGTATTATTTTTTTCAGGGCGTCAATCCGCAGGCCCAGCATTTTTACATGAAGTTACCTGATACGCTTCAGTATCCAGATATAAGCTGAATAATGATAAATGTGAAATCTTACCCCAGACTACATATACCTTTAAACAGGATTTTTTGGCATCCACCCTTTTGTGGAGTCTTTAATATTTTAAATATCTTGATCTGTGGTTTACTAACTCTAAGAAATTCTCAATCTTATTGAACATAAAAAAAATGTATTCATAATTTAACCATATTAACTAGCAGATGGCATCCCTTATACCTATGTTGGTAGGGCCGCCTTGACACTATCAAAATTATGCTAATTCCTATTATTTTATATACTATTACTCATATAGCATTACCTATATCCCTTAAATCCTTCAAAAAGATTATTTCTAGACTCTCTTTCTTTCTTTCTTTGAAATAATAGAAAATCGCATAGGTAACTATTAAAACTAATAGTCCAAAATCTGAGGGTGGTGTAAACGTCCTAATTTTTCAAATACCACAACGTTTTTTACGGTAACTGTCTTCTTATTGGCTTTCATACTCTTCAATTAATTGTCCATTATGGGTAGATATCGAGAAGAATTTTCTTTCCCTCTTTTCTTTTCAAGAACACCTATCTTTCACTCATATACCAAAAACCCTCTCCACTCCAATTCTTAATCATTAATGCAAGCTGCTTGAATCCATACTAACCTACACTTCTACTGATCGTCACTCTTTCCTTAATTCTACTATTTGAAATAATAAGTTCATGCTAATTAATAATAAAACCTTTTTATTGGAAATCCTTGAGGAAAAAAGGCCTGCTTTGGGTTAACCAGCTCTTTGATCACAATTCATTTCATTTGTACAAGCTTGTACTCTTTTTAACAATCCCTCTTCTTTTCAACATAAATTTTGCCTCCTACAACATGCTCTCTTCACTGCAATGCCCAATTTCAATCTTGTCGTCTTTCAGCTGTAATTCATTTTAATAGCTTTCGTATTCTTCTGACCACAAATCCAACAGCTTCTACCATCTCTCCGATTTGCATTCTTCCACTACTAATAGAGACAAAACAAACACAGAGATGTCCTGGGAACATGATTTAGGAATAGAATGGTAAGTCCCTTTTTGGAAACAAAACTATGTCAAAATTAGAAAATCCTCTAGACCTGTGAATACCACACAAACATTTTTCTTTATATATAATTGGCTTCTCCTTACTCCTGTGATCTTGCATGAGCTTTATCCAGATTCCTGACACATGCTGGACATGCTCATCGGATGCTGATTTGAAACACTTACTTTTCACATGACCCATTGTTCCTATTTTCTCGAAGCAGGTCTGGACTCAGATTCATTGAATTTTTTTAATCTACTGTATCTTTTTCACTTATAAACATTTTCTTGTGAAGTTTATATCATGATTGGGTCACTTATTCATTTAATTTAGGAATTTTAGGCCTACTACTAGCAGTTGCATTTCAACAAATCCCAGGAAATTGGAAATACCCAACCAAGGGGGTCATTACGATGGTGGAAAGACTTCAGTCCGTCAGCCATCGTATCGGATTTGGGACCGGCCGCCTATGAGGCGGCCAACCCACCATCCGAATTATGATGCGGCCGCCACCATGGTGGTCGCATTACCTATATTTTGTATTGTAGAGGGGATGTGTTCAGCAGCCCCCGCCACAATACAAAAAATATATTGCAGACATATTGATTGAATCGGCCTGTCTGGACTGTGGCCTTCCCCCTGGCATCATAATATGGTGGGGGAAAAACTGCATTGTGATGGTGGAGGGACCACCACTGACAGCATGTCAGTGACGATCTCTCCGCCATCGTATCGAGGCCCCAAATTATCTTCCCAAGCATGGCGGTACACAGTCTGACATAATCATAAATTAGATGCAGCACACACACACACTGTATCACTTGTTTTGAAATGTTCAATTTTATGGTTTACTGTTACAGATTTTTAGACATACTTTTACATGCACATCTGTTCAACAAGAAGTACTTCAACCTCCTTGGCTTTCCCTTTACTGATGTTATTAGTAGTTTATCTTGTTTCCCATTTTGTTTGCATAGGGCCAGATGCATCAAGTATTTTTTGCCTTTGCAAACTGCCAATTCGCAGACAGCCGTTTGTGAACGCAAAAAAATGCACTTCTAATGCAGCAAACCCTATTTTGCGATTCAGTATACTCATTATTTAAAAGCAATCAAGGACATGGTGGTCTGCTGACCCCAGCAGGACACCATCCCCGTGATTTTTTTGATTCCTAGGGGGCCGCAAATTGCGACCTACCTCATTAATATTCATGAAGTAGGTCATTTGCGATCCCCTAGGAATCGCAGAAAGTGTTAAACACACTTTCATGCATTCCATTTTGTGATTTTCTAATTGTGAATAGCAAGAATTTGCAATTAGAACTCGCAAAATGGATTGTTGATGCATCCGGCCCATAGTGTATTAAAGTTTTCTGCACAATACCCATATTTTTCATATCCTCAGCCATGTATACACCCCTCTCTTTCCAAATAATGTATACAGTTTCATAATTTCGTTTATGTGTTTACTTTACACTATAATGTATTACTTAGTTGTGTTTTAACTTATCATTAATAAACATACTTTTAAACTGAAAAAATAACGATCCCTCATTTTTCTAAATGTATTCCTCAGTAGATGGTTCTAAATCCATATTAATAGTTTTACATATGAGAATTTGATTAACTGTTCTCATAAACATTATGCCATTAGGTAACTAATGGTTTTGTTATGTGAATAATATTCCCTCTCAGCACACAAATAACTCACATTGTCATCGTCTCATTACGGTTTCATTTATGACCCATTTTTTCCACTTTTAAGAGTTCATTCATTGTCAGTGTTGTCAGATATTTATTGTTCTGCTGTTCTGTGTTTACTCTCTGTGGTATTAATCCTGTCCTGTACAATGCCTTCCTTGCAAGTGGTGAGATTGGCACCAGTACTACATTAGTAGCTGCCAGGCAAAAGCCACCTTCATCTGTCACTGTAAAATTTGAAAATCAGTGGTTGGTAAGCAGGATCTGGTATCAGTGTGGTGAAATCAGAAGCGGCATTGTCTGAACACTGTTACAATTTGGGCCGTTGAGTTTGGCAGAGGGGTATACACTTACGATACGGTGGTGAGATTTTTGTCCCATTTGTGACTGAGACCCTTCCATCAAACTCTAAATCAGGCCCTAAAATGTTCACTTTAGTCTTAACACAGCCAGGCAATAACTGCGTGGGATAATGGCACACAGACGGACAATGCATCTGGTACAAAGCCAACAAGGCATGCACTCTTCCCCCTGGAGTCATTCTTGAACTGCAATGTGCAATAAAGAACATTGTGTGATACATGTAAACAGTTAGAAAATAGACAATCTTTCATCCACATCTTGACGTAAAAACAAATGAGTTGTCAATGAGATTGTTGTCAGGAAATTGAAATCTCTCTTTGCATAATAGAAGGAAGCAGCTTCTATTATTCAAATGTAGCTTTATTTCTCTCGTCATTCTCTCTTCATTCATTAATAATTACATTTTTATACCACTTAGTCCTGCACTGTTTTTGTCTCAGGGTGCTGTAAATGATTGTTGTTTCAAATACTGAAAATTTATAGTAATTTATGTATTGCCTCTGATTGATATATGGCTGGGCTTGTTTTTCACTCATCAATGCATATATGACCCCGCTGGTCAGCATCATCAGGTTCCATGGTCTCAACATAATTTCCTACTCAGGCAACACCCAACTCATCCTCATCACTACGCAACGCCCCTACCACCACCAGAACCAGCTTCCACAGAAGCACGACAAACGTTGCTGACTGGATGAAGATCAACTGCTTGCAGCTGAACACAGATTAGAAGGAAATACTGATCTTTGGCAACAGCAGCAATGCATGAAATGACTCCTGGTGGCCATCAGACCTAGGACCCGCACCAACTCCCTCTGACCATGCCACAAACCTCAGAACCATCATTGACAAAAAGCTTGCCATGAAATCACAGATCAATGCCATCTCCTCCGCCTGCTTCCTCACTCTGCATTCTATGTAAGATCTTCAAGTGACTACCCCTACACACGAGCCACACCATAACACAGGCCCTCATCACCCTTCTGACTGGACTACAGCACTGCCCTCTACGTTGGAATCGATGCACACCTCCGACAGAGACTTGAAACCATACAGAATGCTGCAGCCAGACTCATGCTTGGCCTTCCCTGACAAACGCACATCACACCCCACCTCAGGCAACTTCACTGGCTCCTCGTACAGAAGAAAAGGCAACTCAAGTTGCTGATCCATGCACACAAGGCTCTACACAAGGCTTTACACAAACAAGGATCTGCATACATTAGCCAACACATCAACCTCCACCAACCATCGAGAAGACGGCACTCTGACTACCTTTCACTTTCCCATACTCCCCGCATATATCAAAGCAGAAGTAGAGGACGTTCCTTCTCCCACATCACAGCAAAGACCTGGAACAGCCTGCCCACACACCTCCGGATCATTTCTTCACTGCCGGAATTCCATTTGCCCCTCAAGACCAGGATGTTTTAATAAGCCTCTGGGAACAGCAAGCGCCTGTATACCCTATTGGGTTATTAGCCACGCTTTATAAATCCTGATTGATTTATTGATTGACTGGTTTTATTTACTGTTTAGCGCTGCACTGTTAGTTTCTGTATCTGGGCACTGTAAATGACCGTTGCTTCAAATAATGAAATGTATAGTAATTCATGTATTGTCACTGAATGATATATGGCTGGGATTGTTCTGGCTCATTTCCTGAAGTTTTTACCCAACATTAACAGTAAACACGTAGTTTTTTGGGCCATCTAAACAGCAAAAAGTTTTACTTATGTCTGAATATCACAATGGTTGTCTAGAAATGCCTCTAGATACAGTTGTCTGATGTATGTGCAGATGGTACTGAGATTAAATTAAATTGGCATTAGATGTTTTGGGGGAAAACAATGTGTGCACATTCCAATTTACTAGATTAATGTTTGTAAATGGCCCCATTATGTTCTCCTTGTGACTATATTTGAATAGCCAATCTTTTAGGAGTCTTAAGATTTCACCAGGGATGGGCAAATAAGTATTAAATTGATTTTGTGCAGGAGGCCAAGCTCTGTAGTATACAACATTTAATAACAACATTGCTAGAGAGAAATGTACCCATTTTGACTCAGAAGGTGTCAAGTCAATATAAACTTTATTTGGTTTAAAATAAACTATAAAAGTACATACACAATTATCAGGTGCATCAAAATCACAAATTTCTAAAAACATTGACTATTAGAGCCTTAACAGATGTGGTTTTGTAGGAATGAGGCAACGCCAAAAGACTTCTATTGCTCTTTTATAGTGCAATGCCTAGACTTACAATTCCAAACAGTGGTCCTTTCCTGGTGTTGAACAGAAGGGTCTCAGTGTCCTGGTGGGGTTTGAATCCAAACTGAAAGTTAGTTAGGAGTCTGTTTATCTCCAGGTAAGGAAACAGTTACAAATGAGGACTGTTTGAGGCACCTTGCTACAATACATGCCAAAAATGGAACAATAATTAGACAGTGTTAGAACTGACATTCTTGCTGTGGTATTCCTCTAGACTTTTTGCCTTCCCTCTCCTTTTTTGCTGAACTTGGTTTTGTCGGCATTAGAGCTGTGAACTTTACCTCTACTAATCAGCAGTAAAGTCCTTGTGCTCGCTCTCTGAAACATGCTAATGTGGCCTACCCCTCATTGGCACACTTAGTTAATTAACTTAAATGTGGCTAGCAAATGATACTACACATACCCAGGGTCTGTAAATTAAATGTTACTAGTGGGCTGGAGCACTTTTTGGGCCACACACCAAAGTATCCTTTAAAACTTGTCTCAGGCCTTCCAGTGGAGCCTGTGGTGCAGTTTTAAAACTGCCATTTCGACTTGGCAAACTCAATCGTTTCCTAATGATAATAGCAACAGAATGCAGTCCAAATGTCAACATGAAATAATAAAACTTCACTTTTTTATGTTTATAAACACATCAGCAAAATATTTAGTGTGCAACACTGGTGCATGCGATGCCCAGAACATGTGTGTAAAACAATTGTTGATTGCTGGTGACTGAGTGGTCAAACAGATCCAGGGAGCACATCTTTCAAGCCTCTGACTTTCAAAAAGTTAAACAAAATCAACACTGCTGAAACAATGTACTAAAATAAAAATGCTGTCCAATGGTTCAGTTGTTTATTGAAGACGTAGTGATGCCAGCTTTGAAAAATTCATACATGAAGCCACTCAAAACTTGTGTCAGCAGATTCTGGCAGTTCAAAGGTCATCATAATTAACAGTTTATCATAGACCCAATGCATTTCGGGTAAAACTGTTCATTAGGGGTAACTGTATTGAGGAAAATTACAAAGTTATGGTTTTTTAGTTATGTTATGTTATGTTATGTTAATGGGTATGTGCTTTAACACCTACACCAACAGGTCTCTTGGCTCTGGGTTTGGAGGCCACCGGTGACAAGGGTCCATGTCTAGCTACATGCTTGGGTTGAAAGCCATGTTTTCAGCTTTTTTCTGCAACACATGTAGTGTGTTCTTGTTTAATGGTAATGGGTGATGAATTCCAAAATTGGGGTCCTTGGAAGGAAAAACGTGACCCTCCTGTCTGTTTACATCTGAATGTAGGGACCACCAATAGATTCATTTATACAGATCTGAGAGTGCTCTTCAGGGAATATCTGTGAATCCTAGAGGATAGGTATTTGGGGCCTGTGCTGTGGATAGCTTTAAAAATGATACAACCTATTTTGAACGTGGATCGCTGCTCCACTGGAAGCCAGTGAAGCTACTTCATCAGTGTCCTAGTACGGCAGCGCCTAGGATGTTGATAGATGATCCTGGCAGCTTGGTTTCGGATCAACTGTAGTCAATAGTTTTGGTTACTCTGGAGGCCTAGATAAATTGCGTTAGCATAGTCAATTTTTGACCGGATCAAGGCGATAATAATTTTAATATTGGCCTCTCTACTGAAGGATTTTCAATTTTTTTTACATTTCCGTAGTTGGAGAAAGCAGGAAGATGTGACCGAACTTATCTGGGATTTCATGGATAGGTTTACATCAATCTGTATACCAAGACTTTTTATCGTACTCTTAGGAATAGGTGTGGAACCAATCTCCATTGGCCAGTGAGCACTGGTCATGTTTAGTATTGGGGATGACAATCTAATTTTTTGGACGGAACTGATTGTAGTTCATCCAATTGCTAATGAGCAACATGGTATTCCTTGGAGACTCCTTGGAGTCATCTGATTCATTGATTGCAAAGATCAGCTGCATGTCATCCGCATAGTTGTAGATTTTAACCTTCTTTTGTTGTAACATATGATTATGGGGTTAAATGTAAATGTTAAAGAGGTGGGAATAGAAGAAGGAACCCTTAGGCACTCCACAGTTCATGCTGACAATGGCAGTGCTATGAGGCCATAGCCGGAATTATTGCTTACGGTCTTTTAGGAAGGATTTCATCCATTTCAGGGCAACACCTCTGAGACATTATCAAACGCTGCAGATAGACCCAATAGGATCAGTGCCTAAGTACATCCCACATAAGCCTTTTCTTTTAGGTTGTCGATGACAGATAGGATGATAGATTCATTAGAGGGAGAGGGTCAAAAACCTGCCTAATGGGAGTCCAAGAAATTGGTTTCTTCTATGAAGGAACTCAGGTGTTTGGCTACATGTGCCTCAAGAATTTTAGCCAAAAAAGATAGAAGAGATGTAGGCCTGTAATTATCCAACTCCTGGGGGTTCAAACCTGGGGGTTTTGAGAGCAGAATGATCACTGCTTCTTTGAAAGCTGATGGTACAATTCTTTGTATTAGGGATGAGTTCAATAGGGAGAGAGTAATCTCCAGACAGGAAGTAAAAATTATTTTTTGTACATATGGGGCAAACATATTTGGGAGAGCCAGATTTAACTTTGCAAAGTAGTTTCATGAGTTGTTATTTATTTCAGCAAGGGAAGGTGGCCATGGCATTAGGATTATTATTTTCAGGTAGATTTTGCATATCCTTGTGACTAGAATCAATGTATTCTTGTATTTTCTTTATTTTGTCTAAGAAGAAATAGTTTATGTCATCACATTATTTCTGTGAGGGGATGATGGGCGAGGTTACTCGATCGGGGTATGACAAGTCCCTTACTATGTTGAAGATGTCATTGAAAGAAGATTTTTTTTGCATTTAAGATGGCTTTTTTGGAGGCTGTCAGGCTGAGATTGTATAGCTCCTTGAATTCTGGCAAGTATGTTTCACGCCATTTCCCTTTCGGCCTGGTTCGTTCTAAGTTTAGCAATATTTAACTCCGCGTAATACCATTCTGATGCCGGATATCACCTAGTATGGGACGTTTGAGTCTGTAGAGGGGCATGTATGTTGATGGCTTTCAATTGCCAGTTGGAGATTTCTTTCTCAATATTGTGACATTATCTGACGCGATAGGTAGCTTGATGGCCAGGGTGTTACAAATGGAATGCGTGTTTATACAATTCCAGTTCCTGGTCATACCTATGGGGGGATCATGCATGTGGGCAGGGTAATGCCACTCAATATGAAGCTAATTATGTAATGGTCTGACCATATGCTAGGGTGAATAACTAGATTCTGGAGAGTAAGGTTGATGGATCAGGCTTGATCAAGTGTGGATCTTTTGCAAAGCGTGGGCACCTGAATATGTTGAGCAAGGTTCAGACTTAGTAGTGATTCAGACGGATGTATGACATTACAACGCATGCTTTTACAACGCATGCTTTCACAACGCAAGTCTTTACATCGACATACACTAGATGGCGTGCTGACATTAGAAATGTGTAATTTACTATTCTAACTCCAGTCCACGTTGCAGTAGGGAAGGTGTTTGGATAGTAAACTACACTATTTCTAATGTTAGCACGCCTTCTAGTGCAAGTCGATGTAAAGACTTGCGTTGTAAAAGCATGCGTTGTAACATCGCATGCGTTGTAAAAGTTTTGTTGTAATGGTAGTGCGGTGTAAAAGTTGCGTTGTAAAGGTTGTTCCCCGATTCAGACAGTTCTCTAGAAAGGTCTTATCGGAACAGCCATTGGAAACTAGCTGAGATAAATGCATGACAATTGATATCCATACCACATGTAACATGTGGATCTAGGTGAATATGTAACAAGTCTTTAAATCAAAACTGATTGAAATCAATTGGTGCCCAAATAAACCAATATACGTGCCTCATGCAACATGAACACGCCAAGAAACTGAGTTTAAACCATGTACCCGGATGATTTGTAATAAACTGTTAAAACAGTGTATCAAGAATAACCCAACTGTAGATAAACCACTTATTGCTAGAGAAATGACACTTGTGACAAAAGTGGTAACATGCCTCATACGTAATACTGTTCTGCGGTACTCATGCTTAGTAGAACAGTAAGTGCAACTTTACTCATGTGTACAAAGACAGACAATAAACTGTCGGTAATAAATTATACAAACCAAATCTGTATAAAAAAGCAATAATAACAATGGCTGTACTGAATGAATTACTGGAAATAATGTTGATTAAATGAGTCCAAAAAATATTTACATCCTGGCACACAGAGTAGACCAATGTGCTCACTATGTGTGCAGGTAAAAGCTCTTGTGTTCCAATAACCAGGCATTCAAAAATGCTAAGGCATCACAAATACGGCAAGATGCTGAAAAGTAAAGAGTGCAGTAATGAGACTATGGATCAAAACGGGTGTGAAAAACTGGGAGAGCAATAGCTGTGAATATATCCTTTACCTTGCGAAGACAATAAGAAAATGTCCCCCCAGTTCAAATCACAGCAAGAGTGCTCCATGTATAGACCCAGTGTGTTGAATGCTCTTAAACAAAACGCACAGCTTATCAATGAATAGGTAACCCAGAAGTTGACTGAAAATGGTAAAAATAGACAACATACTCTTAATGTCCCATTTAAAGCATCTGTAATAAGGGAATGTATTGCCACCTGGTGTCAACAATTTATCATACGTCAAGAGTCATATGATTGTGGCAACACAACTGTACCAAGCTACTCGAAACAGAGTCTGAACCACCCCACAATAATATGACGATAATAACAACCTGAAAATAAAATACAATAAATAAAAATGACAATAACATATGATCAGCATTTTCCGGGTCCACTTGCTTACCATTGGTCCTCCGATGGATCTTTTTCTCCAACTGAGAGGTGAAGGGAATTAGTATTTACATCAATCAAAATAAATTTACAGTGCAACCCATTTGACTACACAATGGGGACCAGTAATCGGTAGCTTGGGTTACAAAAGTTTATTACAAATTCAAAATCAAGTTAAGATACCCAACTCTTAAATCCAAGCTATAGAAGTACAGAATGGCCACTGGGAATCCTAGCCTGCAAAATAAATTAATGTGGACTAAAATAAGGCAAACAAGGAATTCAGTCACAGCATTACAAAAGATTAAAAGTAGCACTTGATGCTAGGAGTAGAGTTGCACGCTCTGTTATCTATGCAAGAATGCATCTAGTTTACCTGGGAAAGAGTTTCTACTTAAGGATGGTTAAAAAATCTAAAGAGTCTCAATCAGGAATTTCCATAATAGAACTTAAAACAAAGCAAGGAAAAATTGAGTAAGGAAAGTTTCAACATCTCAGAAGCTCAGTCAAGACTCGTCTATGGGTCAGGGAGTAAGTGCTAGCCTAAGGGACACTTAGGAAGGGAATCAATGTAGGCATAGGGTTCTAAACCTCTCAACGTACAGGGGAAATGCTCTAAGCCTTTAGTGGAAAGATTGGAAATCTGCAAAGAGGGGTCTTGAAGGTTTTAGCTGGAAATCCAAAATACTCCAGCGAAATTGGCGCTGCTCGACATCGGAGCCAGATACTCTTTTTTCCGAGCACTTGGCCCAGGCCGCAGGCCATGCCCCCTTTTCGGAGGCCACGCCCACCGCCACACATCATAAAGCGACGCTGACTACTAGCGCCGCCACTTACTTGTACTACACTCCTGAGGCGGAAGCCGGGAGTCTTCTTGTTTTAAATTGTATTGTTATCACTATCAAATTGTGTTTTTAAATAACGACTTACTTTCTACTGCCCTCCCGGATCTGTCAGCGAAATTGGCGCTGCTCGACATCGGAGCCAGATACTCTTTTTTCCGAGCACTTGGCCCAGGCCGCAGGCCACGCCCCCTTTTCGGAGGCCACGCCCACCGCCACACATCATAAAGCGACGCTGACTACTAGCGCCGCCACTTACTTGTACTACACTCCTGAGGCGGAAGCCGGGAGTCTTCTTGTTTTAAATTGTATTGTTATCACTATCAAATTGTGTTTTTAAATAACGACTTACTTTCTGCTGCCCTCCCGGATCTGTCAGCGAAATTGGCGCTGCTCGACATCGGAGCCAGATACTCTTTTTTCCGAGCACTTGGCCCAGGCCGCAGGCCACGCCCCCTTTTCGGAGGCCACGCCCACCGCCACACATCATAAAGCGACGCTGACTACTAGCGCCGCCACTTACTTGTACTACACTCCTGAGGCGGAAGCCGGGAGTCTTCTTGTTTTAAATTGTATTATCACTATCAAATTGTGTTTTTAAATAACGACTTACTTTCTGCTGCCCTCCCGGATCTGTCAGCGAAATTGGCGCTGCTCGACATCGGAGCCAGATACTCTTTTTTCTGAGCACTTCGCCCAGGCCGCAGGCCACGCCCCCTTTTCGGAGGCCACGCCCACCGCCACACATCATAAAGCGACGCTGACTACTAGCGCCGCCACTTACTTGTACTACACTCCTAAGGCGGAAGCCGGGAGTCTTCTTGTTTTAAATTGTATTGTTATCACTATCAAATTGTGTTTTTAAATAACGACTTACTTTCTGCTGCCCTCCCGGATCTGTCAGCGAAATTGGCGCTGCTCGACATCGGAGCCAGATACTCTTTTTTCCGAGCACTTGGCCCAGGCCGCAGGCCACGCCCCCTTTTCGGAGGCCACGCCCACCGCCACACATCATAAAGCGACGCTGACTACTAGCGCCGCCACTTACTTGTACTACACTCCTGAGGCGGAAGCCGGGAGTCTTCTTGTTTTAAATTGTATTGTTATCACTATCAAATTGTGTTTTTAAATAACGACTTACTTTCTGCTGCCCTCCCGGATCTGTCAGCGAAATTGGCGCTGCTCGACATCGGAGCCAGATACTCTTTTTTCTGAGCACTTCGCCCAGGCCGCAGGCCACGCCCCCTTTTTGGAGGCCACGCCTATCGCTTCCCTCCCTTCTACCATAAATTATGTGTCTCCCTCGGACGCACAGCAGACGAGCGCAGCGGGCGCGACGTTTGCGCGCCGAAGGCGCGCCAAAGGGAAGCCCGTCTGCGCCCGTCAGCGTCTGACCGGGGCCAGGGGCCGGCCATTCTGGCCACGTTATACAATACTCTCCTGTGCAGCTGATTAGTCTCCAAGGCCCATGGCCCTTGGACGATATCGCCATAGCACGTATTAACAGGCTAGGCCTGTCTACCCCATCTGTTTCCCCCTATCCTGATCTCATATCGTCCCCCCCCGCCACCTGTACTGACGTTACCCCACCAGCATGTTCACCACCTACTGCTTTTTCTGCTTTTTATCTTAACACCAGATCAGCTGTCAAGCATCACCATGAACTCTTTACCCTACTTGACTTACACAAACCAGACCTTTTATTTCTTACGGAGACCTGGTTTTGGGACAGCTCCCTCCCTTCCATATTGGCTATGCTTCCTGCTTCCTACTACGCTCTTCGGGCCGACCGGCCTCCTGGCAAGTCGGGCAGCGGTGTCGCCTTGATTATCCGTAAAGACATTATATTTCATCCCCTAGCTTGTCCCTCCATTGGACCATCGGACTGCTTAGTGGTCCGCTCACCTTCATTTAACCCCCCACTCACTTGTGTTCTCATTTACCGTCCCCCTTCTTCCCCGCAACTCTTTCTTCCAAGTTTCCTAGATTTGGTGGCCACCTTAGTGGTAAACAACTCCTCTATCATGGTTCTAGGTGATCTCAACTTTTGGCCCTCCGACTCGGCCGAATGTTTAACATCCAAAGAGCTCTGTGAGTCTCTCCGCTCCCTTAACTTCACTTCTGCAGTCCACGTCCCTACTCATAGCAAGGGTCATATCCTTGACCAGATCTGGTCCCTCAATTGCCCGGTAACCTCTCTGTCAATTTCTCCCTGCACTTGGTCTGACCATTTCCTCATTTCCTTCTCCTTATCCTCTAGCCCAGCTCTCAAGCCCCCTATCGCCAAAAACATCTGGGCGCGCTCATGGAACCGCGTAGATGTGGCTTCTTTATCCGCCACACTTACCGCTTCCAGCCCGGACCTTCGTGGACTTTCATCCCTTGGCCAAGCGGATTCTATCAACGCGTGGCTTCATGCAGGCTGTGAGTCCATCGCCCCTTTACGGCGGATTTCATCCAAGCCTTCTAAAGACGCGAATCGCTGGTTCAATGAGGATCTGAAGGCCCTAAAACTCGTTGTTCGCCGAGCAGAGCGCTCCTGGCGCCGAGACTACTGCCCGACCCTTAGAAATCAGTATACCACCCTGTTGGCCCTCTACAAAAGCTCTATTATGACAACTAAAAAGGCTTATTTTTCGTCCAAAATTCACACTGCCGAGAATCGTCCGAGAGAAATTTTTTCCATTGTGCATGATTTAGCATACTCCGACAGGGTCGCACTCAAACCCTCTCCCTCACAGTATCTTTGTCATTCCCTTAACTCTTTTTTTCTTGACAAAATAGCCACTATTAAAGCTAACATTCCCCTTCCATCCCCCCTTTTTGTTAACCCTCAGTATCCCCCAGCTGTAGCCCGTCTTGAATCCATCCCTCCTCTCACACAAGATTCTTTTCTATCTCTCCTCCCTTTAGTTAAATCCGGCTCCCCTTTAGATCCTTGCCCTACCCACATTCTTAAACAAATCTACTCTACCTGTCCTATGCCGCCTCTTACCCTTCTAAATAGCTCTCTTTCACAGGGCTTTGTTATCTCTTCCCTTAAATCCGCCGTCATCCTACCCATCTTAAAAAAACCTGGTGCTGATCCCTCGGAGCCTATCAACTACCGTCCCATCTCACTTTTACCTTTTCTGGCGAAGGTTCTGGAACGCCATGTAACCAGAACTCTGAGCACTTTTGTGGAGACGAACAACGTACTGGCCCCCAGGCAGGCCGGCTTTCGCTCCGTTCACTGCATGGAGTCCGTGGTTTTGTCGGTCCTTGATAAACTCAGAGAGGGCATGGACATTAACCACCCTCAGGCCTTGTTCCTTTTGGATCTCTCCGCCGCTTTTGACACGGTTGATCATGCCATCTTACTTTCCCGTGTCAGAGCGGCGGGAATCGAGGGCTCGGCCCTGATCTGGCTGTCCTCGTTCCTGCACGACCGCTCCCAAGCTGTGCATCTGGGCGACTTCTCTGCGGACTTCCGGGCAGTTCAATGTGGGGTCCCTCAGGGATCCTCCCTTTCCCCTTTGTTATTTAATTTGTATATTGCCCCCCTTATTTTTGCCCTTCAACAACTGGAGGTCTCCGTCTATAATTATGCGGATGACCTCCAGCTCATTTTTCCCTTATCTTCCTCCACTGAGTCAATATCCAATTTCCACTCAGTCATGACCTTCATCCCAGATTGGATGAATTATAACCACCTGAAGCTTAACCCCGATAAAACGGAGTTGCTGCTGACAGGCGGCTGTTCCAGCCCCTGGTCTACTCTTTTCTGGCCTCCCTCTCTTGGTTCCCCCCTATACCATCCTCCTCTGTTAAAACTCTTGGCTTCATTCTTAATGATCGACTCTTATTGCATTCCCAAGTCAGTTCTGTTGTTTCATCATCTTTCTTTTCTCTACGCACCATCCGAAAGTTTCTCGGTTTTTTTCTTCCTCCGCTCTCAAACTTATAGTCCTGGCGATGGTTATTTCCCGCCTGGACTACGGCAATGCCCTCTATTGGGCATGCCCGCGCACTCTGTGCGACGCCTACAGCTGGTCCAGAACCAAGCGGCTCGCTTGGTTTTCAATCTATCCAAATCACATCATGTTACCCCCCTCCTCAGGTCATTACACTGGCTCCCCATTCAGGAACGAGCCCAGTTTAAGCTGGGCTGCATCATTTTTAATGCCCGGTCCGGCTCAGCTCCTGCCTATATCACTTCCGAAATTCACTCTTATGTTCCCTCCAGGGAGCTACGCTCATCCACCCAACATCTGCTTGTGGTTCCCCGCTTTAGAAGAAAAAAATGGGGAGGCTCTAAATTCTCTACACTTGCTCCTGCTTTTTGGAACTCCCTCCCAGCCCACTTGAGATCCTGCACCCAGTACTCACTTTTCCGTAAGGCACTAAAAACCTAACTTTTTATCCAAGCATTTCCCTCTTAATGTCCTTAAGTTGACCCCCTCCTTCTACCCCTCCGGAATTCTGTAGTACTCCATAGCGCCATGAAACCGCTCGGTGTACGTGCGCTTAATAAATATTTTAAACTCAAACTCAAACTCCAGGAAAACATCCGTCTAGAGCCAAAGGGGCATCTGAATCTCCAATGGTGTAAACACTAAGTTTTAAAACGCAAATTCCACTAGGTAGCACCCCCACTGTATGCATCTTTTGTTGTAGTTTCCCCTGACTTTTTCTTCTCCGTAGTGCCTGTTTTGACTACGAGCTGAAGTTCGCTTTTATTGGCTTTAGGACTCTGCATTTTTTCACAGCTGACCAGTGCTAAAGTGCATATGCTCTGTGTCTAAAATATCATAGCATTTACTTTCTCTGTGATTGGCATATTTGATTCACTGATAAGTCCCAAGTACAGTGCACTACATGTGCAATGAGGCCTGTAAATTAAATGCTACTAGTGGTCCTGCTGCATAGATTGTGTCACCCACATGAGTGACCTTTTAAACATGTCTCAGGCCTGACACTGCAGAGCCTGTTTGACACGCCAAGTTTACCTACTTGCGAGGCCCATACCTTCCCTTTTATTACATATAAGTCACCCCTACAGCAGTCCCTAGGTAGACCCATAGGCAAGATGCACTGTATTTAAAAAGGAGAACATGTACTTTGGAGTTTTACATGTCCTGGTAGTGAAAAACTGCTAAATTAGTTTTTCACTTTATCAGGGCCAATCTTTCACATAGGTAAGCACTGCTTGCTTTGCCATGTTGGCCTGCTTCCTGCTGCTTCTTGCCTGGGAGTGAGAGGGACTGGACTTAACACTTTAAATCCTGCACCTCTAAAGCTTTTCCACCGGCTTGTTGGAATTGCCTTGTGTTTCTGAAGTCTCAAGACTATGAATGACTTCACTTGCATCTTGGGCTCCTCTGCTGTGAGTTCTACTCTGCCAAACAGTGCCAAATTCAGTCCTGGGCCCTTGGAAATGGATGTTTGGTGCTGCAAAAGGGCCAAGTCCAACACCAACACATTAACACCATTAACATCGATTGCAGCCTGTACATTTCCTTGCAAACCTGATGCATCGCAGCTGCTGCCTGGGCCCCAGAAACCGCATCACCAATGTCTTCAACGCACCGTCCCCGGACCCTGATGCAACCCAGCTGTTCGACATCTACGCATTGGCCCGATATACATCGCTTCTTACGAATAATCAACAACGTTGACCTGTGTTTGGAAATGATGCATTGCCTTTGACACCAACATATCCTTTCCTTTGCTCAACACAGCGTCTCAGAGTTCCAATGCATCCAAGGTACTCTCAGCGGGGCTGCATGACTTATGTTTCTAACTCGCACTCCATCGTGGTCAGACTGAATTTTAGGATTTGTCCCGTCAAATGTGACCAGATATCTCTAGTTGGAGATATTGAGTTCTAAGCATTTTGATTTAATCTTGTAATTGTGCATCTTGAAATTAGTATGTTGGATTTTTTAACGTGTTGGTCTTGTTTTACTCAGATAAATATTGGCTACATTTCTAAACTGGTATGCAGTATGTTTGTGGTGTTTGTACCTTTATACTGTACTTTGCACATTGCCTCTTTGGTTTAGCCTGCCTGCTCTGTGCCAAGCAACCAGAGGGTGAGCATAGGTAAACTTTTAGTGTGTACTACACTTACCATGACTAGGATTGTGGTTCCTGCTTGGAAAGGATGCATACCTATCCCAACCAGAACCCCATTTTCTAACATTGTCCATTTCTCACTTTTGAGACTGGAACATCGTCAGATTATCCCACAGTGGACATGGGAAGGGCATCTCCTTTGAAAGCTTTCAGTCGACTCTCTTGTTCCCCATGTTCCTTTGTCAAGGTGTTCTTCTCAGGCTCTCTCCTCTATTTCTAGTACAGTAATGTATCTACTCTACAATTGACAATGCATGTGAATACCTACCGAAATGTCACGTTAGCAGAAATGGAAAACAACATTTATGCAGCACAGTGAATTACAGGCCTACTAAAGACAACTTAAAAGTTAACTTCAATGGTGCATGTGTAATATGTGTGTGCACATTTAAACACCAATAAATATAAGTTTCTAGTGCATCAGAGTCACATTACATGATTGTTAAAACAATCATGTGTAAGTATGGCTAGGATCCACATTTAAATCAAATATATGTAATTTTATTGCATACATTACATAACTCTTTTATCGTTTTAAGTAAAATCACATTTTACATATGTGATTATGGTCTCTATCAATTAATTAAACAGTAAATGTAGTTTAAAGTATTGAGGCATACCTTGTGAAAGTTGAATTTCACTGTTATAGTTAGCACTTTATCTACTAAATGAGGATGGTTTACATTATTGAGACTTCAACTAATTAATCAATAAATTATGATAAACACACAGTGTTAGTAAACTTCCAAGTCCTACAGTGAATGCACTCTTTAGTACTAATGTCAAGTGTAACACTTGCATTAGTTTTGTTAAACCATACAAGAAATGTGCTACGCACACTTTCGTACCTTGAGACTGTTAAGTATCTGTGACGTATTTATGACATGGAAAGGTGAGCAATTATGCACTGCTCTAATCCTCCCTATGAAGGAGAATTAAGCCATCACATCAAGGACTTATCAGATGGACAAATCGCAATCTGCTTATTTTCATCATCTTTCTTCTGGAATCCTTCAGAAATTTCATGTCATCATAATATTTGCTCTGTCTGTCCTCCAGTTCCATATCCGTTCTCTTTCTCTCCACTCACTTTTTCACTTGAGTACATTTGTATCACTTATAGATTACAAAAAGAAATAATCCACAAAGAGCAAATATCACTAATGCTTCCAACTATTCCACTACTAGGGTTCCAAACCATCTTCTTATAGCAGAAATTCCATTCGCTATTCCTTCCAAGCACCTGCGGCTGTTAACCCTTTCAAATCTTTCTTTAAATAGGTAATGTTGCTAATTAATTTCTTAAAGTATTTACTTTCATTTGAAAAGTAAGTACAACATTGTTGAACCTTCAACATCCAGCAGACTCAGCCCTCTTTTACAAGAATGATCTCTAATGCAAGTCGGTTCTGCAAAACCATGGATCTGATCACAATCATTTCTGTATCTATAACTAGAAAATCCTCCAGCTGTACTAATAGATAGTTTATCAACTATAGTAAAAATCTTTCTAACATTGTGTGAGTTGAGTATCACTCCTACAGACTGTATCAAAGCGCCAAGGATGTCTCCTACAATTCCACTAGCACATCTCTTTGTTCTCACAATGTTTTCCCTTGTTGAATCATTAATTTGTCTCACAGTATAAATCTTTGGAAAAACTGCTTACTATTGGCCATGTTTCATCACTGTCACTTAGGTCAAATCCTTCAGTATCATTCGCAATAGTGTGTGGTACATGCACTTTAGTCAGATTCTGTCTCCCTCTCTCCTGTGTTCTTGGTCACTGGTCTCCAGGCACAACTCACGCTACAACTGCACTAGGCCCTTCACCAAGGTCTGAATCTGGCACAGTCAACACTACATGAAGGGACTCTTCTGTACTGACTTTAACTGTAGACTCTCTCAGATCCCCTTGAAGGCTGAACAAGTACTGGCCCATCTTCTTGCTGATGCCCAGCAGCTTGACTACACCGCTCCCTTTATCTCCCTGTAGCCACAGGCAAATCAGGAACAGGTACTGTTATATCACCAAGGGGACACAGGACTCTGTAATTATGGGCAGCATGTACCCAATTAGTGAGACTTTCACACTTCACAGGAGTTGTGCTGACCAGTATCACTTGGTATGGTTCATACAACCGAGGCTCCAAGCACAGCTTGTACACATGCTTCTTCACCATAACCCAGTCACCAAGACAGAGGTCATGACACTGCTTCTGTTGAGGCATGACTGTAGCCTCTACAACTTGGTGAGACACAGAACTCACCATTTAGGCCAGTCCTTTGCAGTAATCAAGAATCATGTCATCTGTAATGTTCACAAGTGCATACGCAGACACAGCTGGGAGTGTCTAGGCCCTTTCCCATGATGACTTCATGGGGTGACAATATGGAGTACTCTGTAGACTCATCAGTACATGAGACAATGCATCAGGCCATTGCAGAGATGTCAAAGCACACACTTTAGCCAATCTAGATTTCAAATTGGCATTGACTTGTTCCACAATTCCAGAAGCCTCGGGTAGGTAATTGCAGTGGAGCCTCTGTTAGACTTCTAATGCTTCACATAACATCTTCAGGACTTCATTATTAATATGAGTTCTACGGTCTGTCTCCAAAGAAGTCATGAAACCAAAAACGCAGTATCAACTCCCTCAACAAAAACGTGGCCAGATAAGCTTCAACCCACCATGAAAAGATACACACAATCAACAGGACATATCTCAACCCGTTGCACACAGGCATCTCAATAAAGTCTAGTTGCATACTGTTGAAGGGACCTCCTGATCTCCCCATGTGACTCAGTGTGACTGCTGTTCTTCTGCCTACATTTTGTTGTTGGCAGACAACATATCTGTGACAAAAACTTTCAGCCATCAATCTAAATATGGGGTTAAACCATTTTTTCCTATATAGGAGCATCATGGTGGCTCTCCATACATGTGCAGGTCCATGATAATGTCTCCCCATTGGAGGTAACAAGCTATCTGGAAACACTGGTTTTCCATCTCCTGAAACCCAAATATCATCCTAATTTCTTTTGATACAACCTGCTCTAATCCATCCTTGCCCTTCTGCTTCTGGCTCTTCTTCCTGTAATCTCCTAACTTCCTCTCAAGTGTCAACTGTAGTTAATAACAGATTGCAATGTGTGGCATCCAAATGTTCAGTGACATATTCCCCATTAAAGATGCAAGAATTTAGAGCTCAATATCTTGCTATCTCATCGGCATACCTATTGCCGACTGTCACATAGTCAGTGCCATGTCAATGTGCAGCACACTTAACCATGGCAATCCGGGCAGGTAACTTTAAAGCCTGCAAAATATTTCTTACACTTTCACCATTGTGAATTGATGACCCTGAAGAGGTCATCAATCCACGTTGGGACCATTACTGTCTAAAGTCATGAAAGACACCAAATCCGTACTATCTGAGATAATGGTCACTTTCAGCTGCTCTGAAACACTGAATGCTCTAGTAACAACAATCAATTCTGCCACTTGTGCTGAAAACAGTCCTTAAAGCCAAGAGCCTTCGACCACACTTAAGACAGTACAGACTGCGTAGGTAGCTCTCAGGTTTCCATCATGATCTCGTAAGCAGGAGTCATCAACAAACAGCACACAATCGGATTCAGGTAGTGGCACATCTTGTATGTCAGATCTCAGCTACATCAAGATAGTCAGGCGTACGGGATAGTTCTGCCAAAATGCAGCCCTTTCCCTCTCTGTAAAATAAGGCAAAACATTTATTATAATCAGGCATTCCGAGTGCCAGGGCATGGCAGAGACATTTTCTCTGCTCTGAAAAGTCACTCTTTCAGCTGTGAGCCTTTGATAACGGATCTGATATGTCTTTGTGTGTCAGACTCTGTAAAGGCTTGGCCATCAGGTAAAAAGTAGGGAATTCACTATCAACAGTAGCCCATCATTCCTGACTTCTTTCTGTGTTGTTGGCAGATTCATTGTCAGAATCGCCGATATTCTCTCTTGGGACACCTTTCTTGCTCCTTTCTTGATGTGATGTCCTAAATACAGGACTTCTCTCTTACAGTACTGCAAGTTGGTTGGGGACACTTTATGACCATTTTCAGCTGAGTGGTTCAAGCAAGCAATTTAGTCTCTTCTGCAAGTTTCCCGTGGATTTGACGCTAGCAGTAGGTCATGTATGTATTGGACTAGGACTAAGTGATAGGGCATCACCAAGGACTGCAAATTCTTTTCAAATATATTTTTAAATATTGACGGACTCTCCGTATACCCTTGTGAGACTCGGCACCGTGCCAACACACAGCTGTCGAAATGAAGAGCGAAGAGAAACTTACTCCTCATGCAAAAGTATAGAAAAGATGGCTTGACACTAATTGATAACAGAGAACCACTCAGCATCACATGGAACCTGAAACAAAATCACAGCTGGATAAAGTACCACAGGACAATATGGAACAACAATCAAAAGAACACTTTTCAAATCCTGCACAATGCACTACTTGCTAATGGCTGAGTTACTAATCCCGGGTGGATTTCTCATAGCTGCACTACACGGAACTCTGTGAAGTGACAAAAAAACTTTGCTTCATTGAGATCTGCAAGCGTGCAAGCTGGTCGCTGTGCCAGTTTTTATTTTTCGTCATATACAAAGTGACGTGTGCAAACAGCACCATGTGGTTCATATAGGTGCAGCCATCTTGTTTTTGCTCTGTTTATGGTGCTGGGACCTACTTTTCAATCTTTCCATAATCCCTTTAATCCTCCCCCATCAAACTTATCTACCCATCATTTTAATTTATTATATTACTGTGGGGGATATGTACAATGAAGTAGCGGAGTGTGTAGTTATCCTCCTTGGCTTAACGACATGCTCCGCCACTTTGGAAACGCAAGGCTGCACCATATTCACAAAAATGTGGTGCAGCCTTGCGTTTCCCCCTGCGATGGTGCTAAGTTTAACAACTTAGAGCCAACTCAGGCACCCTTGCACCAGAGTGCAAGGGTGTGAGCGTGCAGGGGAGGATTGTTTATGAGTAGGAAAGTGTCCATTCCTGCATATAAACAATCCTAAATTGCAATTCTGTCACTTTCATATGTGCTGATTATGCAGCACACATGAAAGTGACAGAATTGCATTTTTTTAAAGGTTTGTTTATGTACAGGAAGGGACATAAACTGCCTTGTACATGAGGCAAGGCCCCAATTGCCACGGGAATGTCACAGAAAGTGATGTTCCCATGGCAATAGGGGCTTGGACCCTTGCCCCTGTGTGTGTTTGTGTATTTTTTTATTTTTTTATTTTTTGTGTGTATTTTCATGACTTTTGTACTTTCTTATTTTTCCCTTTACTTTCTCATTTTATGCCCTTCTTTCATTTTCCTGTTTCTATTCATATCTTCTCTTCCTCCCACCCGGCACCATGGGGGAGCAGGGCAGCAGCAGCTCGAGGCCCTGGCGAACCACCTGTAGCATCAGCCGCCTATCTGGCAGTCAGTGGCCCTGTGAAGGGGTGCAGCCCACACCATTTTTTCAGAGGTGGAGGTGGTTGCGCTAGTCTTTAATGTTCAGCGCCACCTCCCCTCCACCTTGGCGGTAGACCTGGCAGTGGGTATGACCTCCAGCGCAGACATAGCGAGTGCTGGGCAGTGCGCCACAGCTTCGTGGTCCAACGCACCCAACAACACTTTACGCACTGTTGGGACGACGTTCTGGACAGGGAACAGGACCTGCTCAACCTGCTGGACGTGGAGGTTGCAGGGCTCAGTTGGTAATAATTATTTATTTGTTCTGTTTTATGCTAATTTTATTTCCCCAAGCATGCTGCTCACACTCAGGTAAGTTAAGTTTATGTTACAAATATTATGTGATCTTCATTTAGACAGGTTTTTGGCACTACCTAATCCTACTCATTGGTACCCGATTTGTCTGATTATTTAAGAAGACATGCAGAGATTCCTCTGTCCTGTCACTAAGATAGTAGTAACTATTAGTATTAGGGAGTTAGTGCATTCTCTCACTTCTCTGTGCCTTTCTTTTTTCTAGCTTTTACACTTCCAAGCAATTTCCCAGTGATGTGTAGTATGCTTGCATCTATGCACTGAAAAAAATGCAGACTGGTGTGTCCCATCAAAGGGGGTTGAACGATTGAGAATGAGATGAGAAGCAAAGATCATTCATTTTTAATTTATTAGTATTTCCAAAATATAGTGTGGGAAATTTGGAATAGGGTTAGATTTAAGAAAATAGGAATACGTCCATGATACTAGTACTATAGGTGATCCGATTTAGAAAAGTACAATGTTACTGCATTTCCCTGTCAAAATATTTTTGGGGAGATTATTAAATGTACCACTATTCTTTTTTCTTTTCTTTTATTTCTTTCTAACATCAACCTCCAGGGGCAGAAGAGGGCAAGGCCTGGAACGACCGGGGTGGGTGAGACACCAGAGATGACTCTGCTCACCCTAGTAAGAACTCCTGTTGTAATATTATTATTATTTCCCTAACCTTCACAGATCTTTACAGAATGGAAAAAGGCCTTTTTAGATGCATGTACCTTTTGTCATTCACAACTTAGGTAATCACATTTTTTTGCGATTACCTAAATTGCAAATTCATTTAGGGAATCACAATTTGAGAATCCCTATTTGCCAATGCATGTAGCCTTTCCCAAATGTGAACTGTGCATTTAGGAAATGCTAATTACCATCAACTTCAAGTCGAAGGTAATTTGTGCATGTCTTCACATGTGCAAACTTACCTTTTTTGGTGGGTGCTTCAGGAGGGCCTTAGGCCCCCGGGCACCCTTGGATTTGCATTCGCAATTTGCGAAAACCAATTTGGTAATCGCAATTTGCGAATGTATTACCTTTCATTCCTATGGGTCTGTAGGGCCATAGAACTTAATGGAGTCACATTAGCTAGTAGCAATTCGCAATGTCTGATTCGCTTTTAGCTAATGTTAAGGAATCGCAAATTGTATTGCGATTCCTTTATGCATAGGCATTTGCGATTACCAAATAGTGATTCCTTAAACATTGCTATCTGGTAATCGCAAATGAGGAGTTTGATGCATGTGCCCCTTAGAGTCATCACCATGTTGTTTTCCTTGAAGTTGATAACTTTCTTCTTCTGGTAGTTGTTGAAGTAGTTACACCCTGAGTCCTTCCATCACCGTCCTGACTCCGAGTCAAGAATATGTCCAACTGTGTACCGACTCCAGTCCCGCCTCAAATGAGAGTGCTCGACCTGTAAAAGAATTTTGTTGAGCAACATGAGAAACATTGAGTAATTTTTTTGTGTAGACTAGATTTGTGTTTGCTAGCTAAATGGGTAGGTCTGGTCTTTGAGGAGTATGAACCAGAAAACAAAGCAGTGTGGACCCAGCAAACAATTCTCGCTAAGTGTCAAAGGGGAAGGAGGAAATCACCTTCAGGAAAAAAATTATTACCCTTTAGGCCACCAACATTGTAAATCATCAAAAACACAATCAAGCTTGATATTTATAATTAAACACCCACTCTCTCCGTCTGCCACCACATGAATCATCTCAAAACTCAGAAACAACAATCACTCATGTATCACTCATTGCTGCATTACACACCTGTTCCAATTCAAGCATGGTGGTATATTGCCGATCCTCTTTGATTCACGAAACACACATTGGACAGTCTTGTTAATCAAATGTTCGGGACAGTCTTGCTAGAGGATTAAAGAAATGATAGGCATGGGACGGAGTCAGGCATTGTCTCTCCAATGTCCTTGAAGGTAATGGGGAGGCTTCTTCACTGCACACTGGTCCAAGTCCACGCTGACCATGCATTTGTCTAAAACTGTGGCACTGCATTAGTCAGTGAGGCACAAACAAACAAAATAATGTAATGTTCCCCTAGCTATATCTTTTTTTGTCAAAGCAGTTCAGAGATAGAATGTTCTATGATGGCCCAGGAATACTTAGTAGTCATGTAAGTAGAATGTGTCCTCAAACTCAGTTGGTTTACCCAGATGTTGGTCAGCCAAAACACTACCATGACCTGAGTATGACCAATCACCCTCTTCCGCCTGCTGTAGCACTTCAGGAATGGAGTAATTTGGTGCAATAAAATGCTGATTCAATTTGATCATGGTTAATTTCTCCACGTTTTAGGGCAAGAGACTGGTCCTTGTCACTGTGACAACTGAACCTGCTGCACTGAACACAGACTCAGCAGACACCCTGACTACTGGGAAAGCCAGATAATTAATTGCCAGGCAGCTGAGCACTGACCATTGGTGTCTCCTCTCATACCAATACATCAATGGGTTTTGATCCAGATAGACCAATGTTGGGTCATCCAGATAGTCCTGGACCATCCTCTCAATATTCATAGATGCTCCACCTTTCTGATCCTCATTTGCCTTGGCCGCTACACTGGACCTAAACCCTGCCTTTAAAAAACAAACAAATGCAGATTTTGGGGCAGGTGCTCCTGTTCCTATTGTTGTTGCTAGTGTTTTTGCACTGCCCTCAGGCTCTATGGAAGTTAAAGGCTGCACCACAAAACTTGTGCCGTGGAGTGGGCCTCTAAATCCCAGCCAATCTTTTTCTAGGTAGCTGGCTTACTCAGCAATCCATGTCTTTTAGTTTGAATCATCCCCATCTGAAAAAGGAACCAAATTGGCCTGTAATTGCGTGGACCATGCATCAAGAATGTTGGGACAGTTGTAATGTTTGGCTGACACAATGTCTCTTTGCAGGCTTGTATTAACAGATAAGCAAAGGATTAAGCTCTCCACCAACTCATGCTCATCTGTTTTTTCATCTGCACCTGTGTACATTTTAGACACCTTTTTTAGCTGTTCCTATAGCATATGCAACAATGGGATAGATTGGCCCATGGTACTGTCCTCTTTGCTGGCTTCCCATGTGAAAGCCTGAAAAAAGAAGCAGCATCTCTGCCAGGCATTTGACTAGGCCCCCTTGGTCCATCTCAGTAATCACGCATTTCACAGTTGCATCCCCTCTTTGCATGACATTTTCAAGGATTGGTCTATACTGCTTAAACAGATGTTGCAACATGTAAAAAGTCAAGTTCCAACCTGTTGGCACCGCCTACATGAGTGCTTTAACTGGTATTCTATTATCACGCTGAATGCTCCTTACCTGCTTCCGGGCTTTAAAAGAATGGACATTTTTATAGTGCACTAGACCGTAACTAGTCTAACTTGTGCACACAGAGCATTTTTAACCTTCTCAAACCCAGTTTTATTAAAGGCATATACTGGTTTTACAAGTATTTTTTAACATTCTTCACTATATGTCACTTCACCACACACTAACACTTTTCCACAATCACTACTGAAATAACCAGAGGAAAAACCTCTGGGTGGAGGAAGCATTCATTAACCCAATGATGATGCTGTCACGTTGTTAAGCACAGAGCGGACAATCGAAATATACCGCTTTAATCCACCTGCAAAAACGTGAATGAGGGTTTCTCAACAGTACTTTGTACTGATTTTGCATACCCTGGTTTTTCAGGACCAGTGATCCACTCTCTACCTGATATTTTGACATTTGAGAAAAAGAAGCTGAGTGGGTCACAAGCCCTTCTTTCTCCCTCCAATTTGATTATTATATATCCACAAAATGGACAACAGCCACATGGTCAAAGAACAACAACAACCAGCAAGGAAACTTAGCCCCCCAAAAAATCCCATGCAGCCCTATGGCAAAAGCACAGTAGCTGGCTATGCAAAAGGGCCACTAGCCACATGGTCAAACAACAAGTAGGAGGCATGGAAAACAAAACAGACATACAAGCCTATGGGCACTGACACTATAAAAAATGGTCCCTGCCCACATGGCATGGGGGACAAAGGCAAATGGTGTTCCATTACAAACACACTCACACATTGTCCAGACAAAGGAGGCATGGTACACAAGAGAAAACAGCATTAATTCAGCAAGGCCAAAAATGAAAATTACAGGGCTGAAAGATTTTACAACAACATACATCCTTGAAAGGCATCGTATATATTACCCACCTATACACTGTTTGCTGAAACAAAGATATGAAATACCCCAAAAAACTAATTTTATGATTTAATCCAAAGCCATCAATGGTCTAAATGATGTTTCATTTCAACAGACACCACAGAAACAGTTGTTTCATGCACCCATGACTAGTACTGGCCCTACTGGCTTGAATACCTATTGGCAGACTAGGCCACTTAGTAAATTAAATGAATATTTTAAATGAGTTTAAAAAAAAATTGAGAAAATATAATAAACTGTGCAACATTTTTCCTCTATAAAAGAATAAAAACTACATGCAAATATAACTAGGCCCCTACTGAAACTGCAGGCCATCCTACACAATACATTGTAAAAATCAAATAAAAGTACAAATAATACCTGTTGCGTGCCCTCTATCAAACAGATAAAACACAATTATACAACAGTTTTTGAACACACTTGTGATATCAGAAAAACAAAGTCCTCCAAATCCAATGGCATATAGGCAGCCATCAAACAGAGTGATCCTTCTAGCTCCAAATCCAAACGAGAAGTGACCATCAGGTGGACAAAGGACTGGGAGGAGCCTGCTAAACAGGAACAGGAAGTTGGAGTCTCTGGGGCATTTCGTCCTAGTTGAAAAAAAGTTAATAAAAAAAGGGCTCCTTACACAAGAAAACAAACATAAATGGTCCATTTGAGAAGGTTTTAAACTCCAAATTGCCTGTCAATCGCGCTTGCCTACGATACAGAAGAAGCACAGGAAGTCGCTGGTGTAGCCTAAAGCCACACTAGCAGCTGCAAAATCTCATAGGAGCTGGTGGGTGGCTGAAAAATCTCACGTGTGCTCGCAAGCACCCTGCAATTCTCTTGTCGTCCTCCCCGCAAGTGAAAATTGACGTTACGAGCATGCCAAAAGAAAAAAACTCTGCTCCGCTGCAGAGAGAGTAGTTATCAATACCTCTGCATTCTTGTCAAAATCTGCAAACTCCACAAGCCGAGCAGAGTTTTACACCCAGGCCCTTGAGTTACATGTCCTCCCCATAATCTCCTTCAGAATGCCTTGCTCACTCATTGAGTCACTCACAGGAGTAATCCCAGCAATGGTTTCAGGGGTCAGATCATCTTATAGAATTGACGCCATGTCTTCAGTGAAAAGTCCCAGACTCAAGGTAACACTCTGTCTCTCAGCTCTGGGGGCAGATTGTCTTTTGTCAACATAGGGTACATTCTGTTTCTGATCTCTGACAAGTTTAAAGGCAATTTCCTCATCATGAGTCTGGAATCCGATTCCATTTGGGGTACAGTAAGTGGAACAATATAAGTTGCACAAGAGAGCTTGTCCAAGGAGAGTAACAGGACTGAAATCACACACCACAAATTGAGGATTCTTCTCAAAGGACCCTATCTTGACAGGTACTGTTTCTGAAACCAGCTTAGTCATATGTATATTTGCAAATCCTACAATTTGGGTTCTTTGTCCCGACGGAGTAGGCTGGGAGCCTCTGCTGTTCTCACAGTAGAGCGGGTACCACCAAGGACTATGAGGAATGAAACAGGATTTCCATTCACCTCACTATCCATGAATGGACCACACTGGTCTATCTCTAAGATTGCACCAAGTATGCAACCTTCCACCCCTCCCAGTCTATGTCACTGAGACAGGTATGAGCTGAAATCATTATCTGTTTGAATCATGGAGTACTGTTGAGATGTACTCTGATCACAAAGGGATTAGCGTTTCCATTGGAGATCTGATGTGCAGTGTATATCTGGACATTTACATTTTGTTGCGGCATTGGGGCATGTGGAACCTGCATTACCTGAGCTTGAGGTCATTGGGATTGTGAACTCTCTGTCTCAGAAATTGTTGTGTCTGAATCATATTATTTTCCTGTGATTGTACAAATCCACCATTGTCAACCTCTTTTCCAATAACCATGTTAACAGTATTGAACTGACACTCCTGAGTCCAATGCCCCAACCTGCAGCATACTTGGCAGGGATTAGTCTTCTTCAAAGTCGGCACATCAACACCTATACTCGGATCAATCAGGACCCAACTTCCTCTACCTTGTGGTTGAAACCCATGCTGTTAAAACCCCATTACCACCGTGCATCATCAGAGCTCTCTGCTGATACACTCCCTGCATGGGACCAGCATTCCCAACAAAATGTTGATTCTGACCTCTCTGTGCAGCTTTCATTTGTGCTATTATTAGTTACTCCTTCAATTTCTTGTGTTTCATCTCCAAATCTTTGCTGCAGTACTTAGTGCATCTCAATATCTCGTCAATGAGCTTACTCTACCAACAAATCAAGTGCTGCTGGATCATGGAATTAACATTAGACTTCAATCCATACACAAACAAGTGAACAAAACGTCCCATTATGAAAAAATGTCAACTCATATCTTTCTGTGTCTTATGCCATTGTGTGAGCCAAACACAAGTGTGTAGCCCTACATGTATTGCCTTATTATGACATTGTACACCGTCTGGTGGTGCCTCTTCTACCTCTCTAACAGGTACAGTCATATTTCCCTTCACTAGACTTTGTAATGCTTTCAAGAATGTAATTTTTCAATCAGCAATACTCTTTTCATTGAAACCAGGAAATGAGTTTCACCCACATATCTTTGTTCAGCGATCACAAACAATCCCAGTGTGGCTCTCTATGACATTCTGAACCTAGGCCAGAACAGCTCTACACCAATTGACCTATGCTAGAGTGGTACACAGTGATGTCTATCTCACTCCTTGCAGCAGCTCACCCTCTTTTACAATTTTCACAAGCATGTTTATTGAGCATTTAAGCAAAACAATGCAAGTAATTTCAACAACTAACTTTTTCTGCTCCTCTAAAGAAGTGAAAGGTTATTCATACACACAAGAGGCAATTCTGAACAACACTTTCCGACCTATTCTAACATTTACTGAAAGTGAAATCTCGACTAGAGGAATCTCACTCAGATTGACACAGTTCTTCCCTGTGCACTGAGATCAACTCTACCAACCACATCTCACAGTCACACAAAAATTAAGCGTTATCTCAATAATGCTGTTGACGATGCCTCATGACTAGTGACACAACACAGCAGAGAACTACACCCAGTATCTTCTACACTGCAACCTCTACCATATAAATATATATCTCAGGGTTTTAGGACATGACGGACCAGATAACCACTTCACATTCATTGCTTTGAAGCTCCATACACACACCTCATCTTAAATCATCTCCAATGTTCTGCGGAGAACACCACACAATCATTGCAAAATACCACATTCTAAGCATAACAATTGCAACGCACAATACTATTAATACAATCCTCTGCTGGTAAAAGTTATTTCTGAACCAATAGAACTTGATCAATCCTTCGGCTGAACCATGGGCGTTTGGGTTTGGACTGGGCTTCGTCAATTTCTAAATGTGACACCCTAACTCCCTCAAGTTAGTACTCAATTAATCTTTATTGTCTGATTACTTAAAACCATAACAATTTTTTTAAAAACGTGTATTACATGTATGCTGAAAGTTTAAAAAGCAAGTTATTGATACAAAACAAAATATATAATAATCTTGCTAAGAAATGTGTTAAGGTTAAATGGCCCAAAATTAATTAATTGCCGTTGATGTCCAGAACCTTGAATGGCAAAGGATTGAAGCATCATTTTTAAGATCTAGAGGTTAACAGCCTGACATAAGTGTTTAAAAGGGTTTTAAAATGAGAGCTGTAAGGTATTAAATTTAGGGCAGGAGGCAATGTTCAGATAAACAACACAGGATGATCAAGGATTCTTAAACTGATCAAAGGGCAGCGTGGTGGTGCCACCAGAGGCAAAGTAGTTAGCTGCCCTGTTTTTCCCAAGTTTTTTGGCCGCTCTGGCGAAATTTAGCAAACCGAATGTTCAGCGTTGTGTTTTCTGGGTTCATGGCAGCTATTATTGCCTGTTGGCATGTTCGAACTCCGAGTTTGTTCCATTCATCCCGCAGCAAGGACCTTCTGTCATTAAGCAATGCGAAACATGTCCAGGCCATGTGCTCCATTGCTTCTGAATTATAGCCGTACTCCCTACATTCGGTGTTGACACCAGGGCGACGCCATTCAGGAAAGTGCTTTAAAAAAGGCAATTTTCCCATTCTCAATACCATAAACTTTAGCTTCCTTAAAAGTGCATATGTGTTTGATAGATAAGGTAATTCCACCGCCAGTTTGAAGTCGGAGATAACTGCCCAGGCGTGTTTCTTCTAGACAGTTTTGCCCTGTCAGAATGAAAAGACCAAAGCCGGACACTTCTCTTGATGACAAGTTTTAACGTCTGCTGGGATAGGTTTGTTCCCCAGTATTCCTTGACGCTGAGTAACTGCAGGGAATGTTCCAAATGGCCCAGATGTTTTTGGCTAGTTTGGCTGGTTTGACTGGTCAATATTTCGTTCCAGAGTCTTGCCTTCAGGCTGCCTTCCCGGAAGTTGCACAGTCTATTGCAGTGCTTGATGAACGTGCCGGCCTGGACGCCATGGTGGTCTAATAGGCCGAGTTCTAGCCTGACTTGAGCTGGCGATGAAGATCTTGGCAGGCGCCATGCTCATTTGAAGATTTTGGTTGTTAATTTATTCAGTGTAATACTGATTCCCTACAGCATGATCTCATGCCCGTATGATATGGAGTTAGTAATCTTTGCCTTCATTACCGCTAACAGTGGAGTTAGGCTTGGGCCGAGTAGCTGTTTCGCCAGCTTCGCTGAAGCAAGCCCGAGAGAGAGGGCTTTGCCCTTGCCACTTTTTTCTGCTTTATAAAAGAACCTTTGAAATCCAGAAAAATCCCCAAGTAATTATAAGACGATACTGTATCAATGTTTTTGCCATTAAAAAACCACCCGCCTATCGGCTGCTTCCGCTTCCCGAAGGTGATTGTTTTTGACAAATTTAATTAGAGGGAATTAATTGTTGTGTAGGGGAGCAGCTGGTCAAGTAGCCTCTGTAAACCGACCCTTGTGTGGCTTAGTAACACAAGGCCATCAGCGTATAACAGATTGCTGATGCAGGTTCCGTCTGTTTGAGGGGGGTGGGAGCTAACGTTATCAAGTAAGTAAAATAGGTCTAAGATAAAGAGGCCAATACTCAACCTTGTTTGACTCCACTTGCAGTCTGTATTTTCCTTGAAACATAGGAGCCCTCTCCCAGCTTTATTGGGATCCAAGTGTTTGAATTGAGTTGGATTATGGCTTTTAGAAGGGCAGGCAGTATTCCCCAGTTCTCCAGTTTTTGCCAAAGTTGGCCTCGAGGCACCTGATCAAAGCCGCTTTGAAAATGATGAAGCAGCAGTGGAGTTGAGTACTTTGGGCTGCTGCTTTTTCTGTCAACACGGATAGTGCAAGTAGATTGCTTGCTGTTCCTGACTTGGCCTCAAAGCCGGTCTGGTTAAAGGGGAGGCGCCTTGTTGTTTCAGCCCAGGACGACAGCTCTTCCAATAGAATACTAGCATAGTATTTGGATTCAACGTCAAGAAGAGCTATCATCCTGTAGTTTTTGGGGTCATTTCTCCTACCGCCTTAATAGATGGAATGGATGATGACTCCTTTCCATGACTCTGGGATGTTATGGTTCAGCCTGCAGTATGAAAACAGGGGAGCCAAATGTTCTGAACACAAGTTTACATCTGATTTAAACAGGGCCTGAGGGAGGCCATTGGGACCAGGAGCTCCTTCTGACCTGGCTTTACTGATTGTGCGAGCAATTTGTATCTGAATTCTTCTGGGGCGTCAAAATCTCTGTCAAGGTCTTCTTGCTTGCCTTTTCTGTCATTTATTATTGCTTCCTGTTTGACTAAATTATTATGCCCAGTCTTGCTTATACATTTGGCTTCAAGTAATAGTGGCGCTGATTCAAGTTAGTAGAAAAACATCGTACGTGCCACCAGATTTCATCCAGCGCTTTCTGGGCCCACTTGCTTACTATTGGTCGTTTGACTAACCATTTTCTCCAACTGAGAGATGATGAGAGTTAGCATTAACATCAATCAAAATTAATTTACAGTGCCACCCATTTGGCTACACAATGAGGACCAGGAATTGGTAGCCAGGGTTAAGAAGGTTTATTACAAATTCAAAATCAAGTTAAGATACACAACTCTTAAAACCACAGTATAGAAATACAGAATAGCCACAGGCAATCCTAGCCTGTGAAATAAATTAAGGCAGATTGGTATAGGGCAAACCAGGTATTCAGTCACAGCAATACAAACGATTAAAAGTGGCCCTTAGTCCTCGGAGAAGAGTTGCAATTTCTGTTGTTTCTACTAAAATCTAAAAAGTCTCAATCAGCAATTTCCAGAAAGGAAATTAAAACAAAGTAAGGAAAAATGAAGTAAGGAATGTTTCATCATCTCAGAAGATTGGTCAAGAGTCTTCTATGTGTCAAGGAGGAAGTGTTAGCCTAAGCCACACTTAGGAAAGGATCAAAGTAGGCAGAGAGGTCGAAACCTCTCAATGTTAAGGGCAAATGTTCTGAGCATTCCGGGGAAAGCATAAGGATCTGCAAAGAAGTGTCTGGAAGGCTAAAAAAAAATAATCTGAAAGAAGTCTGGAAAGCATTCATCTAGAGGGGGATATGAATCTCCAACGGTGGGAGCACTAAATTATAACACACAAAGTCCACTAGGTAACACCCCCTTTGTAGGCATCTACTGGTGGCCATTGTTCTTATCCATTCCTCATGTTGCAGAATCCAACCACTCTGGACATGGGAATGACATCTACCCATGCACACATCAGTTTGATACATTAGCTCATTAGGCCTTTCAATTCACTCTCTGGTTCCCCATCAAGGTCTTCTTCTCAGGCTCTCTCCTCCAGCTCTATTAAATTACTGTATCTACTTCACAACTAGCAATGAAAGTAAATCCCTGCAAGAAATGTCACATTAGCAGAAAATGGAAAACAGTATGTATAAACCACAGTGAAATACAGGCCTACTAAAGTCAACTTAAACATTAACTTCAGTAGTGTACATCCTACATTGAATGCACTCTTTAATAGTGATGTCAAGTGCAACACTTACATTAGTTTGTTAAACCATACAAGAAGCATGTGCTAAGTACACATTCATACAGTGTGTCTGTTAAGCATCTGTGACGTATTTCTGACATTGAAAGGTGGGCAATTTTGCGCTTTACCACATATAACGATGATACTCAAATATTATTAACAGTATCATCGTGGCACAAGACATATCTGAGTGACAATAAGAATATATATCATGGTGGACAACATTCAAAAGGCTATTAGAGCATGACAATGTGATTATGCAGGCTGCCTTAGTGTAAAACATAATCATACGATAATATCATCAACGCAAATACAATTGAAGCAATTGTAAAGAATCCAAAGAAAACACTATTGTGTTGTGACACATTGCGAGAAAAGACTTCACATTGTAGAACATCTTATCCTCTTTGACTAGAAAAGATAACACCTAATGAGTTAATAGAATTCACAGTACAGTGAGTGGCTGCTTTTAACATTACATGCACCAATTATAGGAAGCACAACATCTCTATTTAGTCATTTAACCCCTGAGGTAAGACCCTGTTAAAGTTCCAAATTTAGTGAGTTTCTCATTGAGCAAGAGTTTTATGAGTATCAATTTCAGGGTTGAATCTGATGACCTCTAGAATTTGAAAATGGAGTTGTGCTATGTTGTGCTGGTTTTCAAGCCAGTTTGCAGCTAGACCAGAATTATTGTTAAGTATCATGCTTTTATGCTTGGAAGTGCACACCTTTATTTGTCTTTCAGTCTTTTCTAATGTAACTAGACCACATAGGCATTTAAGGCTATAAATAAAAATGTTAGTGTTGCAGTCCTCTGAGTGTCACAGTTTAATGGATTGACCTATTTTTGGATGGTTGGCTGTTTGAGAAGTTGGCCTGGTATATGCTGTCCACTAGTTATAGTGGGCACCTGTACCAGTCCAAACAACCCCTTATTGGTTATAGGTTAAAGACAACCTTTATTGAAAGCTATTCTAGTGGTAGCTATGGAGAGCAGCCTTCAGGCTAAGTCTTGAATGAATGTAAAGCAGCTTGTTTTACCAGTTAATAATCTCTTGAGTGCCTAAATGAAAGCCATCCACACCAGGTATATATATACAATATATGTATTTATTACTAAACACACCCTCCTAGTCTCTTTATGAGACTAGAGGTCAAAACACATAAGTTACACTTCAATGATTACAGTAAAATAGCACAAATACAGGTCAGGCCCTAGGGGCGTGCCAAACTATATACTAAAATAGTGGTATAAGAACCACGACTTAACTAGACACAAGGCCTAGAGCCTGTAGAATCGATGGGACCCCAAGGAACCACCCAAGGTAGTGACACAGGAAGTTCTAGGGTCAACACCCACGGGAGCATCGGAGTACTTGTGTTACCTCACCCAGGGAAGCCGAGTTCATAGGTGTGAAATGGTGTCGGGCCGCGTCGTCCATTTCAATGGAAGCTGGCGGAAGAAGTGCTGCTGCCTGGAAGATGCAAAGTGTCCGAAGAGATCCAAGCCTGGATCGAAGATGAGAAGAACCTGAAAGCAGAGAGGACAGAGTCTAGGCCACGAGCCAGTGACCACGAAGGTGATAGGCAAATGCCCACCGATGTCGGGTGATTTCAAGTAGAAGGTGAAGATTGACTCTTCAGCCATGAGGACCATGAGGCGTCGAGGATGACCAGGAGCTGGATTCGAGTTGTCCCACAAAGGATGTCGAGTGCTGCAGCGTCGGTGCCCGGATTGGACACAACAAGCCTTGGCATCAGCAACCCATGCAGAAACAAGAAAGACACTTTGGTGCAGACCAGCAAGGTCTGTGGGACTCACCACTTTGTAGGGAGTCGGGTCATGTCTGGAGCAACCAGGGAAGCCCAAGGAAATTCAAAGTTACCCCCTCAGGGACCCACCAGTCAACAGACCAGGGATCGCGAAAGGACCTCAAGACGAAACACAAAATGGTGGCCCACGGGTCACTCGGGGTGACTAGGCCAACAATCTTTGGTGGATTCAGTGCTTGAGGTAGGGGCTATAAGTGAGCCCAAGCACAACTTCAAGAGACGTCGAGAAGTCAATGCACTTGCATAAATGCACGGGAACCAGTAGTTCCGGTTCCACGCTACTCACAAGGGCTGAGGGTCTCAGCTTTGCTGGGGACTCGGGTTGGCCTCTGAGACATCTGGAAATCCTCTTCCTGGGCTGCAATTACTTTGGAGTCCAGCAGGAGCTTCGATAATGCAGATCGGCAAATTGCTTTGTTGGTGCCTGCCAAGCAGGGGGGTCACTGCTAGACCCCAAGGGAGATTTCTTCAGTTCTATATTCTTAAGTAGAGTGTCGAAGGTCCAGGATTCAGCTTCAGAGTTTTGTCCAGTGATCTCTAAAGTTCTGGTTACAGAGGTTCCTTACTTATACCTAAGGAAGGGATTGAACTAGCTCTGGGGACCCACCTATGGGAGGGTTTGGAAAGAGGGGTGGCTATACCCATTTCCTTTGTCCAGTTTTGCGCCAGTGCTGGGGCTGGAAGCCCCTGAACCGGTTTGAGCTGGACTATGCACAGGGACACCAAATGTGCCCCCAGTGCAGGACTTCAAAGCACTCAGAGAGTGCTCCCACCCAGCTCCAATACACATAAGCCTGTCTGGCAGGTGGTTACACCTCCCCGTGACAGGAAACCTATTGTCCAGGCCTCCCCTGCTGGAGTTTCGGTCAGAAGCAGGAGGCCAGACTGGCTGCAGCATCCATTTTGTGATGCCAGGGCTTTATTAAGTTTCTACAGGGTATACCAGTGGAAACATGTCTCTCCCTCTAGAAGGGTGGAATTCTACCCCCGCCACCAGAACTGGCGGGGGTAGGATTCCAAAGCGTTTGACACCAAACACAACATGTTTGTGTGCAGCCATCCCAAAGTTAGCATTTACCGCAAGGTTATAATGCACTTAAGAGTATGTGGTCAGGCTGCATTACAAACAGCATCAGAGAAGGGGCTCCGAACACTTCAGAGGGGCTCTGCTCATGCAGGGGCACCCTCTCACATAAGAACCAAGCACACTGCCTTCAGGATTGATAAGGCCTGCCATAGGAGTGACTTATAGGTTTATATGTGTGTATATATATATATATATATATATATAGTGATATCGGTAACCTATATCACAGTAAGGGGTGCATGCACCACCGTACCCAGGCTGCAGTAGCAGACCTGTGGTGTCATTTTGGGGGCTTTCCAGGGGTAACATAATACATGCTTCAGCCCCTGGTATGCCTCTGGGGTAACCTATGCCCTGGGTACATAGTATGCCATATACTAGGGACTTATAAGGGCACTCCAGAATGCAATCTGTGATGTACCTAATGTACATGTAATCAATTTAGAGAGGAAGCAGCTAGGCTGGGGCCCTGAATAGCAGGGTCCCAGCCAGACGAAAAACAGTGAAACACCAGTAAAAAGTGGGGGTAAACATGTGAAGCAGATCCTACTCTCCTACACAACCCCCCCAAACGCAGGGACATTAAACTAACCTTGACCAGTTGAGTCTTCATGTTCTAAGTGGAAATATCTGGAGAGTCCATCTGCATTGGCATGGTTACTCCCAGGTCTATGTTCCACTGCATAGTCCATCCCCTGTAGGGAAATGGACCACCTGAGAAGTTTGGGGTTTTCACCCTTCATCTATTTTAGCCATAAGAGGAGCTTATGGTCTGTCTGTCAGCAAAGGCCTCCCTCTCAATGGCTGACCAACGTTTCTTTCTGGGGGTCAACCTTCTGCTTATGAAAGCTACTGGTTGATCCTGACCTTCATCATTCAACTGTGACAGTACAGCCCCTACCCCCAACTCAGACGCATCTGTTTGGACAATGAACTTTTTGGAGTAGTCAAGACTTTGCAGAATGGGAGCAGTGCACATGGTCTACTTCTGATCATCAAATGCCTTTTGACAGCTAACTGTCCACTTAACCTTTTTGGGCATTTTCTTAGAGGTTAAGTCATTCAGGGGTGTCACTATTGATTCATACCCCTTGACAAATCTTCTATAGTACCCAGAAGGCTCTCACCTGAGTCTTGGTAGTGGGAGCAACCCAGTCCTTTATGGTCTGGATTTTGCTCTGCAATGGTTGAACCTGGCCTCCACCTACAAGGTGGCCCAGGTATACAACCTGACTCTGCCCTATCTGGCACTTAGTAGCCTTGATAGTTAGGCCTGCTTTTTGCAGGGCCTCAAAAACATTCCTCAGGTGGACCAGGTGATCCTCCCAGGTGGAGTTAAAGACAGCAATATCATCTAGATATGCTGCACTATAGTCTTCCATGCCTGTAAGGTCTTGATTCACCAACCTTTGGAAAGTGGCAGGTGCATTCTTCAAACCAAAGGCCATTACCGCAAATTGATAGTGCCCACTAGCGGTAGAAAATGCTGTCTTTGGCTTTGCATCATCAGCTAGTCTGATCTGCCAGTAGCCAGATGTCAGTTCAAATGTGCTTAGAAACTTGGCTGAGGCCAAAGTATCTATTAGCTCATCTTCCCTGGGGATGGGATGGGCATCAGTCCTAGTGACTGCATTGAGACCCCTGTAATCCACACAAAACCTCATCTCTCTCTTGCCATCTTTGGTGTGAGGTTTAGGTACCAGGACGACTGGACTAGCCCAAGGGCTATCTGAGGGTTCAATAACTCCCAAATCCAACATATTTTGTACTTCTATCATTATACAGTCCCTGACATGGTCAGGTTGCCTGTAGATCTTATTCTTTACAGGCAGACTGTCCCCGGTGTCCACTTCATGAGTGCACCAGGTGGTCTGAATTTGAGTCAGAGAAAACATATGTCTGTACTGACTGAGAAGTTTTCTGCAGTCAGTGTGCTGCTGGTCAGTGAGGCTGCCTGCCAAGGCTACACCATCAACTGACCCATCATCAGGGTTCTGAGAAAGCAGGTCAGGGAGTGGGTCACTCTCTTCCTCCTGTCCTTCATCAGTAGCCATGAGCAAGCCCATGTCTACCCCGTCAACATATGGTTTTAGTCTGTTGACATGAAGTACCCTGTGGGGACTCCTAGGGGTTCTAAGGTCTACCAAGTAGGTGACCTCCCCTTTCTGTTCAACAATTGTATGGGGGCCACTCCATTTGTCCTGGAGGGCTGCTGGGGCCACAGGCTCCAACACCCACACTGTCTGTCGTGGCTGGTAAACAGTCAGTACAGCCTTTTGGTCATGCCAGACTTTTTGTAAGTCCTGGCTAGCCTCATGGTTTTTAGTAGCCTTTTTCATGTATTCAGCCAACCTGAAGCGGAGACCAAGTGCATAGTCCACTACGTCCTGTTTAGGGGGTTTGAGACGTAACTCCCATCCCTCCTTCACCAGACACAAAGGACCCCTAACAGGATGGCCAAATAAAAGTTCAAAAGGGCTGTAACCAACCCCCTTTTGTGGCACATCCCTGTAGGCAAACAAAAGGCACGGCAAAAGAATGTCCCATCTCCGCCTAAACATCTCTGGGAGACCTTTGATCATGCCCTTTAAGGTTTTGTTGAATCTTTCAACTTAACCATTGCATTGTGGGTGATAGGGTGTGGTGAACTTGTAGTTCACTCTACACTCCTTCCACATAGCAGTTAAGTAACTTGACATAAAGTTTGCATCTCTGTCAGATACTACCTCCTTAGGAAAGCCTACTCTTGAGAATACACCCAAGAGAGCTCCTGCCACAACAGGTGCTGTAGTGGTCCTTAGGGGAATGGCTTCTGGGTACCTGGTGGCATGGTCCACCACCACCAGTATAAACCTATGCCCAGATGCTGTCGGAGGATCAATGGGACCAACAATGTCAATCCCAACCCTCTCAAAGGGAACCCCCACCACAGGTAGTGGTATCAGGGGGGCCTTTGTGGTTCCACCTGCCTTGCCACTGGCTTGGCAGGTCACACAGGAACGACAAAGCTCCTTAGTGTCTTCAGACATGTGGGACCAGTGAAAGTGAGGGACAACAAGGTGTCCTACTAGGGGAATATCATGGGCGAGTGTCAATTGGAAGCCCCTAAACTTCAGAGGTATAACCAACCTCCTGGATGCACCAGGCTTGGGGTCTCTACTCTCTGAGTAAAGGAGTCCATCATCCCAATAAATCATATGGGTGCCACTAGCATTCCCAGCAGCCTCATCAGCAGCTAGCTTTCTGAGGGGTTCAAGAGAAGGGCAGGTTTCTGCTCCTAGCTCAGATCAGACCTGGTAGGGCCCCCTGTCCCCAAGAACTCAACCTGGTCAGGTTCAAACTCCTCTGGGACAGTTCTTTCTTCAGGCTCAGGATCATCTCCCTGAGGAGACTGATGTGCATTCTGAGTCAGGTGGGAAGGTACTGCCTTAACCCTACTGCTCCTCCTCTTGGGAGGCACCTGGTCCATTATTCCAGAATCTAGGGCCTGTCCAGTGTTGGACATTTTGGCCTGTGACCTAGTCACAGCAAAGACATGAGCAGGCATCCCTAACATTTCTGCATGTGTCCTCAGCTCCACTTCAGCCCAAGCTGAAGATTCTCGATCATTGCCAAGCAAGCACTGTACTGGTAGGTCTGCACTTACCACAACCTTCTTAAGGCCAGTTACCCCTCCCCAGGAGAAGTTAACAACTGCCAGAGAATGGTCTGTTCTGACATTGCTAGCATTGGTCACTTGGTACATCTCACCAAGTATAATCTGCCCCGTATCCAGAAGATCTTTTGTCACCATTGTGACACTTGCTCCTGCGTCCCTGAATGCCAAAGCCTCTCTTCCATTTATCAAAGGCTGTTGTCTGTATTTGCCCAAATTACTGGGACTCACAAAGGGGGACATATTCATGCCCCCATCACAGACTATAACAGCCTGAGTTGGAACTCTGACTAGGCCAGAGTCCATCTCAGAACCCAGGGTCAACCCTACTACACCCTTATTCTGAACATTACCACTACCAATTGTAGCTGTACTAGGCGGAACAGTTGCCTTAGGGGCAATGGTGGCTGGAGTAAATTCTTTAGACTTGGTGCAGTCACTCGTCCAGTGAGTTTTCTGCTTACAGATTTTGCACCATGGTTTCTTTTGGCCTTTTCCCTTGTTAGACTGTGAATCCCCACATGAAGAAGATTTTTGGGGGCCTTGTGACGACTATTTAAATTGTCCAATGTTACTCCTATTAAATTATAATAATAAATTCCTCAGAGAGTGAATTATCTTAACTTTGACTTTAAAAATATTAGGTAGGAATTTGGTAATTCCCTAGGCAAACGTTGTTTGAAAACCAACTGGGAATCATTACAAAGTGTCCAGCCTTTGTCACATTTTAGATAGGCAGTGTAATGTCCAGATGTTGTGGAAGGACCATCATGGAAAATTATTGCAATTGCTACAAAAGTCCTTCCTGATATTGATAGTTGTGTTGCTACAAATTGCTTTATTAAAGTATCCAATTTTATTCCATCAGCTGTACAACGTTGCATCATTAAAATTATGTATTGTCCATATTTTTAAAAAAATAATCTGGATAACATGTCCGATTTACATTGGCTACACTCCATGTTTTGATTTGCACCTTTAACTAATTTATTGAAAGACACTGATTTACAGTCTGGTAATGTTAAATACAAAAATCTTTCAGTGTCTACATTAATGCTAGATATATACATGCAATTTTCACAATGATGTTCCCATTTGTAAGAAAGGCCAAAAATATTTTCTATTTCTACACCTTCGTTTTCGAAAATGGTAAGCATATACATGAAAAATTCCAGAGCATCTTGTTGGATATTTTGTGTAAATTGTGTAGAACCAGAACACACATCCAAAAGATTACGAACATCTGAAACAGTTTGTATTTTACTTGTATCTGTTGTCAATTTTTCATAAACAGAATGCAACAGAGAACAAAATCTTTTTTCCCGATTCTGCATAATTTGTTCTTGCAAACTTTCAAGATATAAAACAACATTGACCACTACATTAGCATTGCAGTTGACACCAGAACTATTTTCAAACTGATAACCAACAATCTCTTCAATAGTGTCCTTTTTCTTTTTACTTGCTATCACAACATTATCTTGTTCTTTTCCCTTCTCTACACCTTCACTACAGATATTCTCAAACCTTCTTTTTCGACCAACCACACACTTTTCAAATACAGGATATTGACCTAAATTGGGTGCATACGCCCTTCTTAACCTATTATACTCTTTTACACAGTTTGCATCTGCAGCAACCTTTGTCTCATCAAAATCAATCAAAAACAAACCAGATAATGTTCTGACTCACGACAAAGCAACATATGCCATACCCTCTTTAAATACGGTAGATCCAATGTTCACCAATGCACTGTCTATACTTAATCCTTGAGATTTATGAATAGTCACTGCATATGCCAGAGAAAATGGAAATTGCTTCCTACGGACATATAAATCTTTAACAAGCAAAAAACTAACTGAACAACAACCAATTTCTTTAACTTCTTCAATCTGATCAAATTTAATTTTAAAAAATTCAATTCCTTCTTTTTTCTGATAATTAACAAAATCCACCACTTTACCCGTTGCTCCATTAACTAAACCTTTTTCTACATCCAAATTACACCTTAAAATTACCCGACAGTTTACACATGCATATAGTGTCTTTTCTAAACCAGCTGTTTTAGATATAGTTTTTCTAAAGAATCCAGATTTGTTTTCAACTTTCCCGTCAAAATAATAGTGATTCCTTCATGCTCTATTTTATCGATGGCTTCCATTTTTATAATTTCTTCATTTTCCAGTTTCAATAGTTCTTCGTTGAATATAGAACACTCGTGCAGTGTTGGCATTAAGCAGATCACTGAATTATTTTCTGCAATTTTCATGTACACTTTCTCAGGAACTACATTTTCATTTGGAAACAAATTGGAAAGTAATCGACTCTCCAAAGCTTGTTTGCCATGTTCAGTCAGAAGTCCAATTCTTATTTCTTTAAGAATACTACCATATTCAGCATAATTTGCCTGTCGAATATTTGTTGTCAGTTCTTTGTATTCAAAATATGTCCAAATGTTCACGTTACCAACACTACCAAGAGACTTTCTGGTATCGTCACGTGCAAGTGTTTTAAATACCGGTTGTCCTTTTACCTGAGTCAGTTGCAGTAGCGCTCCAAAAACTATGATGTGTTTTCCTCCAAATAAAACGTCATACTCTGTTTTAAGAATTTGCTGCATTCTTAAATGCACAAAGGCAAGCATCAAGTTTGAGACCAGGCTTACCTCATTAATAATGAGACGTTTCATTTTCTTCAGGACTCTTGAAACTTCACAACAAGCTTCTCCAGATAGCTTGTGGTATTCCAATTTGTTCTCATGCTCTGCTGGTAGCATTAGTAAACGATGTAAAGTAATTCCTTTAATGTTATGTGCTGCCAACACAGTTGGAGCAGTGACAACAAAAGACAAATGCGACTCAGTTGTTGTCTGCAGATAACTTGTAATTACTTTCATTAAGAAACTTTTTCCTGTTCCAGCTTGACCACTCACATACATTCGGGTAGGTTGAAATGATGTACATGAGCATCCTTTCTTTTCATGAAGTAATTCATGGTCAATCTGCTCTTTCACTTGTTGATATATTTCTTTCTGTTCAACATTTAGTTGTTCTTCCAAGTTTCCTAACTGTATTACATCTTCTTGAGCTTGATACATTGCTGGTTCCACCTCATTCATGGCAATTGCTGCTTCATTTTCAACAATTGGTTGTCCTAGTGGATCTTGACTCAGTGCAGCAGAACTTTGACTGTCTTGAGAACTGTCTCCAGCAATCTCAGCTGCAATTTTAGCTTCTTGATCAATTTCATCATTAAACATTTTCACATAATTTGCAAAAGCACTGCATTGTATGGTATCTTTACAAGCATTACATGAACCTTCATAGCTCAGAAAATCTCCAAGTAATTCCAGTTCTGAACGCCACGGTTTGAACATTTGCAAAAGGGCTAAATAGTAAAACTCTCTTTTGTCAGCAGTGTCGCAACTCAGTTTCCTGTGATTAATTAAATTTCCTTTCCTCTGTTTTACCAGACATCCTTCGGAACCAATCACTGCATATTTTTCATCATTGATGTTCTCTGTAGTATTCCGTTTAAAAGTGTAGTTTTGCAGCACTTCATAGAGACACATGTTCTCAAGATGATGATTTCTGTTTGGGTAATATGTGTCCAACATATTCTTTTTTAAAATATCTGTACTTTCTGGTTCTTTTTCAGCTAAATATTCAACTTCTTGAACAGATTTCATTACCCGATTTCGCATTGCTGCAAGACCTAAACTCACCCAAATGATTCTTCTACTTTTGGAGTATAGACTTGCAGATGATAACCGATCTGAGCATTCATATGCTCCAATTTCACGATGCGATAACATCTTCAAACTGAAACTGCATAATTTCTTATTTAGAGTCTTCTCGTGAGAAATCTCTTCCCACATTTCTTTCAATTACGTCTTTTCTTATTTAGTAATGTAGGACGTTACATATCGAGCAACAGCAATGGAATTGTCCGCAACATACTGAATATCCATGTTAGCGTTCCACATGGATAAAATAACTGGATTGTAGTCATTTATGTATTTTGACTCTTCGCTTCTTCTTAAGTTGTAGGTATTTTTTGGAGACTTTCTTGTGATGGTATAAAACTGTTCACTCTTCCTTTGGATAATACAGGACGTGGAAATCCAAAACGACATTTGGTATAGAACTTATCCTTTGACTTGTACTTTCGTCGACAGTATTTTCCACACCTATGGCTTTGGAATCGTAAGACTTGTTGTTTTAAGGTTTTATCTTCTCCGCTATTTGGTACGGCACATGTGGCATAATCTTCAATGAAAGACAAAACAGTTTAATCTGAATCTGTTCCAAATTTTGGGGCGTCCTTGATCCATAACAACATATGTATATGAGGAGCACCTCTTGCTTGATACTCCTTTCTCCAAAAGAAATCCACAACTTCTCCAAGAGGAGGATTCTTTTTATTGCAGATGAAAGACATCATAGCTTCAAATCTATGATTGAAATTTCTGCATACATTAACAGGATCCAAACAGCACAATTCTCCAGGTGTCTTGTATTCAATATTTTTTATATTGGAATTTGCCTCTCGAAGAAATTCAAGTAAATCATCCCAAGCATACTCAGCACAGCTTAGTGTAACAAACCATGTAGGATTTCCCAAGTTCCGTAGCATACATTTCAGTTCTCCATGATGACGGTACCAATATTCATTAGTCCCACGCTGACATGCCATCAGATTAATCAACTGAGATTCTAAATGATCATCTCTCTGATGCACTTTATCCATAAAATCCTTTGCAGTTACATTTTGCAGATGCATTCCAGTTTTTAAAATGTGATTTACTGCATATGAAAGTCCAGACAAGTCACTTTCAAACAGAAGATGAAATATATAAGGGATACATTGTCGAAATCTTGGATCCTCTGCATATAATCTTGTTGTCGGACATTCAGATGCAGGAATCAGCACAGGACGTTCATCATATCGTCCACCTTTTCCTGTTGGAAACAACTGCGGGAAACAACGAGCTTCCAAGCTCTCTTCCCATACACTCATGGGACTTCCTCTTGCTTTTTTCATTTGGAACAACTCAATCGTATTCCCCATCACATCTTTGGAATGAAGTGGATGTACACTGTAATGTTCATAGATTTCTTCACATCTGGACATGTCCACTTATTCAATTTGTCCACTTAATATTTTAGTATCTTCTGCTAAATCTATTTCTTCTTCTCCTACAAACACATTTCTATAGTACTCATTATTTTTTATCAGCTACAATGATGCCTTTTGCACTTTTCTAACATCCACTAACTCTTGCCAGATTGTCTTATTCTTAGTAGGAACACCATTAACTAGAATGGCTAGTGGTTCATTTTCTGCATGGTCTACACTAATAGTTTCAATGTTTTTCTTTAAATCTAACGGTAAATACACAACTCTTCCTTTCAATCCTCTTTGTAACTCTGATGGAGGTAATATACCTGTTTTAGGCTCCATACGAACAATAGCCTGAAACGGGTGCACACAGTGAATGAGAATAGACTCATACGTATTTAAATCTATCCGCTCTGGAGGAATAGCAACCAACTCTAGATTATTATGAACAGCTCTAGCAGGCATTTTATTCTCATCTAATTTGTTATAACAATATTTGCAAATACGCTGCTCAGATCCCAAATCAAAACAATCCTCTACCAACAAATAAGTTGCAAAATCCTTCTACTTACCATTATTTTCTGTTTCACTTTGTAAATACAGATTGACACTCCTAGTATGATTTTTATAGTGACTTCGCCGACAACAAATACAAGAAACATTTGGTCTTTCACCTGAAATTACCTTAAAATTTATGATTTGATCTTCAAAATGTTTTGTAATCACGGGTTCTACATTGTCTTCAACATTTTGTTCTACTAATGTGTCAGTTTCTGCACTCTCTTGCTGAGGACCAAAGTAACAAAACTCAATATCATCACAAACCTTCTTCATATCTGATACTGACCCACGCAAAAGAGCACTGTTCAACTCATTTAATATTAGTGCTGGACTTTTTGCATAATACAATCTTCTCACTAACTTCCGCATTTGAGTATGATGTACTGCTAACATCCTGAACATCCTGAAATGGTGAAAAACACTTTGACAAACTTTCCTAGAAAGACAAGCCAGAGAATGACCTTGCAAACCATTATATTTTCTCACTCTGCAAGGGTCTAGTCCTTGCAACACCTAAATCTTTTATTTAACACTTTTTTTACTATTTGCTCGTAAAAAACTACATAATGTATCAATAGATTCTTGTCGTACACTACAAATACTACTGCAATTCCAAGTGTACACAGGTTGTTTAGGACGTCTCCCTAGAACCTCATCAGCTATCACTTCTTCTGCATTTCTTTCAACCATTTTCTCTTTGTCAATTGGACAACCATCTCTAACCTCATAACCTCGACCACTGGTGTCAACTGCCTGCAATAAATTATTGCTCTATAAATAACTCTCCTCATGAAAGAAAGGCTCTGAACTGGAACTGTGTTTCCATTCTCCCAAAAAAACATCCAAGAATTTGTTCTATTAATTACTCTTTTCCTCCTACTTTTGGCCTTCATTAAATGGATTGGTTCATCTAGTGATCGAATTCTGTTTAATACTAAAATAAATAGTTTCCTTTTTACTTTAAAAGCCTTTTCAACAATGGTTTTAATATGCTTCTTCTTTTTATAAAATAGAGCTCTCTTTTTATATTTCTTCACATCTTTCAGCAAATTATGTACTACTCTCTTGTAAAAATATTTTTTTGTGTATTTCCTTATACTGATTTTGCCTTCTTTTACCATACTTCGTCTCCTTTGACTGTCCATTTGCTTTTTTGCCTTTCCTATTATTTTGAATTTTTTCTCTAGTTGAAGCATTCTCAGAGGTTTCAGCATTCTGTATATGCTGTCTGGTCCTACAAACATTTTTAATAAATTGCTTTGTGATCTTACCAGAAGATTTTTTCTTTTTAGCCACATTATGTTGTTCATTCAATAATTTTCTCTATTTTATAGGTGAAAAACAGTATCTGTAAAAAATAATCACAAATAAATGTATATTAACAACTTTAAAATGTATACTTTTCTATTACTGTACAAACACATTTTATATAAATACTGACTAAGAAACTATAGCCCTGAAGCACAACTGTGTAGGGGTGGGCGGAATTTGCGAAATTCACTTTCGCAAATTATCGCGAAAATGTTAAAAATCTCCGCAAACACGCGGAAATATTGCGAAGATGCAGAAGTTTTTTTCCCGCCCGTTCGCGGTATTTTCTGCGTGGTCGCGGCTCGCCAACTTACCCATGCGGTTGTTCGAGGGTGCGGCCATCTTGTTTTCACTTGTCTCGCGGTGCATGATTGCGAGAAGAAAGACGTGATCGCGCGACGCATGACATTACTGCGGGTGTGAACTGTCGCGAGACAGCGCAAATGGCTACCAACAATCCAACATCTCGTGGAGAACGCGACCGGATCTGGAATGCGGGGATTCAGGTAAGGCGATCGCGCTCACGCGAGAAGGTATTATTTTACAGCGCGAGCAAGAAACAAATTATCGCTAAGCTGCGGAATGCGGAAATTTTGACATTTTCGTGCTTTCCGCGGAACGCGAAAATGCCAAATTATCGCAATTTCCGCGAACGGAACGGAACGGAATTTTGGCCCAGGCCTACAACTGTGACTATGGTTAAAACACTACATGCATAGTGCATACTACTTTGAAGCAGTTCATGCCCTAAAGCCTGCCTCACTCAAAGACTACATGCTTACTGACTGAATGATTACAGTACTATAAGGAGAGACACTGGGTGAGTGGCAGGGTGTTTGCTTGAAGTGTATGGATACAGACTGGGATATTGATGGTGTGAAAGACAAGTGTGTAGGTGATTAGAGACCTTCATGCATAGTGGATACGTGTTTGAATCAATCCATATGTTAAGGCCTGTCTCACTCCAATAGTACTTGGATACTGACTGAATGTTTTGAGTATTGCAAGGAGAGTGCCAGGATGAATTTATAAGTATTTATTTTTTGGCGCAGTAAATACATTAGTACATGGTGCTGAATAAGTCACTGGAGAAGTATAAGGGGAGTGACAGGGTGTTTGCGGGAACTGTATGAATACTGCCTGGGGTGTTGAAGGTGTGAAAGACAAGTGTGTAGGTGGGTAGAGACCTGCATGCATAGTGGATAGACGTTTGAAACAGTCCATGGAGTAACACTTGGATCACTGCAAAACTACCTGAGTACTGACTGAATCATTAGAGCACTAAAAACAGAGTGACTGGGTGAATCTTTTTAAGTTTTTGGGTTTTGGCACGGTGAATAGATTAGTACTTAGTGCCAAATGAGTCAGTAGAGGTGTGCAATTGAAGTGACAGAGTGCTTACTGGAGTTTATAGATAATGACTGGGAAACTGAAGGTTTGAAAGACAATTGTGTTGGTACTTAGAGGCCTCCATGCATAGTGGAAACAAGTTTGAATCAATCCATGTGCTAAGGCCTGCCTCACTCCATTCTTAGGTACTGACTGAATGATTAGACTATTGCAAGAAGAGTGCCTGGGTGAATTTATAAGTGTTTCAGTTTTGGCGCAGTGAATGCATAACTACATGGTGCTGAATAAGTCACTGGAAGAGTGCAAGGGGACTGAGAGGGTGTTTGCTGGAAATACATGGATATTGACTGGGGAATTCAAGCTGTTACAGACAAGTGTGTAGTAGGTTAGAAGTCTGCATGCATACTGGATAGACCTTTGAAGCAGTCCATGTGGTAATGCATGGATCACTGTATGAGTACCTGCGTACTGACTGAATCATTAAACTACTGCTAAGAGACTGCCAGGATGAAACTTTTAAGTTTTTCGGTTTTGGCACAGTGAATAGATTAGTACATGGTACTGGATCAGTCACTGGAGGAGTGCAAGATGAGTGACAGGATGTTTATTGAAGTATATAGATACTGACTATTAAATTAAAGAAGTCAAAGACAAGTGTGTAGGTGACTAGAGGCCTGCATACATAGTGGATAGACGTTTAAACAGTCAATGAGCTAAGACCTCAGACACTGCATGATTACCTGGGTACTAACTGAATCATTACACTACTGCAAGGAGATTGCCTGGGTTAATCTTTTTAAGTTTTTGTGTTTTGGTGCAGTGAATAGATTACTACATAGTGCCATATGAGTCAGTAGAGGTGTGCAAGTGGACTGAAAGAGTGTTTACTGGTGTTTATAGATACTGACTAGTTAATTCAAGAAGTGAAAGACAAGTGTGTAGGTGACTAGAGGCCTGCATGCATACTGGACAGACATTTGAAGCCCTCCATGGGCTAAGGCATGGGTCACTGCATGAGTACCTGGGTACTGACTGAATCATAAGAGTACTGCAAGGAGAGTGCCTGGATGAATCTTTTCAGTTTTTGGGTTTTGGTGCAGTGAATAGATTAGTACATGCTGTTGAATGAGTCATTGGAGGTGTGCAAGGGGAGTGACATGGTGTTTATTGGAGTATATAGATACTGACTGGGCAAATGAAGGTGTGAAAGACGATTGTGTAGGTGGTTAGAGGCCTGCATGCATAGTGGATAGACATTTGAAGTAGTCCATGTGCTAAAGCCGGGTTCACTACATAAGTACCTGGGTACTGACTGAATCATTAGTGAACTACAAGGAGAGTGCCTCTGTGAATTTATAAGTGTTTGGCTTTTGGCGCAGTAAATGGATTAGTACATGGTGCTGAATGGGTCACTGGAGAAGTGTAAGGGGAGTGACAGCGTGTTTGCGGGAACTGTATAAATACTAGGGGTGGGCGGAATTTGCGTAATCGCGTTACGCAAATCTCCGCGAAACGGTAAAAAATCTCCGCGAACTCGCAGAAATTCCACGAACACGCGGAATTGCTTGTTTGCGATGCTTTTTTCCTGTTCACAATCGCTGTTTGCGTGCTCGGGGAGAAATATCTTGCGAACACGCATTTTGAGAACGCGAACAAGCAAAAATTTCACGAAGTCGCGGACAGCGGAATTTTGGGCAATTTCGCGTTCTCCGCAGAACGCAAAATTACCCAAATTCTGCAAATTCCGCGAACGGAACGGAATTTACCGCCCAGGCCTCATAAATACTGACTGGGATATTGAAGGTGTGAAAGACAAGTCTGTAGGTGGTTAGAGGCCTGCATGCATACTGGACAGACATTTGAAGCAGTCCATTATCTAAGGCCTGGGTCACGGCATGAGTACCTGAGTACTGACTGAATCATTAGAGTACTGCAAGGAGAGTGCCTGGATGAGTCTTCTAAGTTTTGGGGTTTTGGCACAGTGAATATACATGGTGCTGGATGAATCACTGGAGGTGTGCAAGGGGAGTGAAAGGGTGTTTATTGGAGTATATAGATACTGACTGGGCAAATGAAGGTGTGAAAGACAATTGTGTAGGTGATTAGAGGCAAGCATGCATAGTGGATAGACGTTTGAAGTAGTCCATGTGCTAAGTCCGGGTTCAGTACATAAGTACTTGGGTACTAAATGAATCATTAGAGTACTACAAGGAGAGTGCCTCGGTGAATTTATAAATGGTTGCGTTTTGGCGCAGTCAATGGATTAGTACATGGTGCTGAATTAGTCACTAGAGGAGTGCAAGGGGAGTGACAGGATGTTTGCTGGAAGTGTATGGATAATGACTGGGGAATTGCAAGCATGAAAGACAAGTGTGTAAATGGTTAGAGGACTTCCTGCATAGTGGATAGGGGCTTGAAGCAGTCCATGTGCTAAGGCCTGGTCAGAGAATGACTACTTGGGTACTGACTGAATGATTAGAGTACTGCAAGGAGAGTGCCTGGGTGATTTTATAAGTGTTTGGGTTTTGGCGTAGTGAATGGATTAGTACATGCTGCTGAATGGATCAGTAGAGTAGTTCAAGGGCAGTGACAGGGTGTTTCCTGGAACTGTATTGATATTGACTGGGGAATTGAAGGTGTGAAAGACAAGTGTGTAGATGGTTAAAGGACTGCATACATAGTGTATAGGCCATTGAATCAATCCATGTGCTAAGGCCTGCCTCACTCCATTACAACATGGATATTAACTGAATGTTTACAGTATTGCAAGGAGAGTCCCTGGGTGAATACATAAGCAATGGCTAGCTTCTAATTCTACCAAAACTTGAGAACAGGAAAGGTTTTTAAGCAGTTATGTGTATGCAAAGATATGAAGTACCCAAATGCTTCTCTCACAATGGTTACCCAAATGCACACAGACTCACAGTGCGATTCTAGCCAAGCAACACTATCCCTAGGAGTTTACCAAAACTCATTCACTACTGTGGAAGGGGTAAGGGGACTGCACACAATCTACACATTTCAGTACTGCACTTTAGTGTCAAAGTCTGACTCATTTTATCAATGCATAAGCAAAGACTGGCTTCTAATGCTACTAAAACTTGACAACATGACAGGTTTTAAAACAGTAATCTGTCAGCAAATACACAATGTTACCAAATGCTTCTATCACAATGCTTACCCAAATGCACACAGACTCACAGTGTGATTCTAGACAAGCAACACTATCCTAGGAGTTTACCAAAACTCATTCACTACTCTGGAAGGGGTAAGGGGACTGCATACAATCTACATATTTCAGTACTGCACTTTAGTGTCAAAGCCTGACTCATTTTATGAATGCATAAGCAATGACTGGCTTCTAATACTACTAAAACTTGACAACATGACAGGTTTTAAAACAGTTATCTGTCAGCAAATACACAATGTTACCAAATGCTTCTCTCACAATGGTTTGCCAAACGCACACAGGCTCACAGTGTGATTCTAGACAAGCAACAATATCCCTTGGACTTTACCAAAACTCATTCACCACTCTGGAAGGGGTGTCTACATATTTCAGTATTGCACTTTAGTGTCAACGCCTGACTCATTTTATGAATGCATAAGCAATAACTGGCTTCTAATACTACTAAAACTTGACAACATGACAGGTTTTAAAACAGTTATCTGTCAGCAAATACACGATATAACCAAATGCTTTTCTCACAATGCTTACCCAAATGCACGCAGACTCACAGTGTGATTGTAGACAGCCAACTATCCCTTGTACAAAATACATTTACTAATCTACAAGATGTAAGGTGACTGCACACATTGCAGAAAATGTTTCTACTACACATTAGTACCAAAATGTTTCTCTCAAAATGATTCCTAAATGCACAGACTCACTGTGTGATTCTAGACAAACAACACTGTCCCTTGCACTATACCAAAACACATATCTTAATCTATGAATACTACATTTTAGTGTAGAAACATGACTCATTTTGCAAATTCATAACCAATGACTGGTTTCTAATTCTACCAAAACATAAATCAGCACAGTTATCTGTCTGGAAACACATGAAAAACACAAATGCTTATCACAGAATGGTTTCTACATGCACACCCACTGTCAATAAGATTGTAGACAAAAAAAAGTACTCCCTGCACTTTAGCAGGAGAAATACATTAGTCTGATTAAAATCAAAATAGACCAAATACATCACCTTACAATTAAATAACTCACCTTTCAAGTCGTTTTGTAGATTAAGACGTATATCAGTCACACACCAGATTTTCTTATACAGAATCTCTGCACTGTGCACCTGTCAGCAAAACCAAAGAATGCCAAAGTTTCCCTCTCATTTTGCACACATATACATGTAAACATCAAATCACATTCCTTCCCACATTAATTCAAAAGCTAACACACATTTCTATTGGTTAAACATTTCAACCGTTTCCAAATTACATACATTTGAACCCTACCCCCAATCTGCCTTCTGCCTGTTACCATACAAACAGGTAATGGAACACTGAACTGAGCACACAGGTCACAAGTTCAGCACACAATGTTGCTAATCAAAACAGCAAGTGTGCTTGACTTTTCAACATATCAGCTTATCATACATAATGTTCCTTTCAATCAGCTTTTGTTAACCAATAAGAATCATGAGTTTAAAAAAACAGAAACATGCACCCTAGTTTTCAGTGTAGAAGGTTGTCAAACAACCAATGATTTCTTGTCTTTTTTCAAAACTGCATCTTAGCCAACATTTTAGAAAAATCTTACTTTTCAAACTGCCATTTTATTTACAGAGAACATCTGAGTGCATCCAGACCTCCCTTCAAGATGCTTAGAGTCTGGATTGTGGGACACAGCTATATTTTCTGGAGCCAAAGTTATGCAGAAAACAAAGGCATTCACAAAGACCTAGGTTTGGCAAATGTAGACATTAAATGGATTGGACAGAGAGGGTTAAAGTGGCACCAATTGATGCCATTGGTAAAATCCTTTATGCATCTCCAACACCCTGACCTCATAATAGTGCACTGTGGTGGCAATGACCTAGGCACTTTGACTGGGGTAGGTCTGGAAATGCTTATGAAGGACACCTTTACAGAATTGATTTCACTTTTTCCCAAAACTGCCTTTGTGTATTCTAACATATGCCAAAGGCAGAAATGGAACTGGTCCAATCATTTTTGTCCACAGATTGGGAAAGCTAGGAAACATGTGAATAAATGTGTTTCTGCTTTTCTCCGAGACTATAGAATGGGGTCCATTTACAATAACAATCTGCGCTTTCATATGCAAGAGATGTATAGGAGAGATGGAGTACACTTTACTGATGAAGGAAACAGAGTCTTCCTCAACAACTTTAGACTCTGTATAGGTAGTTACTTATAAGTTCCAAAAACTCTCAATGAACACAACGGCTCTTTTTAGAACCACTCAAGAACAAAACACTTAAGCTTGATGTTTATCTCCCAAAAATTTCAGTTTATTTCTCTTGGAGTCCTGCACCCAACACGTTAGGAACCACACACCCTACGCGAGAGAAAACGTGCACCCAACGAGTTAGGATGCGCGACTCCTAATTTTACCGTTAAAGCCCCTATCACTAATTTTTATTATCCCCGGGGAGTCCATCCCCCGGGGTTTATTAAAACACGTTGGGGACCGTGGGGGGAGCCCCAACGCCCCCACGGTCCCAGCCGGCTCCCTGCATCCTTCGGGACCTTGCATTGCTTTTCCACATGGGGAGCTGCTGACATGCAGCTCCCCATGTGGAAAAGCAATATTGTTTGGAATTTTGAAAGACAGAGCAGGTTTCCCTGCTCTCTCTTTCAAAATCCAAATGAAGTTTGCTATGGGAAGGCGGGAGACTCCCACCCTCTCATAGCAAACAACAGTGTCCTGGGGTGGGTACCCCAGGACACTGTAGGAGCCGGCCCTGGGATGTGGCGGTCCCCAGGGCCCTCGAGGGCTCCAGGAAGGGTTCCATGCAGCCCCCCTGCCTCAAACAATAAAGCCCCGGGGTTGGTGGGGCCGTTCAGCCCACCCACCCTATCTAGTTTCTAGCCCTGGGGGGTAGTGGTCCCTGGGGCTGTGGGGCCCCCCTGGGCCCCCCATTAATTTTTACAGATTTTGCCCCCCCCGGGGTCTAATTATTAAGGAAGCGTGGAAGCCCGCGCTTCGGGGTTTTTTTTTTCTGGCAGGATCCGCGCACCCTGTGCTCATTTTGCCGTTTAAAAAAAAACATAAAAAAGGCAGGCCCCAGGGGGTCCTTCTGGGACCCCCTAAGCAACACTAGAGGGTCAGAGTATTTCTTCCCTGCCCCCTTTACATCTTTCACACACTTATTTCCCTTATTTAATCAGCCTCACTTCTACCGAGGCACAAAATGGCTGCCAACAGTTCCTGGTTTCGAATGTAGACAGACACTTGACAGCCGATTAGCATTCAGCGCGTGATCGGGAGGGTGCGCACACGTTTTGCAGAGGGTGCGCTCAGGGTGCGCATAGGGTGGGCGGATCCTCTGAGGCCATAGATATATCTATTCTTTTCTCAGGAACTACTAAATGGATTTACACCATTTATGCAAAAGGCACGAGTCTGAACTGAGGACTACCTCTTTGCCAAATTTGGTGTAATTCCGTTCAGCAGTTCGGGCTGAAGCTGCGTCAACAGGTCCTATGGGAAATTGCATGGGGAAAATGTGTTTTGGAACCCCCCCTTTTTCTCAGCCCCTGCTTGACGAATCACCATGAAACTTTCAGGATAGGAGCAGACCGGAGCTGGCCAGAAGTTCACCAGTTATAGATAGCAGAACTAACAAAAACTTGCACCCCCTCCATGCACGGCTTATGACCTCACATATTACATCACTCACAACATGATCTGTGACATTATTTATGACATCACTGATGACATCTCAAATGACCTCATTGATGACATCACTGATTACATCATCCAGTCTCCTTTTGTAACTGAGTATAGCATTAGAGCTCTGATTGTAAGTTCAAAATATCTCAGAAGAATGAGGCATAATTAATGTCATCAAAGAAAAAATCTCCCTTAACTGTAGAAAGCATGGGTTGGGTGCCATATTAACCCTATACCATACACTTCACAGGAAGCATAGTTCAGATTAACAATCAACCACAGATATATTAGAAACCCTCATTGCATATGATGTTCAATCAGTATTCAACTGTTCAGCGAAAGCCAAGTTCCTAAAAATACTGAATGTCTGTTCCAAAAGGAATGCTTTACTATGAACAGCTTTTATCTGTATCAAACCCCTGACAGTCACCGAACATACATTGAGAAATGAAGTTTATATAAGTAGAGAGATAGGTACTGTAAACAGTATTCACCTATGGAGAGAGTTTACGCTCCACCATACTGTTTGCAGACAGTGAAACTCTCATGAGGAACACACTACAGAGTATTAACAATTATCTACTAAGAACAGTGTGTCCTCTATGCAACACTTGGCAAAAAAGACATTATTCTCATAAAATAAGCAACTCCTGAAGGTGCAAAATATTACACTAACTGCAGCGTTCATACTGTGGTGACAACTTCACAGAGGGCCCAACTTCTGAAGCAAAACAAGCACATGTACATAGCTTGATATCTAGGGAACACAGTGATCAATGTTAAGTAGAAAATGTCAGGCTGAGATTATTCTGTCTAATAATGCAAGGCTGGATCCAATACTTAGTATGTTGTATGTAGATTTTTTTGTCCTGTTGCAAAATGTTTCTGCAGAGCCTAAAAATTGTGTGAAACATAATGGACAAAAGTTGTAAACTGTCACCTGAACACAGGGTTACTCTTCAATGCAAACAATTATAACATTTTCAATACCTTCTCACATCTCTGATGCAATAGGAGCACATGCGCTTTGTGAATACTTACACCAATTAGCTGACCCAGACTGTACAAAATTAGGTAGAAAAGTAATATGGCAGTTACTCACCACTAGGTAAACTATAAAACAAACAAGCAGACTCATTGAATGATGTCATCAGTGATTTTAACAGTGATGTCTTCAATGATGCCACTTGAGACATCAACAGTGATGTCATAAATGATGTCATAGAACATATCAAGAGTGATGTAATATGTGGGGTCCAAAACAGTGCATGGTGGAGGCATATGATATAATTATCTCTGCTAACTATTGTCAATTTCTGTATTTTTTTAAATTCAGAACTTTAACGTAGTCACTGACAAATTCACCTAACTATATTGATACTTTAACCTTTATATTTTTTCAGTTAATTTCTAAGGGGATGGCTTTTAAACAAAATCAGATCTTTATATCATAATTACCTATAATGTTACTTTAACCTTTGGTTTTTACAGTGAATTTCTAGTTTTTTTTAATGTAGAATAATATTTAATTACCTTGCGTAAATCCAACTGCCCGCTGAGTTGCATGCAAGGCCTCCAGCCATCCCCTGCATGCAGCCAACTGCACACTGCATAGGGCATTCTGCTGAGGGCAGCGGGCTGGTTGGTCACACGACCTGGCCTGCTGTTTGGCCCGGTGCCCAACCCCCAAAGGCAGCGAACCCACACGGCATATAGCCTTCAGCTCCACCAGGGCATTTATTTTTTAAGGAGACAGGGACTGTGTGGACCCCTAACCCACTTATGGCCATGAAGACCCCATCCCCCAGGGCATTTATATTTTAAAGGGGAGGGAAAGCGCCCCCTCTCTGAGCCTGGTTAGGCCCTGGGGAACCCATCCCCTAGGGCCCCCATCCCCCAGGGCCACTGATTGCAATAAATTAGAGGAGGCTGCCTGCCCTCCTTTTTGAGCAATTACTGGCCCCTGGAACCCCATCTTCCGGGACCCTCATCATTTATTTTAGGTGTGTAGGGGATCAGGTGCCTACCTCCTGAGAACCCAATTGCCCTTGGGTGAAATTTGTTTCTATGGGGAGGGGGGCTGTCTGACCCCCTCCGCAAGCCTCCAAAGGCCCCAGGGAGCCCACACTGAGGCTGAAATTTAACAAAATGTAGAGGGAGTTGTGTAGTTCCCTTCTAGGAGCCTCTAAAGCCCTGGGAAGCCCACCCATGGGCCAAGATTACTTGCACCCCCTCTCTGAGCCTGGTCAGGCCCTGGGGAGCCCATCCCCTAGGGCCCCTATCTCCCAGGGTCACTGATTGCAATAAAGGAGAGGAGGCTGGCTGGCCTCCTATTCGAGCAATTACCATCCCCTGGGACCCCATCTTCTGGGACCATCATCAATTATTTGCTGTGAGTAGGTGGTCAGGTGCCCACCTTCTGAGCATCCAAATGCCCTGGGGTAACATGTGTTTATAAGGAGAGGACAGCTGTCTGACCCCATCCCCAAGCATCTAAAGGCCCCAGGGAGCCCACCCTGAGGCTGAAATTCATCAAAAGGTATAGGGAGGTGTATAGTTTCCTTCTAGGAGCCTCTAAAGCACTGGGGAGCCCACCCTATAGGCCACGATTACTTATAAAAGCTGTTATCAGCCCCAGGAACCCCAACTCCTGGGGCCCAGCCAACAAAGGGTGGGTGCCATTGTGCCCACCCACCATACTCTTGTGGCCTCGACCGATCCCCACATGCAGCAAGAACATGCATTGCTCCAGCCTGCAGGGAGCAGCGATTAATGCTGCTCCCTGCGGCTAGGAGAAATATTTTGATCTGTTTCACTGCCCACAAAACGGATCAAAAGTCCACTCTCAGTGAGTGGGAGCATTTTCAAAGCTCCCGCAAGCTGGAACCAAACTTGATGTTTGCTCCCAATTGGCAGGAAATTAAAAATGCTCCCACCAAGTGAGAGCAAACACATGTTTCCCTACCTGCACTGCTGCGGGCAGGGAAACCAGTATATCGGGGGGTGGACTCCAGGTCCACAGGAATGGGTCTCAAGGGCCATTAGTAGATAAGGGGGGCACTGCCCACTCCAAATGTAATCAAAGTTTGGCCACGGAGATTGACTTCCCTAGGACTCTGCACACTTGGAGAGGGGTGCTGCACAGTCCTCTTCGAAAGTAAACAAATATATTTCCAGGCATGGGCTCCCTGGGGCTTGTGGAGGCTCAGAGAGGATTACCACATAGGTCCTCTCCCCTTTACAAACACACTAAATGCAACCCAGACACCATTTTATTTTCAAATCCCATGGGAGTCCAGCTGGATCACTGCATTGTTTGCCATTTTATTTTGCTTTTTGACTGAGGGTATTTATGGGTCCCCCATGGGGCACATGGGGTCAGGGTATCTCTACGTAGCCCCCTAATTGTTTTTAATATGTTCAGGACAGGGGACTTAATCGTCAAGTCCTGTTATGGCTGCCATGAATATTTTTCTCATGTTGCTGGAGGCCAATCAGAGTGCTAGCTCCCGCAGGAGTGTGACTTCCTTGGTAGCTAGTTGGCCCAAGGGGGAAAAAACTCCCTGGGTCAATCAAAACACTCTATTTTCAAATTAAATTTCTGCTCTGTGCAAGTCTCTTGATACTCTCACAAACCCAACTGTCCAGATATGCAATTACTTTTCAACCTTAATTTATCACAAACCATTGAACAGGTTTGCACCAAATCACAAGAATCAAAAGTTGCAGAGCAAGAGCTAGCTTTGTGCTGAATTTGGCGTAATTCTGTTCAGCAGTTTTTGCTGTAGCCCTGCCTAAAGAAGTCTAAGAAAAATGCAAGGGGATTTAGCATTTTGGATCCTCTTTTTGATCTGTCCCTGCTTAATATATATATTGGATATGATACAATTGGCACACTTAATTTACTCTGTTTTTGATGCCTTTAAAAGCGATTTGATATTGACACCCTGATTCATGAGTTTTCAGCAATTAATCAAATGAGACTCTTAGTAGTTCATTTTAAATTTCCTGATGTGTGCGGTCGTTGTTTTTAATTGTGAACTCTGGTGCCATGATCACTCTTTTAATTTTAATTAATTTTCCATCACATGTTGTTGTAAATCTGTATGCCCGTTTCATCAACATTGTATGCCCTTTGGGGAATAGCATTCACAAAAACTGTGAAGTTAATTTGCTGTGGTGTGCACTTTAACGCTGGGTGCTAGCATGCCTAGTTATTTTGCTTTTGTTTTGACCAAAAATGAGGATCTGACATTTGTCTATGGTATTATACCAGAGTTCCTCGATATTTGGAAACAACAAAGGCATGTCACTGGATTTTATGCACATGCACAGTGATTTTGCAGTTCACTACAGCATTGGAATTACGCAGATAAATGTGAAGGGCAGAGATGCTGTTAGCAAACTTCTATGTCTATTCATCACATGCACTGCATTAGCATATAATGGGTAATCAATTTGGTGCTCAGTTTGTTGAAAAAGACCGATTCCACAGCCAAAACACGTTCAGTATGGCAAATCGCAAGTGAATACATATGTGCTAAGGGATTTTCAAGCTGTGCCTGACCTGTTTTCTATTCTAGGAACAGTCTTGGAGGAATATATATATATATATATTCACTGAAAAAAACATAGGTTTCAGGGGCATTATAGTTAGCTGGACTTTTCACTCGTACAAAACCATAGAAATTCCCCCGTTATAGTTAGTTCAGTTATCTATAACTCGCGCGCCCGCAATGCACTGCTGATGACGTCACATATTACATCACTCATGACATGGTCAGTGACATCACTCATGACATCACTGATGACATCTCAAATGACATCACTGATGACATCACTGATGACATCATCCAGTGAATGTGTGTTTTTCTGAAAATTACATATGTTTTATATATGTATATCTCAAGGTCGATGGAAGAATAAATGGGTATATAAGTGTCTAAATGGATGATTTGTTTTTGAAAAATTTATTGTATAACTGACTGATTAAGTGTATCTTAGTGAAAACATGGCTTAGTGAGTAATGTTTAAATATGTAAATATCTGTATCAGTCTCTCACTTTGTGTATAAGTGGCTGCATGGGTTGGTGAGTAGCTACATGAGTGTCTATATAGGTTATTAGTTGGTTTTTTGAGTATCAGTATAAGTGTCTGATGTCTGTATGGTTCGGTGGGGGGTATTACGTAGCGCATAGGTGCATGAATGAGTGACTCACTGTTTGTATGTGTTGAAGACAGCATGTGTGCAGGACTGTATGGGTGGATGAGTGTGTGCATGGGTGTGTTAGTGAGTGGATGACTGTCTCAATAGTGTCTCTATGAGTAACTACATATGTTTTAAACTAGTATATGTGACTATTGGTGTATATAAGTGAGTATATGTGAGAGTGAGAGATTGAAAGAGTTCCTGTATGAATAAGTATGTGTTTCTATAAGTGATTGTTAAAAAGACTAAGTATGTGTAAGTTTCTGTAGAAGTAAGTGTGGTGGTGTGTGTATAACTGTATATGCAGGTAAACGGATGTTGGATTCTTTATTAGCATGAGTGACTATGTGTGTGAGTAACTTTATGGATGAGTGGCGTTGTGTAACAGGATGTATAGGTGTATGAGTACATATGATGAGTGAGTACATGTATGGGTGACTGTATAGGACTGTTGGTGAATGAGTGGATGTGGATGTGGATCTTACAATTACTGAATAGGTTGTTGTAACTGGTATTGGAATGTCCATTGTTTTGAAAATGTTAATTTCTATTTTTGAATGTGTGTATCAAAGGTTATATTAGGGGGAGAGGAGGTCTGCCACTCTATCACAAGGATGATGTCATCAGTGATGTCATGAGTGACGTCATGAGTGATGTCACTGACCATGTCATGAGTGATGTAATATGTGACGTCATCAGCAGTGCATTGCGGGCGCGCGAGTTATAGTTAGCTGAACTAACTATAACGGGGGAATTTCTATGGTTTTGTACGAGTGAAAAGTCCAGCTAACTATAACGCCCCTGAAACCTATGGTTTTTTCAGTGAATTTCTAAGGTTTTTTAAATGCTAATTCCTAGCTATAACGTGCCTGAAATCTATGTTTTTTTCAGTGAATTTCAAAGGTTTTTTAAATGCTAATTTCTAGCTATGCCTACAGAGATAGGACATGTGAAGAAAGAAGGAAAAACGCACAGAAAGAAAAAAAATAAATGCAGAAAGAAGCAACAGAAGTCCTCAAAGACGAAGAAAAGTGCAGGAAGAAGTATAACGTGCAGAAAGAACAAACAGAAGAGCAGAAACAAGCCTTGTTGCAAAATCATCCCGTACCCTCAACTTTTTCAGACGGATACTGGTGGTAACTGAGTCTGACTAACCAGCCCTAGAGCCAGTGCTATGTTAAAAGACACTCAGAATACAGTGAAAACACCTACATACACTAGGGCACACTATGTGTTGGGGTCCCCCTGTGATTAGCATGACCTCCTCTGTAAGCCCCTAGTATATAATAGGGCAGGGGATTAAAACTACCTCTTAAAACGCACCTCAGGGCGTGTTTGAACACGTCACCTCATGCCCCATCCCCTCCCTTCCCCACTGTGTAAACACGCCCTGTAGCCGTTTTAAGTTGGGAGATTAAGTCCCCTTGAATCTTGAGGGTCCCTAGGGTCCAACTAGACCACTAGGTACCTCCAGTAAGCGCCACAGAGCTGCGTTGCAGAGAGGTGTAAAAAGTGGCACGGCCTGCACCACCTCTCTGCAACGCAGAGCAGTGGTGCTTACTGGAAGCACCTGGTGGGCTAGTTGGACCCCAGGGTCCCTCAGGATTGAAAGGGAATTATTTCCCCAACTTAAAAACGCGCCACAGGGCCTGTGGGCGTTCTGAGTTGAGAGATTAAGTCCCCTTGAATCCTAAGGGTTCCTAGGGTCAAACTAGCCCACTAGGTACCTCCAGTGAGCGCCACAGAGCTGCGTTGCATGGAGGTGTAAAAAGGGGCATGGCCTCAGAACACCTGTCTGCAACGCAGCTCCTGGTGCATACTGGAGATACCTGTTGGGCTAGTTGGCCCTCAGGGACCCTCAGTATTGAAGGGGAATTAATTCCTCAACTTACAACTGGCCAGGGGGCGCGTTTGCAGAGTGCTGCAAGGAGGGGGCATGGCCTCCGGAGCGATGCCGGTCTTTTATTTACAGGGGTGTGGAATTTTCCAAATAATCTAGTTGTCCAAGGGACAAAATGCCACTGAGATCTACATGTCCTGTAAATTCCACTTGTCCCACCTACCCCCGTTCCACATCAAACCTAAGGGCTCCGGCTGACAGAGAAACATTAATATATTTTTGCTTTATTAAAATCAGTAAACCATTGAATGCTGTGCAATAATAATGCTAAAGGAAAACTTGTCAAGCGATATTATCGCGTCCCTGCCCCCCTGCGCCCCCTCCCCTTAACCCTGATGGCAATTCCTTTATTTCTATTCCCCTTTTTTTCCATTTTTTTGGGCTGTGTATTTATTCCCACAAAATACGTACATTTCAAACCATACGTAATGTACTAATTTACCGTCACCCTTGGCTGTGTATTTATTCCCACAAAATACGTACATTTCCAACCGTACGTAATGTACTAATTTACCGTCACCCTTGTAAAAACGTATGGGTGGGATATAAAAGGTGTCAGCCAGCGTGCCTCCTGCCATTTCCCCCTCACTTTTGCAGCTGGCCAGACGTGAGCCCTACGTTCCTTGCGAATCGGTAAGTTGTATCGAAAAAGAAACAGCAAAGTTGGGAGCTTCCTTTAATAATAAGAATCGTTTTTCCGCCAAATGTACCCTCTTTGCAACATTAATCAATTGTGTAATGTATATTTGTCGGTGTGTTTACGCAGTTATGGGCTGAAAGTTAATAGCTCACTATTCTATATTAGGACTTTAAGTTATCAATTGCAAGTCACCAACGGATTTCTCTTTTGAAAGCATTAATTTGCAGATCTGTTTCCATCCTATGCACTCTGTAATCGACTTTGTACATGTTCTTTGCAGCAGGCATATTAACCCTCTGCACTAACTTCACCGAGGTCACAACCTCAACTATACAAAACACGGATCTCTTTCCAGGATGGTAAATCATCACACAAGTTTCCTACACATTTCTGTGAGGCCTGGTAATTACCGGCAGAAAGAAACCCTGCAGCAGGTGCTTCAAAAGCTTTTAGTGCTGGCTGCGCCGTGTGCGACAATGTTTTTTTGCCCATAAGCCAAAGGAGTAAAAGTGTAGGAGTCACATGTCACCCATACTGGTAGGCAATAGTTTAAGAGTGCTTGGTGTGGAGAAGCACAAACGCAGAGTCGAAAAAGAAACAGCAAAGTTGGGAGCTTCCTTTAATAATAAGAATTGTTTTTTCGCCAAATGTACCCTCTTTGCAACATTAATCAATTTTGTAATGTATATTTGTCGGTGTGTTTATGCAGTTCTGGGCTGAAAGTTAATAGTTCACTATTCTATATTAGGACTTTAAGTTATAAATTGCAAGTCAACAACGGATGTCTCTTTTGAAAGCATTAATCTGCAGATCTGTTTCCATCTGCTCCGGACCCGCGATGTTAAACCCGCGTTGTGATGGCAGCGCTTGAATCTGAATTCGTTGTAATGGGTGTTTCCCCCATGAAGCGGTGGTAGCGCAGCGCACCTGCTTGCGATACGCTTTTTTGACGTCCTCATCTGAGGCGCCGAGGCGGGCCAGGCCTAGGCTTTTGTACTAATTAATCTACCCACGCACGGTTGCTAAAAATATAAATAAAAGAAAATCGCAGCACCTCCGTCACAATATCACACAATTCAAGCGGGCGAAACTGCTTATTTTACCTGAATGCTTATTGCAAGCCTTGTGGCGGCCACGGACTACTGCTTGCAGAGGCTGAGTGACGTTTCACTCCCCCAGCCAATCACTGGCTAGAGCCCAGTCATGGGCTGCTAGCCAATCAGATGCCGCCAAAGGCTCTCTGCAAGCTTCGGATTGGCTGTGAGCCCCAGAGTGCCCACAGCCTGTTGTTTTAACGTGATTAAAACATGATTAATGTCTACATGTCCGTCGGACATAAATAGACAATAAATCTTCTTGCCCATCAATATAAACAACATGGTTCGGGCGATATGATTCCCCCACCCCATTCTCTCAAACATGGTTCGTGATATCACAGCAGAAGGCTTTTTCACATGGTAAAATCACCTTAGAACACACCACAATTCCTAAAATGAGTATGGTACCATCAACAAATGATTTATAATATAAATTTCATAAAAACATTTTGACATGCAGACTGAAACATGCACTTTGAATACCAGCAGCAGACTTGCCTGGTGAGCAGTAGCTTTACTACAGTGATCTAATGAGCAACTAGAGTGCTAACATTCAGAATTTATGGAAAATGTGTGACACATCTGAATGCCTTCTTGATGGAATCAAAGTAAAAAACTGAAAGTATTTCCTACTGAGGAGACTGCAGTAAATGAGGAAATTAGGAAACTTCATAACAAATAAATCTCCCAAGATGGCCACCAGAGACAAAAGAGCCCAAATGTAGCCCAAATATCACCCAGATGTAGCCCAAGTATAGACAAATGACAGAATGTCCCAGAGTGTTCTTAAGAACAACTAGAGCGCTTACTGTCTTACTTATGACAAAAGTATGGCACACCTGAAGCCATCTTGATTGGAATAAACTGGTAACACTTAAAACATTTAATTTAAAAAGGAACACAATGAGGGGGTTCATTTTGCCATAGAAATTATGATTAATGCTGAAGAAAGAAAATGAGGGCACATTTTGAGTGACTTCTCAAATCCTCTTCTATTTCATTAAAAAATTCTGACATGCAGACTGAAACATGCACTTCTAATACTAGCAGCAGACTTCCGTGGTGAGCAGTAGCTTTACTACAGTGATCTAATGAGCAACTAGAGTGCTAACATTCAGAATTTATGGCAAATGTGTGACATATCTGAATACCTTCTTGATGGAATCAATGTAAAAAACTGAAAGCATTTCCTACTGAGGAGACTGCAGTAAATGAGGAAATTAGGAAACTTCATAACAAATAAATCTCCTAAAATGGCCACCAGAGACAAAAGAGCCCAAAGGTAGCCCAAATATCACCCAGATGTAGCCCAAATGTAGCCCAATGACAGAAGTGTGCAAAACACTTATTTTTTGTGTATTTGCAGTTTTATATAGTGCAGACTTGTCAGATATTGGAGTGCTTTACATGAACAGTGGTTACATCACACAAGATCAAATTCATTTTGGTTGTAGACATGGGGAGATTAAGTGATTTGACCAGAATCACAGAATGTTGTGCTGAAGCAGAAACTCCAACCTGGTTCCCCAGTTGCAAAGTCTGCAGCTCTGGAAGTAACACCACACCCTCTCCCCTTGGATGCAACATTTAATCAAGTGGTCAATTGGATAAAAAAACTAAGATTACAAATAATTTAAAAGTTCTTTGTCGCTATTTGAAAACTCAGAAAATATGTCCTCATTTTAGTTTTTTAGAGCACTAACCATAATTTTGATGCAAATAAGACCCTCTCATATATGTAATTTCTAAAGGAAATGCTCTAGGCATTACAGTTTTGATTACATCAACATGACGTCAGGCATTCCACACGTTTGTAATAAATATAGAATGTTAGCAATCTAGTTGTTCATTGGGATACTGTTGAGAGGCAGAGGCCAGGGGCACGGACTCTGAAAATTGAAGGCAGGTAGGAGAGTGCAGAGGCAACAATTTGACCACACTAGGCAGGCAGGAAGGGCAGTGGCAGCACAACAGACTATGGAGGGCAGTGGAAAGGGAGGCAGGGGCAACAAACCAACAATACAGGACTGGCAAGAGAGGCTGTGGCAATATAATAGACCATTGTGGGCAGAAGGAAGAGGCAGTGGTCATACAACCATACATGCCAACAGACCCGTTTCAGCCTGAAAACGTCCAATGTTTTTAAGCTCAAATGGGCTTTACTTGATCTGTTTCCTGTCTACAATCTTCTCTTTTTCAATGTAACTCAAAGGGGAAAATCAATACCCCAGTTTTATTTCAAAATCTCCCTCTTACCAAGTTCAAAATGTTCGCAAGTATGGTACATTGGATCATGGTAGGGAGGAGGAATTGGGGTAGGGACATGGACTCGGATAACAGAGGACAGGAGGGACATTGAGATGTGCACCAAACTGACCCTACAGGGCAGGCATCAGGGTTTGCAGCAGCACAATACACCAGACAGGGCATGCGGGACGGGAGTGCAGCACAGCAATCCATAGAAATCAATAGGGAGGGGACAGGAGGACCATGCACATGGACAACAGACAACAGAGGGGAAAGAGGCAATGGTAGCTAGCTGACCATAATGGACAGACAGGAGAGAAAGCTGCAGCATAACAGACCATAAAGGGCAGGAGGGACAGATCAGGGGCATTACAATGGAACCGACAAGCCAGGAGGGAGGGAATAGGGGTCTGCACATGGAAACAGAGGGCTGGGGGCAAGGGGGCAGGGCAGGAGCAGCAAGATGACCATGGAGGTCAGGCAGGATGGGCACTAGAAACAAGACTCACCATGGAGAGCAACAGTGAGACTATGATGGCATACACACAGACCATGGAGGGAAGGTGGGAGGCGGTCAGGAGCAGCTAGCTGACCACACAGGGAAGGTGGGAGGGGCCATGGCAGCAAAGAAGACCATGCATGACAAGCGGGAGGGTTAGTGGCAGCACAATGGCTATGATGGGCAAGAAGGAGGGTGCAGGGGCATGCATAAAGGACCATGGAGGATAGAAGGGAGGGTCAGGACCTGGGCACAGACAAGAGAGTTCAGGGGAAGGTGCCTTACAACAGACCGCGCGGGGCAGGCAGGAGGAGCAGTTGCAGCACAACAGACCAGGGAGGGCAGAAGGGTGTGGCAGTAAAATGGACCATGGAGGACAGGAGGAAGGGGATAGGGGCATGGCATGTCGACAGGCAGGGTGGAGGTGGCAGGGACAGGTTACAGTCATCTGACAATGCTAGGCAGGTGGTAGGGGAGTGGCAGCTCAACAGAACACTCAGAGTAGATAGGAGTGGCAGGTCTATGGAACATGGTGGTCAAAAAGGATGGAGCAGGGGCATGCACAAAGACATCGGAGGGCAGGGGGAAGGAGAATAGGGGCAGCAAGCAAAGCACAGAGGCTAAGCAGGAGGTCAATGATGGGCCATAGAATTGGGCAATGGAGGGCAGGATGAGTGGACTGGTACATTATGCTAAATGCAGGGCAGTGGCAGCACATCAGACCATGCATGGCAGGAGGGAGGAGGCTAGTCCATGGATTCAGACAACAGAGGATAGGGAGGAGGTGGATGGGGCAGCAAGCTAACTGTTCATAGAAGGTGGGCATTAGGAACTTTATTGTTTTTAAAATGTGTGTCTGTGCGAACTACTTAAAATATGAACAAGTATGCAGCATAATCTCACTTTTATTCAGGAAGAAGAGGACGTTTGGGACTGTGACTCCGGGCTCACTTGGCAGAAACATCCCCTGACCCTCCACCCCCCATCGCAAAATGTAATGCCCGTGAAAAGGGTAGGTGGACGCAGTGTTATATAGAACATAGTCCTGAGAGCACGATTAAAAATGAAAACTAGATATAGTATATGGTATAAACTATGCACCAAAAAGTTTGATATAAGATGGACCGGGGCGTGAAATATAATATGCAATACATTGTGCGCAATGACAGATTCATTGGAGAGCGCGAGATAGCACAGGCACTAGCGCTTGCTATGTGATATGCGCCTTGGAGTGTAATATGCACAGGGCAGTGTTGTGTAACCTAAGTAGTCTCTAAAGTTGTAATATAAAATTTGTGCTGGGTAGTGTAACATTGCATATGCACTGTGACAAAGATATGGATCCCAGATTGTAATATGTATGGCATAGCGCTATGCTTTATAACATAGGCATCGAGGAAGGCACGTTAGATGGGGCAATATAACCCGTGCGAAGGCAAGTGTGGCATGACATATTCACGGGGGGGGTGTTACAGTGCACATGGGCTAGAGAGTTTCATAGCATACGCACTAGCTGGTGGAATACAACACAGAGGTGTGTGGCACTCGGCGGGCACTGGTGGGTGTAACACAGCATTGGGCTCAACCAGGAGCACGCTGTGACTCTCAAGTGAGTTTTGTCTCCTTTCCAGAGAGTAAAATAAAAAGTATTACACATCCGGCGGTGGATGTGTGTTTTATTAACCGTGAGGGGGTTTCTTGCATAGTTTGGTCGAATTTTTGTAGAATCCCCTATGAATGGCTTGGTGTGTATGTGTATTAAATGTGCCCGTCAATAGCTAACCATGTTTGTATAAATAAACAACAAGGGTGTCTACTTGGAGAGTACCCACCAGCGGGGGCGCCAGGATTAGGCACGGTAGGGTGTCAGACATGTCAGAGTTCACTAGCGGTGTGAATACATTCTACGTGGATTCATTGTATGCATAGTCACCTTTTAATGAATATCAAGTAAATCGTCATGGTGATAGGTACATACGGTTTGTCCAGCATGTCCTAGGTGTTTCTATAAATATATTTAAAAAAAAAAAAAAAAACAAAGGCCGGCCCCGGGGGATGGGGTCCCCGGGGCCATAAGTGGCCTGAGGAGGGGGGCAACACAGCCCCCCTCCTAAAGAATAAAAAAATAAAAAAAGGCCATGACCTGGGGGTTGGTTTCCCCGGGGCCGATTAAGGCCTTGGGAGGGCCAAATTAATTTTTTTCACCAAAAAAAATTAGGGTGCAGGCACTGGGGGATGGGGTCCCCAGGGCTAATAAATTAGAAAAAGAAAGGAGGCCACACAGCCCTCCTTCTTAAAAATAAATAAATAAAAGACCGGCATTGCACCAGAGGCCACGCCCCCTCCTTGCAGCACTCTGCAAACGCGCCCCCTGGCCAGTTGTAAGTTGAGGAATTAATTCCCCTTCAATACTGAGGGTCCCTGAGGGCCAACTAGCCCAACAGGTATCTCCAGTATGCACCAGGGAGCTGCGTTGCAGACAGGTGTTCTGAGGCCACGCCCCTTTTTACACCTCCATGCAACACAGCTCTGTGGCGCTTACTGGAGGTACCTAGTGGGCTAGTTTGACCCTAGGGACCCTTAGGATTTAAGGGGACTTAATCTCTCAACTCAGAACGCCCACAGGCCCTGTGGCGCGTTTTTAAGTTGGGGAAATAATTCCCTTTCAATCCTGAGGGACCCTGGGGTCCAACTAGCCCACCAGGTGCTTCCAGTAAGCACCACTGTTCTGCGTTGCAGAGAGGTGGTGCAGGCCGTGCCACTTTTTACACCTCTCTGCAATGCAGCTCTGTGGCGCTTACTGGAGGTACCTAGTGGTCTAGTTGGACCCTAGGGACCCTCAGGATTCAAGGGGACTTAATCTCCCAACTTAAAACTGCTACAGGGCGTGTTTACACAGTGGGGAAGGGAGGGGACGGGGCATGAGGTGACGTGTTCAAACACGCCCTGTGGTGCGTTTTAAGATGTAGTTTTAATCCCCTGCCCTATTATATACTAGGGGATTAAAGAGGAGGTCATGCTAATCACAGGGGGACCCCAACACATAGTGTCCCCTAGTGTATGTAGGTGTTTTCACTGTATTCTGAGTGTCTTTTAACATAGCACTGGCTCTAGGACTGGTTAGTCAGACTCAGTTACCACCAGTATCCGTCTGAAAAAGTTGAGGGTACAGGATGATTTTGCAACAAGGCTTGTTTCTGCTCCTCTGGTTGTTCTTTCTGCACGTTATACTTCTTCCTGCACTTTTCTTCGTCTTTGAGGACTTCTGTTGCTTCTTTCTGCATTTCTTTTTTTCTTTCTGTGCGTTTTTCCTTCTTTCTTCACATGTCCTATCTCTGTAGGCAAAGCTAGAAATTAGCATTTAAAAAACCTTTGAAAATCACTGAAAAAACATAGGTTTCAGGCACGTTATAGCTAGGAATTAGCATTTAAAAAACCTTAGAAATTCACTGAAAAAACCATAGGTTTCAGGGGCGTTATAGTTAGCTGGACTTTTCACTCGTATAAAACCATAGAAATTCCCCCGTTATAGTTAGTTCAGCTAACTATAACTCGTGCACCCACAATGCACTGCTGATGACGTCACATATTACATCACTCATGACATGGTCAGTGACATCACTCAGAAATTAAGGAGGGGGCTTTGCGGGCCCCCTCCTGGAGCCCTTAATGGCCCTGAGGACCGCCACCCCCCCAGGGCCAGCTCCTGAAATTTCCTGGGACATTTTCAGAGTGGAGTGGACATATGTTTTGTGAAGTGGAATTACATGGTAAGTTGTGCAGTGAAATTATGTGGATAGAAAGTATGTGGTATTTATTTTATAGGAATTATGTAGAGTGGGATTATGTGTTATGGAGAGTAATTATGTGGTATGGTAGTCTGTGTTGTGGTGTGCTAATGTCAGGTTTAGTCTTCCTTGCTTCCATAGAAGCGCAACTATGAACTCAATGATACAAAGAAAAGAAGGAATCACTGAGGAGCACTTCTGCACCTAGTCAGAGTTATGAGCAGGGCCACTGGGATTATGCGACTGTTTGGCTGCACCGACTTTCGCACAAATATACATTTTCCGTATTAGCCACATAATTCATCATCTGCTCCCTAATCTGTAGATTTGAAAATGAAAACTTGTTTCTAGCTTCAATGGCTCAAACGTTACCAAAAATGCAGCAACAAGTGTTACAGCATGTTGGAAGGCCCTTTGCAAACCTGGAATGGTCACCTCTTATTGCTAAATGTGGTTGTTTAATTGGTACTAATGGTGTGCAAGCCACTCTTGCTTCCTTCTGTGCCTCTCTTGCCTCTTTCTGCATTTCTGTTACTTCTTTCTGCACATTTCTTTGTTTTATGCACTTCTATTGGCTCTTTCTGCAAATCTCTTCTACATTCAGAATCTCTCTTGCCTCTTTCTGCATGTCTGTTGCCTCTTTCTGCACCTCATTTGCTTCTTTCTGTACCCTCTTGCCTCTTTCTGCACCTTTCTTCCCTTTTTCAGCATGTCTCTTGCCTTTTTCTATACCCCTCTTATGTCTTTCTGCACCTTTTTGCCTCTTTCTGCACCTCTGTTCCTTCTTTCTGCACTTCTTTTGTTTCTTTCTGCACCTGAATCGCTTCTTTCTGTACCCCTCTTACCTCTTTCTCTCCACCACTCTTCCCTCTTTCTGGACTTCTGTTGTTTCTTTCTGCACTTATCTTGATTCTTTCTGCACCTCACTTGCTTCTTTCTGCACCTCACTTGCCTCTTACTGCACCCCATTGCCTCTATCTACACCTCTCATGCTTCAGTCTGCCCAACTGTTTCCGTTTTCTGTACCCCTTTTGCCTGTTTCAGCAACTCTCTTGCATCTTTCTGCAGTTCTTTTGCCTCCTTCTGCACCTCATGTGCCTCTTTTTGTACCTCTTTTGGTTCTTTTGCACTGCTCTTGCTTCTTTCTGCGTAGTGCTGCGTTCATTTTTTGCTTGCTCGCGGTCCTCAACGTCAAGTTGGCGACCGCGAGCGAGCAAAATGACATGCCGGCGAGACTTTTTCCTTGTTCGCGATCAGCAACATCAAGTTGGCGATTGCGAGCATGGAAAATAAACCTCCTGGCGAGATTCCCAACGTGAGGAGGTCAGGTTTCTCATTGCTAGTGGTCGCGTATGCTCGCGACCGCTCACGATGAGAAACTACCAGTTCGCGTTGAGAAAGCTGAAGCTCGAGTAAAAATCTACTCGAGCAGCAGAAAACTACAGCTCGCACTGTGCAAGATGCCATTTTCAATGATTGCACAGTGCCGGTTGCTTGTCCGCACTATGCAATCATTGAAAACGACATCTGGCACAGTGCGAACAAGGTACTACGCAGTTCGCGAAGTGCTACGCGTAGCTCGCGTAGTGCGAACTGCACTTTGCATAGCTTCGTGAAGTGCTACTTCGCGAATTACACCCAGGGTTAATTACTACCACGTTGACACGCCATCAAATTAATCAATTGTGATTCTAAATTATCGTCTCTCTGTTGTACTTTTTCCATGAATTCCTTTGCAGAAACATGTTGAAGATGAACTCCTTTTTTTATTATGTGGTTCACTGCATATGAAAGTCCAGACAAGTCACTTTCAAAGAGAAGGTGAAATATATATGGAATACATTGTCGAAATCTTGGATTTTCTGAGTACAATCTTGTTGTACGATATTCTGGCTCTGGAATCTGCACGGGTCGTTCATCATATCATCCGCCTTTTCCAATGGGAAACAGCCGTGGAAAACAACGGGCTTCTAAACTTCTTTCCCAAACACTCATATGAGTTCCCTTCACTTTCTTCATTTGGAATAATTCAATAGTATTTCCACTCACTTCTTTGGAATGTAAAGGATGTACACTATAATGTTCATAAATTTCTTTACTTTTGGAGATGTTCACTTTTGCCACTTGAAATTTCGCTAACATCTCCTAAAACTATTTCTTCTTCTTCCAGATACACATTTTTGCAATAAAGATTGTTTTTTATGAGATATAACGTAGCCTTTTGCACTTTGGTGACATCTACTAATTCTTGCCATATTTTCCAACTCTTCGTGGGAACACCATTAACTAAAATACCTACAGGTTCAGTTTCCTCTTTCTCTACACCAATAGTTTCAATATTTTTCTTTATATCTAAAGGTAAATACACAACTCTTCCTTCTAATCCTCTTTGTAACCCTGTGGGAGGCAACTTACCTGTTTTAGGTTTCATACGAACAATGGCCTGAAACAGGTGCCCAGATTGAATCAGAATGGACTCATATGTATTTTAATCTACCAGCTCTGGAGCAATAGCTTCCAACTCTAGGTTAATATGACCAGCTCTAGCTGGCATTTTGTTCTCTTCTAATTTACTATACCAATATTTACAAACACGTTGACCACTACCCAACTCAAAGCAATCATCCACCAACAAATAAGCTCCAAATTCCTTCCACCTATCATTTTTTTCTTTTTAACTTTTTAAATACAGATCAACATTCCTTTTTTGATTTCAATAGTGAGTACGTCGACAACAAATACAAAAATAGTTAGGTGTTTCACAACAAATTACCTTAAACTTTGTAATTTCTTCTACAAACTACTACTATCTTCCACCTCTTCTTCAACACCTACACTTATCAAACTCTCACTTTCTCTACATTCCTCTTCAGGACCAAAGAAACAAAACTCTATATCATCGCCAACTTTTTTTTACATCCGATACTGACTCATGCAAAAGAGCAGTGTTTAACTCACTTAAAATTATTGCAGGACGTTTTACATAGTACAATCTTCTTACTAACTTCCGCATTGCAGAGTGATGTACTGCTAACATTCTCAAATGATAAAAACACTTTGGCACACTTTTCTAGAAAGACAAGCCAGAGAATGACCTTGCAAACAAGTATTTTTTCTCACTTTACAAGGATCTAATTCTTGCAACATCTTAATCTTTTGTTTAATACTTTTTTTACTATACTTTCGTAAAATATCAATAGACTTCAGTTTTTATACTACATATACTACTACAATCCCAAGTATACACTGGGGCTTTAGAACCTCTCCCTAGAACTTCATCAGCTATCACTTCTTCCACATTTCTAGGAACCATCTTTTCTTTTGCAATTGCACAACCGTTCTTCACTTCATAAGCACGACCATTGGTATCAACTGCGTGAAGTAATGTATTGTTTTGAAAACAGCTCTCTTCATTAAAAAAAGGTTCTGAACTTGGATTGTGCTTCCATTCACCCCAAAAAATTTTACAAAAGTAACTTCTATTAATTAGTCTATTCTTTTAACTTTTGTCCTTCATAGAATGCATTGGTTCATCTAATGTTCGCATTCTGTTTAAAATTAAAAAAAAATCTTTTTATTTCAAAAGCCTTTTCGATTATAGTTTAAATCTGTGTTTTCTTTTTATAAAATGCAGATCTTCTTTTATATTTCTTGCCATGTTTAAATAAGTTTTGTAGTACTTTACTTTTTTAAATACGTTTCTTTTTATCATAAAATTAATTCATGCTTCTTTCAGCAAAGATTGTTTTATCAGAACGTGATTTGCCATTAATATGTCCTATTTTCATTGCATTCTTCTTTGTTATATAACTATTCTCTCTATTTTCTACATTGTCAAAACTCTTTCTATTCCTTGAAAGTCTTTTAATAAATTAATTTGTTCTCTTACCTCAAGACTTTTTCTTTTTTGCCAAATGTTGTAGTTCATCTAATTCCTGCTGTTGTATTTTCTTTAAATAGTATTGTTTCTTTTCTTGTTTTCTCTTTTCCATTTTTTTTGTCATGGTAAGTCTTTCTTAATAAAAATGAAGAATATCTTAAAGAAGAATATTTAAAATAATTTAATTGTATTAAAATAATTATAGAGAAATATATTATTCTATTACTAAAGAAACACCTTGTATTTAAAAGCTACAATTATGTGCATATATGGTTTTCAGAATATATTCAAAATTACACACGAGCTGTAAAATAAGTGAAGAGAGGAGTAGAAAAAGAAATGCAGCATTAATGTCTGAATGATTACAGTACTAAATAACTGGAGCCTGCATCACTGTAAGACTGCATAACAACTCCTTTGGTGTTTTTATAATTGCATGAGACGGGTGCAGAAATTTGCAATAGAGATGGAGAAAGAAGTATAAGTAGTGTAAAATAAGCAACACAGCTGCAAAAAGAGGCAATTGAGGTACATAAAGAGGCAAGAGAACTGCAAAAGAGGCAAGAAAGTTGCAGAAATAAGCACAAGAAGTACAGTATGAGTGAACAGATGGGCAGAGTGAAGCAAGAGAGGTGCAGAAAGAGAAGAAGGGTGCAGAAAAAGGGAAGAGGAATGGAGAAATTTAAAACAAATGTACAGAAAGAACATAATCAATGCAGAAAGAACAAACATAGGTTTACAAAGAGTAAAGATGGTGACATAAAAAAGCAAGGGAAGTGCAGAACGAAGCAAAAGAGTTGCAAAAAGAAGCAACAGAACTGTAAAAAGAGACAACAAGAGTGCATAAAGAGGTAGGAGATGCGCAGAATGAGGCAAGAGGGTTAAACAATGAGGCAGATGTGGTGCAGAAACAGGAAAAGAACTGCAGAAAGAAACAACAGATGTTGGGAATGATGCACAAAGGGTGTACATATAGACAAAGCAACAGTTGTGATTGGATGATTATATAACTGCATGCGTTATACCTTAGTGATTGCATAAGTGCAAAGATAGTGCCAAAACATTGCATCTGTGCAACAACAAGGCTGAGTGATTAAAGCACAGCATATGTTGTTCCAGCATCATTGTAAGACTCCATGGTCAGTACTTGGGTGTTTTTATAAGTGCATGACAGTTGAGCCTAGCAAAATATAAAGCTGAACACTTTTACATGACTCAACTATAAGTGTACCCATATTGTTAAAAGCACACATACATATGTGTCTACCTTCCCAAATCATCATGATATCCAAAAGAAATATATATTCAATATTTCTGAAATACAGGAAAACCTAGAAGCTGAGACATGTACTACATTTGCCTGAGTGACTCTAAAACTCCGAAGGTAGTGCTTGGGTGATTGAGAGCAAGTGTAGTCACTGGATTTTGCAGGACAAGATAGATAGTGGCTAGCTAATTGCCTGAGTGCATACATATACATTGACTGCATGGTTAAGTGTATGAATAGTACCTGAAGGGATCGATGAGTCATTGAGTACTGCCTAGGTAAATAGACAAATGCAAGAGAAGGGCATGGGTGATTCTACGACTACAAGGGTAGTGTATGGTTATTACATGACTGCAAAGGTAAGCCTGCATGATTGCATGTCTGTTGGAAAAGTACATAATTAGACCCTGGATAATAACATGCTAGCAATGCTAATTTCTAGAGGATTACTGAAGTACATTGCAAGTGAGTGGTTGATTTCATAAGTACATGAGTACCGCCTGGATGCTTAGAAAACTATTAAGATGGTGCCTGACCGATTACAGCAGTGCAAAGGTAGTAACTGGTTGATTTTAAAACTACATGAAGAATGATTGACTGATTCCATAAGTACAAGAAATGTTAATATGTGATTGAAAGAGAAGAAAGGGACTAAAGGAGTACATGGGTAATACGTCGGCAATTGCATAACTGCAGGGATAATGCCTGGGGATTTACATGACTACATAGCAAGTGACTGGGTGATTTTGTAAGTGCATGAGTACTTCTTGGATTATTGCAGGACTACTGAGGTAGAGCGTGACTAACTAAAAGACTCCAAATGTAGTGACTGAATAATTTCATAACAGCATAACTACTGGCTGAGTCATTACAAGAGTAGAAAGATAGTGCCTCCGTGATTGAAGGAGTTTAACAGCAGTGCATGGGTGATTGTATAACTGCATTAGTTATACCTTAATGATTGCATAAGTGCATAGATATTGCGTAAATGATTGCATCTGTGCAACAGCAATGGCTGAGTGATAAGGGCACTGCACATGTTGTTTCTGCATCATTGTAGGACTGCATGCCGAGTACTTGGGTGTTTTTATAAGTGCATGACAGTTGGGCCTAGCCAATTATAAACCCGCACACTATTATATGACTTAACTATAAGTGTTCTTAAATAGTTAACGGCACACATACATATATGTCTACCTTCCCAAATCATCATGATGTCTAAAAGAAATATATATTCAATATTTCTGAAATATAAGAAAACCTAGAAACTGAGACATGTACTACATCTGCCTAAGTGATTCCAAAACTCCCTAGGTAGTGCTTGGGTGATTGGGAGCAAGGCTAGTCACTGGATTTTTGCAGAAGAAGATGAATAGTAACTAGCTGATTGCCTGAGTGCATACATACATATTGACTGCAAGGATAAGTGTATAAATAGCACCTGAACGGATCGATGAGTCATTGAGTACTGCCTAGGTGAATAACCAAATGCAAGAAAAGTGCATGGGTGATTCTACGACAGCAAGAGTAGTTTGTAGGTTATTACACGACTGCATAGGTACAGCCTGCATGATTGCATGACTGTAGGGAAAGTACATTACTAGACCCTGGATAATGACATGCTTGCAAGGCTAATTTCTGGAGGATTACTGAAGTACATTGCAAGTGAGTGGATGATTTTATAAGTTCATGAGTACCGCCTGGATGCTTAGTGAACTATTAAGATGGTGCCTTACCGATTGCAGGAGTGCAAAGGTAGTGACTGGGTGATTTTAAAACTGCATGAGTAATAATTGACTGATTCCATAAGTACAAGAAAAGTGCCTATGTGATTGAAAGAGAAGAAAGGGATTAAAGGTGTACATGGGTAAAACCTCGGCGATTGCATAACTGCAGATATAATGTCTGAGGATTTACATGACTATATAGCAAGTGACTGGGTGAATTTGTAAGTGCATGGGTACTTCTTGGGTGATTGCCAGGACTACTGAGGTAGAGCCTGAGTAATTAAAAGACTCCAAAAGTAGTGACTGGATGATTTCATAACAGCATAACTACTGGCTGAGTAATTACAAGAGTAGAAAGATAGTGCCTCCGTGATTGAAGGAGTGTAACAGGAGTGCATGGGTGATTATAAAACTGCATGAGTTACACCTTAGTGATTGCATAAGTGCACAGATAGTGCCTAAATGATTGCATCTGTGCAACAGCAATGACTTGAGTGATTAGAGCACTGCATATGTTTTGCCTGCATCATTATAAGACTGCATGGCGAGTACTTGGGTGTTTTTATAAGTGAATGACCGTTGCGCCTACCCAAATATAATGCTGCACACTATTATATGACTCAACTATAAGTGTACCCATATTGTTAAAAGCACACATACATATGTGTCTCCCTTTCCAAATAATCATGATATCTAAAAGAAATATATATTCAATATTTCTGAAATATAGGAATACCTAGAAACTGAGACATGTACTACATCTGCCTGAGTGAATCCAAAACTCCCTAAAAAGAGCTTGGGGAATTGTATGAGAGCAAGAGTAGTCACTGGATTTTTGCAGGACAAGATAGATAGTCGCTAGCTAATTGCCTGAGTGCATACATACACATTGACTGTAAGGATGAGTGGATAAATAGCATCTGAAGGGATCGATGAGTCATTGTGTACTGTCTAGGTAAATAGACGAATGCAAGAGAGGTGCATGGGTGATTCTATGACTGCAAGGGTAGTCTGTAGCTTATTGCACGACTGCATAGGTACCGCCTACATTATTGCATGACATTAGGTAAAGTACATTACTAGACCCTGGATAATGACATGCTTGCAAGGCTAATTTCTGGAGGATTCCTGAAGTACATCTCAAGTGAGTGGATGATTTTATTAGTTCATGAGTACTGCCTGCATGCCTAGTGAACTATTAAGATGGTGCTTGACCGATTACAGGAGTGCAAAGGTAGTGACTGGGTGATTTTAAAATTACATGAGTAATAATTGACTGATTCCATAAGTATTAGAAAAGTGCATATGTGATTGAAAGAGAAGAAAGGGATTAAAGGAGTACATGGGTGACACCTTGGCGATTGCATAACTGCAGGCATAATGGCTGGGGATTTACATGACTACATAGCAAGTGAATGGGTGAATTTGCAAGTGCAGGGGTACTTCTTGGATGGTTACAGGTCTACTGAGGTAGAGCCTGAGTATCTAAAAGATTCCAATAGTAGGGACTGGATGATTTCATAACAGCATAACTACTGGCTGAGTGATTACAAGAGTAGAAAGATAGTGCCTCCGTGATTGAAGGAGTGTAACAACAGTGCATGGGTGATTATATAACTGCGTGAGTTATACCTTAGTGATTGCATAAGTGCACAGATAGTGTCTAAATAATTGCATATGTGCAACAGCAATGGCTGAGTGATAAGGGCACTGCATATGTTGTTCCTGCATCATTGTAAGTCTGCATGGCGAGTACTTAGGTGTTTTTATAAGTGCATGACAGTTGGGCCTAGCCAAATATAAAGCCGTACAATATTATATGACTTAACTATAAGTGTCCCCATATTGTTAAACGCACACATGCATATGTGTCTACCTTCCCAAATCATCATGATATCTAAAAGAAATATATATTCAACATTTCTGAAATACAGGCAAACCTAGAAACTAAGACATGTACTACATCTGCCTGAGTGAGTCCAAAACTCCGTAGGTAGTGCTTGGGTGAATGAGAGTAAGGGTATTCACTGGATCTTTGCAGGAGAAGATGGATGGTAGCTAGCTGTTTGCCTGAGTGCATACATACACATTTACTGCAAGGATAAGTGTATAAATAGCACCTGAATCGATTGATGAATCATTGAGTACTGCCTAAGTGAATAGATGAATGCAAGAGAAGTACATGAGTGATTCTATGACTGCAAGGGTAGTGTGCAGGTTATTACATAACTGTATAAGTACAGCCTGTATGATTGCATGACTGTAGGGAAAGTACATTACTAGACCCTGGATAATGACATGCTTGCAAGGCTAATTTTTGGAGGATTACTGAAGTACATAGCAAGTGAGTAGATGATTTTATAAGTTCACGAGTACCGCCTGGATGCTTAGTGAACTATTAAGATGGTGCTTGACCGATTACAGGAGTGCAAAGGTAGTGACTGCGTGATTTTAGAACAACGTGAGTAATAATTGACAGATTCCATAAGTACAAGAAAACTGCATATGTATATACATATTATTATTTTTTGTGGGGGTATTCGCTCACCCAGCGCAAAGTCACAAAATAAAAGCACAAACGCAATGTACTACAACAAAACACGCTTTTCAACTTTAAATATTACTTTTTTATATATATTTCTGACAACTCTATCAATTGTAATCTTGTCATTAACTAAGCACATTATCTCTTTAAATCAACTTCACACACACAACTACCTTCTATATTATATACTACTTAATTATTTATTAAGATGAATTCGCCGCGCAGGAGTCACGACTCCAAACTTGATCGAAAAAAAATCGATACATTTCCATTATTTCATATTTGCCCCAGGGAACCCATCCCCTGGGGCATGACCATACTTCATTTTATTATATATTTTTGGAGTGGGCCATGAGTCCCCCCTCCATAGGCCAATTATGGCCCCGGGGACCCCATACCCCGGGGCCTTGCCAGATTTCTTTTTTGTTTAAATAATTTTGGAAGGGAGGCACATGGCGCCCCTCCTTAGGCTAATTATGGCGTGGGAACCCCATCCCCATCCCCTGGGGCCTGGCCTCTCCGTTGGGGGCCGTGGGGGGAGCACCAATGCCCCCACATTCCCACCGACTCCCCGCCTCCTGTTGGAGCCGGCATTGCTTTTGCACTAGGGGACTTGCTAACATGCAGCTTCCCTTGTGCAAGAGCAATTCTGCTTCAGTTTTTGGAAGCAAGAGCAGGTTGCCTGCTCTCGCTTCCAAAAACCGAAGCAGAGTTTGCTATGGCAGGGTTGGTGCTATGCTCCCGCCCTGCCATAGCAAACAGCAATGTCCCGGGGGTGTGCACCCCAGGGCCATCAACAGCTCCAGGAGGGGGGCCACGTGACCCCCCTCACATCATGATACGTGGCTATTGGAGTCACTGAATGCGTGTGCTTGCTGCTAACTGCGTTATTTGCACATTCTTGTAAAATTATGAAAATTGTGTTTTAGGATTGTTTTATTTAAAAATTGCACTGACATGATTTTAAAAAGTTAATCGACCGGAGACCCACGGTGCCGCCTGCCAGAGCGAGCTCGCTATCTCAAGGGTCAGCGGTCTAGTTTTTCACCCCCAAGACGTTAAATATCGCGCTGGATCGACCGCGCAGCCTGTGATACGTGGCTATTGGAGCCACTGAATGCGTGTGCTTGCTGCTAACTGCGTTATTTGCACATTCTTGTAAAATTATGAAATTTGTGTTTTAGGATTGTTTTATTTAAAAATTGCACTGACCTGGTTTTAAAAAGTTAATTGACCAGAGACCCGCGGTGCTGCCTGCCAGAGCGAGCCCGCTATCTCAAGGCTCAGCGGTCTAGTTTTTCACCCCCAAGACGTTAAATATCGCGCTGGATCGACTGCACTGCGGGTGCGCGCAGCGGATGCGCGCAGCGGGCGCGCGCAGTGGGCGCGCCAAAGGCGCTTCAAAGACAAGCCCGTCTGAGCCCGTCTGTGCCCGTCTGCGCCCGGAGCGCGCCCAGCGCCAGGACCCCTGGTCATGATCCCATCCACAAATATACCCAACAACAACTCCATGATATACAGACCGGTGAGTGCTCGACATGTAATAGCTGGAAGGAGGAAATAAGACCAAACGCCTACAAATGTCGGGGCTGCGGGTTTCGCTTTGCTTTACCATCTGGGATAGAGGGGAAGGATTCCACCCTACTAGACATAGGAAGTAAAGACCCCTTCAAAGATAATAAAGGTCAGGATAGCCGACAAGCTCCTCCACAAGGACCAGGTGGTAATAATAGCCTCATGAAGGGAAAGACGAGGGTGAAGCCAATACAAACTTTGTCATGCATTTTATTGAACACACGTTCACTAGTGAAACATAAATATCAATTAGAATGTCTCCTTCAACTAGAAAATCCTGATATTGTCTTTTTAACTGAGACTTGGACTGATGCCAGCTCAGACCCAGACTGGAATATGGCCCTTCCCCCAGGCTATGCGATGGTGCAACATGATAGGATAGAAGGCAGAGGTGGGGGTATAGCCATGATTTATAGAGAGAATTTAAAATTGTGCAATGAGGCTATAATGGTGCTTCTAGCTGAGGCACTAATGTTTTAATTTAAATTTAATGACTTCTTCACATTTTAAGGGCTGCTTGTCTATAGGCCCCCGGGACCCAGCATGGTGTTCTCGCAGGCCATTTTACATTTTTTAGAATCAAATTTGGATTCTGAATTTTTTACCATTATGGGGGATTTTAACAATCATCTCGAATTAGAGACTAACCCAGATACGGTAAGACTTGTGGATAATTTAGCAGAGTATGGACTCTCCCAAATTATACTGGAACCCACACATTTAGCAGGTCACACACTGGATGGTATTTTTACAAACCAATCAGGCATAACTATAATAAAGACGTTACCCTTACCTTGGACCGACCATAGAGCCATTTTTCAACAAAACGTTTACTTTACCTCAGTCCTTTCCTGCCACGAATTTGAGGGTCCGGAAATGGAATAAGGTGAAAAGGCTGACCTGGAACAGGCGCTGAGTTCGGGTCTATCTGTATTAAATAGCGACAATGATATAGCAGCCAACCAATTTGATAATTGGATTAGAACAGCCGTAGATAGTGTTGCTCCTAAAATTAATAAAACCACTAGAAGAGCAACTGCAACAGCACCCTGGTACAGTCCGGAGGTAAAAATAATAAAAAAGAAATGTTGAAGGACAGAATGGATCTGGAGGACAGATTATAGTATGGAGCACAAGCTAGTTTATAATCAATGTCTGGAGGAATAGAAACAGGCCATCATTAAAGCCAAAAGGGCTTATTTTACTGCTAAAATAGGAGATGCAACACACTCCTCAAAGGAACTGTTTACAACTGTATACACACTTGCCACACCTCAACACACTGCCAAGTTCAGTCCAGACCAAGCCTTCTGCAATGTGATGGCCAATTTCTTTCAAAGCAAAGTGCAAGTGATCTATGATGATCTTTTAAACTTGGCCAATACTATGCCAGATAATAATCCTCTAAATATAAATATATGGGCAGCAACTGGCAGACTTGCACGCTTTAGGACACTTACTGTGGAGGAGGTCCATAACCTCCTAATATCTACCAAATCCGGATCACCAAATGATCCATGCCCCCCAACAGTTCTTCACTTGGTACCTAAGATCATCAGTAGACATCTTACCCCTCTCTTAAACCGAGTCCTTGAAATGGGTAAATATCCCGATGCATGTAAAAAGGCCTGTATACAGCCAATTCTTAAAAAGCCAGCCTTGGACCCACTAGAACCAAAAAACTATTGGCCAATCGCCCGATTATCGCTACCAGCAAAAATTCTGGAAAGAGCCATAAATAGGGAGTTAATTCACTACCTAGAAGATAACCTTCTGTTAGACCGCACACAACATGGCTTTAGGCCTTGTCATTCGACAGAAACAGCATTGGTGCTGGCTACAGAGGGGATTCGGAGGATAGTGGACGGAGGTGGCAGAGCAATTCTGGTCGTATTAGATCTCTCGGCGGCGTTCGACACCGAAAATCAGAAGGTGTTGGTGCAGCGGCTGAGAGATAGGGTTGTAGGATATTGCACTAAATCTCCTCTCCTCCTTCTTAGAAACCAGAGAACAAAATATACTTTGGGAGAATACACAGTCCGGACCTTTCCAACTCCCATGTGGTGTTCCACAAGGATCTGCTCTGTCACCAAGTCTCTTCAACATATATGTGTACTCACTGGCCAACTTAGTCAGGAAACTTGGGTTCTCATTGATTATGTACGCCGATGACTCACAGCTTACCATCTCAGTCGCCAAATCTTTAGAGACAGTAGCCATCAACTTTCATGCGTGTCTGAATGATATCATGTGCTGGATGAGCTCAAATATTTTGAAAATAAATACGGATAAAACCGAGGTCCTAGAATTCGGTAAAGGACCACCGTTATGGAACACCAACTGGTGGCCCACAGAGGCGGGAGTCTGTCCTACCCTGTTACTAAAGTTAAAAATTTAGGGGTGACCCTCGATGAACAGCTTAATCTGTCTGCCCATGTCAACCAACTAACTTCCTCTTGCTTTTTCCTCCTAAAAACATTGAGGAAAATATTCCCGTTCATTGCACATGAACTTCAAAAGACAGTTGTAGTTGCACTTTTTTTACCAAATTAGATTACTGCAACGCTCTCTTTATGGGAATTGATAAAGCACAGGAGAGGAAGTTACAATCACTGCAAAATGCGGCGGCTAGATTACTCATGAATATTCCTAAGGGTCGCCCCACCTCAGAGGCCATTAGAGCATTATATTGGCTCCCTGTCCATCAAAGAGCCAACTTTAAAGCTCTCTGCTTAGTGCATAAGGCCCTCCATGGAGGCATTTCTGGGGAGGTGCGGAAACTTTTTACTAGGTATCTTCCCTTAGATCCTCTACGGAGGGCCTTGTCTGCGTTCCAAAAACACGCAAGGTAAGATGGGGGGTCGCACACTGTATTTTTGTGCGGCAAAACTTTGGAACCAGATGCCATCTACCCTGCGCTGCCAACCAAATCGGATGAGGTTTAGGAAAGAATGAAAAACTTGGCTATTTGCCAAAAACTAAATCACCCAGAGTCAGGTGCCCAAATTACCTACGTATCACAGTTAGCACCAAGACGCCACGGCATTCGCTGCGCTCCATAAAATAACAATTCAAATCAAATCAAATCATTCTACATAGCCCCAGGGAGGTGGTGGTCACCGGGGATGTGGGGGACTGCGTGCCCCCCCACAAATAAACATTGAAGCCCCGTGAAGGTGGCAGTCCCCGGGGCTGTGGTGACCCCCGTGGGCCCCCACTATATAAATTGAGATTGCCCCCTGGACATGGCCCACCCGGGGGCTTAACAATAACGAAGTGCGGGAGCCCGCTCTTTGTTTCTTTTTTTATTTTCTCAGCGGTATTCGCGCACCCTGCATGACTTCATCCGTCTTTTTGAAAAACAAAATGTTTTTTTTGGCTCTGGGGGTCCGTCCGGGACTCCCTCTGCAGGCCTAGGTGGTCAGGGTGGTTAATGTAATTTAGGGTGTGGCTTAAAAATACAAAAGCTGGTAAATCAGTGCTGAGCAAAGTGTGCCGCGCGACTAGTATTTTGCTGCTTCAGTCATTGCATCCAGATACATAATACAACCAGTAACATTAAACCAACAACAGGCCAGTACTATTGGCTTTGTCAATGGTTATTTTTTGCATAAGATAAATAAGCAATGACTAACGGCTTCATTGTATAGCATATTGAAAATGTTTCATCTCTAAAATGATGTGCCTGTGAATGAGCTATAACGAGTCTCTTTGAGGTTACATAAAAAGCAGCGAAGGGTGGTTCTGTTGTAGAGTTCAGATTTATTTTTGTCCTCCTGAGTGTAAAAATGGAGAACCCCTTGGGGCCCATCTCATGACCTACTTTTTAGGGAAATGCAATTGATGAGCACCAGCAAGACCCGGTCCACTTAAAGCACTAGCCACGTGACAGGAGTGCGCTCTTAGTTTAAAAGCACCTGCTGGGCTCGTCTTCACATCACCAGGTGTAGTTGATGACAGAACGGAGCGTAGGTCTTACATCCCATCACTCTTAATATTAAAGCTCCTGCTGAGCCTTCCATCACACAACTAAGGGGCACATTATAATGCCGGTCCGAAGTCTCCGCCCGACACCGACTCGGAGTAGGGACTGACGACTTGCAGTCAGCGGTTCTGACCGCTGGATTATGATAGGACCGAACACTGCTCGGTCGGAGTCCCATTGCTCCTTAACGGAGCTCGTGTTCCCCCAGACAACTGGCCGTAACACAGGCTCCTATGGGGAAATAGGGTGTGTGCGGAAAACCATGCACCCTGATGCAGGCATCCCATGGTGCCTGCCACAGAGGGCAGGGTTTTACAGGGGGTCCCTTAGGAACCCCCTTGGCTATCACCGTAGGCCGCAGGGCCTAGGGGGCCCTGACAGGGGTCCCCAAAGTCACTTTACGACAGGCCAATACAAAAAGGCTATTTGAAATCTCCTAGTTTTAAAGCGTCTGTTGGGCCCGCCTTCACACCTCCAGGTGTGATGGATGACAGAGCAGACTGTGAACCTTGCAGCCCACGAGAACGTTGTCCTACTCTTAATACATGACTCAACTAACACAGTATAGATTAATAGAGTAACAGGGATTGTAATAAGTTACTCAAATGTCAAAGCTTGAAGCTGAATCACCATGCTGCTTCACGTTTTGCATTTTCCACTTTTAGCTGCCCATTGTCTGAAATTGCTCTATCTAGGAATGTAAAGATTTTCTTTGATTTCTTGTGGCAGTTTCAGGTTTTCATCTAATCTGACTATATTAGCGAGCATTTACGATACAGACCTAATTTATTGTTTAGCAAACTTCTTTAAACCATGACGCCTACACTGAGTCATTCAACTGAGTATGGCACCAACCCTCTGCATGACTATGTACTCCCTCTTAAAACAGGATACATTTGAATTTTGAAATAAAATAAAAAATGTGTTTCAGAAAGTGCCCTGAGATTTCCACTACCCACATTATGAATTCCTGTGATGTGCTGGGTAGTTGCCTCACTGAATTTCAGAACAGAAGGGCATAGCACTGGAAATAATTTGTAGAAATATCTTCCTTTATCAAGTACCCGTTTGGAGGCAAAGCACTCCAAAAGTAGTGGACACTATAGTGTAATTAAAAAAGGCTGCACCATCAATTCGTCCGAATTACTCCACTCTACAAATGGGAGAGAAGTAATGGAGAGGAGTGTGAACCAGATCTTTGCCATTTTTCCAGAATTCTGTAACTGTCTTAGTCTAAATCAGTCCCTAAGCTTTAACAACAGAACCTCTCGCGTATCTCTTCCTATTATTTTTAACTTTCTTTCTTTTCCCTATTTCTCAGTCTGTTTCTCTTATCACTAAACATTTCTCTTTTTGACTTTGTTTCCATACACCCAAAACAATGCTGTACATGGTTGTGACGATGATTTGAAACTGCAACACCACAGATTTTTGCCCCTTACTAAAATATATAGTTAGACAGAAATGAATGTGCACACAAAATAAAATATAGCTGCCTTTACTAAATAGTAGGCTATTGACTTGGGTGCAAAAACACGTTGCAAAGGGAAGTAATGCAGGGACAACGAGTGCCGTGAACAGGTTCTGTGTGGAGTAAACTCCTCAGACGATGGGAAATGTTTGTTAGTGGAAAGAAAAAAGTACATTTAAATTCAAGCAGCTGTGCTACCTGTTGGATGTTATCCAGTGATGGGTATTTCTTCTCAATACTTGCGTACATCCATTTAACTATATCGCTTAAACACGAATGAATAATGAAATACCTTAAAAACATGCTCTACGTGTGAATCCATTTACTGTAAGCTTCAACTTCTCATATAGTGCGTCTCGGTGAATCACAATCTCTTGAGTCCAAACTCAGGAAAGGTATTTGCAAGAAACATAAGATTGCTGAACACTCCTGTTTGCCGTTTTCCGAGATGATGTATTTAAATGTGCATGTTAATCATCTTTAGGCAAGAAGCCACTAATTACAACTCCTCAGCTCTCCTCAATAAAGTACAGTCCACGAAGGAACCTCTTAACTCCATTGTGTAAATTATTCTGACGGCGTGTAGAAATACTTCTCTGCTTGTTACATGTAAGACAGGAGGCAAATTAATAAATGAATGCAAGAGATGTAAATTACAACTTATCACTCGGCACAAGATCGTTTATGCGTCAAAAACAAGCTGTTAACATGATTCATTATTGCTGGCCGTATGTGAAACTGTGAAGTTTCGTACCTGTGCCGTGACATAATTTATATGGGCTATCTGTGGATTTTTATCACTAGAACAAAACGTACTGAGTTGATTTGAACTGCAACCTGTGTAGGGAAACACATTTCATATCATGCAGAACTCCATGAACAAATAATTAACATCTATTTGCTAAATGCAGCTGGAATGCAGGGTACATCCATTTCACATTTAACTTCAATTTACTGATTCTGAGGTTGAGAGTACAGATAAGAACACATTCGCAATGAACGGAACAAATACATGGATTTCTGTTTTAGAGATCAAAGTTCGGGAATTTAAACTAAATCACCCAGAGTCAGGTGCCCAAATTACCTACGTATCACAGTTAGCACCAAGACGCCACGGCATTCGCTGCGCTCCATAAAATAACAATTCAAATCAAATCAAATCATTCTACATAGCCCCAGGGAGGTGGTGGTCACCGGGGATGTGGGGGACTGCGTGCCCCCCCACAAATAAACATTGAAGCCCCGTGAAGGTGGCAGTCCCCGGGGCTGTGGTGACCCCCGTGGGCCCCCACTATATAAATTGAGATTGCCCCCTGGACATGGCCCACCCGGGGGCTTAACAATAACGAAGTGCGGGAGCCCGCTCTTTGTTTCTTTTTTTATTTTCTCAGCGGTATTCGCGCACCCTGCATGACTTCATCCGTCTTTTTGAAAAACAAAATGTTTTTTTTGGCTCTGGGGGTCCGTCCGGGACTCCCTCTGCAGGCCTAGGTGGTCAGGGTGGTTAATGTAATTTAGGGTGTGGCTTAAAAATACAAAAGCTGGTAAATCAGTGCTGAGCAAAGTGTGCCGCGCGACTAGTATTTTGCTGCTTCAGTCATTGCATCCAGATACATAATACAACCAGTAACATTAAACCAACAACAGGCCAGTACTATTGGCTTTGTCAATGGTTATTTTTTGCATAAGATAAATAAGCAATGACTAACGGCTTCATTGTATAGCATATTGAAAATGTTTCATCTCTAAAATGATGTGCCTGTGAATGAGCTATAACGAGTCTCTTTGAGGTTACATAAAAAGCAGCGAAGGGTGGTTCTGTTGTAGAGTTCAGATTTATTTTTGTCCTCCTGAGTGTAAAAATGGAGAACCCCTTGGGGCCCATCTCATGACCTACTTTTTAGGGAAATGCAATTGATGAGCACCAGCAAGACCCGGTCCACTTAAAGCACTAGCCACGTGACAGGAGTGCGCTCTTAGTTTAAAAGCACCTGCTGGGCTCGTCTTCACATCACCAGGTGTAGTTGATGACAGAACGGAGCGTAGGTCTTACATCCCATCACTCTTAATATTAAAGCTCCTGCTGAGCCTTCCATCACACAACTAAGGGGCACATTATAATGCCGGTCCGAAGTCTCCGCCCGACACCGACTCGGAGTAGGGACTGACGACTTGCAGTCAGCGGTTCTGACCGCTGGATTATGATAGGACCGAACACTGCTCGGTCGGAGTCCCATTGCTCCTTAACGGAGCTCGTGTTCCCCCAGACAACTGGCCGTAACACAGGCTCCTATGGGGAAATAGGGTGTGTGCGGAAAACCATGCACCCTGATGCAGGCATCCCATGGTGCCTGCCACAGAGGGCAGGGTTTTACAGGGGGTCCCTTAGGAACCCCCTTGGCTATCACCGTAGGCCGCAGGGCCTAGGGGGCCCTGACAGGGGTCCCCAAAGTCACTTTACGACAGGCCAATACAAAAAGGCTATTTGAAATCTCCTAGTTTTAAAGCGTCTGTTGGGCCCGCCTTCACACCTCCAGGTGTGATGGATGACAGAGCAGACTGTGAACCTTGCAGCCCACGAGAACGTTGTCCTACTCTTAATACATGACTCAACTAACACAGTATAGATTAATAGAGTAACAGGGATTGTAATAAGTTACTCAAATGTCAAAGCTTGAAGCTGAATCACCATGCTGCTTCACGTTTTGCATTTTCCACTTTTAGCTGCCCATTGTCTGAAATTGCTCTATCTAGGAATGTAAAGATTTTCTTTGATTTCTTGTGGCAGTTTCAGGTTTTCATCTAATCTGACTATATTAGCGAGCATTTACGATACAGACCTAATTTATTGTTTAGCAAACTTCTTTAAACCATGACGCCTACACTGAGTCATTCAACTGAGTATGGCACCAACCCTCTGCATGACTATGTACTCCCTCTTAAAACAGGATACATTTGAATTTTGAAATAAAATAAAAAATGTGTTTCAGAAAGTGCCCTGAGATTTCCACTACCCACATTATGAATTCCTGTGATGTGCTGGGTAGTTGCCTCACTGAATTTCAGAACAGAAGGGCATAGCACTGGAAATAATTTGTAGAAATATCTTCCTTTATCAAGTACCCGTTTGGAGGCAAAGCACTCCAAAAGTAGTGGACACTATAGTGTAATTAAAAAAGGCTGCACCATCAATTCGTCCGAATTACTCCACTCTACAAATGGGAGAGAAGTAATGGAGAGGAGTGTGAACCAGATCTTTGCCATTTTTCCAGAATTCTGTAACTGTCTTAGTCTAAATCAGTCCCTAAGCTTTAACAACAGAACCTCTCGCGTATCTCTTCCTATTATTTTTAACTTTCTTTCTTTTCCCTATTTCTCAGTCTGTTTCTCTTATCACTAAACATTTCTCTTTTTGACTTTGTTTCCATACACCCAAAACAATGCTGTACATGGTTGTGACGATGATTTGAAACTGCAACACCACAGATTTTTGCCCCTTACTAAAATATATAGTTAGACAGAAATGAATGTGCACACAAAATAAAATATAGCTGCCTTTACTAAATAGTAGGCTATTGACTTGGGTGCAAAAACACGTTGCAAAGGGAAGTAATGCAGGGACAACGAGTGCCGTGAACAGGTTCTGTGTGGAGTAAACTCCTCAGACGATGGGAAATGTTTGTTAGTGGAAAGAAAAAAGTACATTTAAATTCAAGCAGCTGTGCTACCTGTTGGATGTTATCCAGTGATGGGTATTTCTTCTCAATACTTGCGTACATCCATTTAACTATATCGCTTAAACACGAATGAATAATGAAATACCTTAAAAACATGCTCTACGTGTGAATCCATTTACTGTAAGCTTCAACTTCTCATATAGTGCGTCTCGGTGAATCACAATCTCTTGAGTCCAAACTCAGGAAAGGTATTTGCAAGAAACATAAGATTGCTGAACACTCCTGTTTGCCGTTTTCCGAGATGATGTATTTAAATGTGCATGTTAATCATCTTTAGGCAAGAAGCCACTAATTACAACTCCTCAGCTCTCCTCAATAAAGTACAGTCCACGAAGGAACCTCTTAACTCCATTGTGTAAATTATTCTGACGGCGTGTAGAAATACTTCTCTGCTTGTTACATGTAAGACAGGAGGCAAATTAATAAATGAATGCAAGAGATGTAAATTACAACTTATCACTCGGCACAAGATCGTTTATGCGTCAAAAACAAGCTGTTAACATGATTCATTATTGCTGGCCGTATGTGAAACTGTGAAGTTTCGTACCTGTGCCGTGACATAATTTATATGGGCTATCTGTGGATTTTTATCACTAGAACAAAACGTACTGAGTTGATTTGAACTGCAACCTGTGTAGGGAAACACATTTCATATCATGCAGAACTCCATGAACAAATAATTAACATCTATTTGCTAAATGCAGCTGGAATGCAGGGTACATCCATTTCACATTTAACTTCAATTTACTGATTCTGAGGTTGAGAGTACAGATAAGAACACATTCGCAATGAACGGAACAAATACATGGATTTCTGTTTTAGAGATCAAAGTTCGGGAATTTAGGATTTTCATTTTTTAATTTAAAAAACAATGTCTATGATGATTTGATTTCATATACATGCTGTGTAGAATGGCAGGAAGTTCTAAACAAAGGCTCAGGCATTTGTAACCCTACTGAATACTTAAAATCTCATTCCTACCCGGGTTTAGTGCTGTTAGCAAATGTCATTTTAATGATGAACTGAAAGACAACCATCATGACCTCTGTTTGCTGTTGCTGTTTGCTGAGTATGGGCGAGAAACAGGGAGAACTGCTGGCCCTATCTATACACTCTACAATATTTCCATAAGTAACATGGAATAGTCTATGAACAATACGTACCCTACATGTCTTCTTGATTTGTTAGGCACCGTTATGTTGCTTGTGAGGAAAGGTCCTAATTACGATCGTGGCAGTCCAAGGAATGCAACACTCGTTGTGGTGGCGGTCCAGCCTCCTCTGCACCGATGGTCCGACCACCCAATTACGAGTTGGGTGGTCGGACCATAATTTGACTGCTGGCTTCGCCGTTACCTGATGGTGGCCTGGCGGTCAGGACCATTGTAAGATGCAGGTGGTGCTACTGAAGCACTGCCATGCATATTACAAGTTTCAGGACCGCCAGCATTATTATGGAGGTCTTTCCTCTATGAAAAGTCTGGCGGTGCTGAAACAAAGGGGGCTGTACAGGACCCGCTGTATCTCCTCAGCCTGGGGAGACCTCTGTTCCTGCACGGCAAAGGCTTCACAGTCCATGACGTGCAGGAACCTGTGTGACGTTTCCATTGCGGGTCCTTTTTCAAAGGCACCACCGCCTTTGAAAGAGACACCACCACGGGAAACGCCATGCCACCCTCCCGCCAGACCACGAAATTACTTCTAATCTGGCAGGTGGCAGAGCCACTCGCACTGCCAAAAGTCATAATCGGGCCCAGAATGTCTTCTACACTCCTATCATTTTCATGGTAATGCTCAAACCTTGTATATTACTGTAACCTAAGCATGGTTAATAACTTGGGGTAGAAATGTCAGCTAAAATGCTCAGTGTAGTTTTAAAATGAAAAAGTATTGCTTTGTTAAGAAAGTGGAATTAACTATAAATCTGGGGAGATTTTGCAACAGCTGCCCTCTGAGCATGATGATGATGATGGATTAAACCCAGATCAGTTGACTGGGGGTGAGTGTTTGATTTGCTCAAATGCTCCGTCCATCATCCCCTTTGGTATCACTTTGTTCGCCCTAAGTTGGCACGGTATGCCCCGACATGGGTCCCTTGCTCACTTTGCCACTGGATTCAAAATAGCAGGGCTGAAGAGGGTTATGAACCCAAAACCAGTCCCGAGATGCTTGTTTCTGGTCCAGGGAAGACATGGCTTGGCAGTTCGGGCTGGACTGTTCCCATGAGGCACAGGATCAGACTGATTTGCATATGGCCATGTCTGAACTGGGGTGGTGGAGTGAGCTAAAGAATGATGATGGATTAAACCCAGATCAGTTGACTGGGGTGAGTGTTTGATTTGCTCAAACGCTCAGTCCATCATCCCCTTTGGTATCGCTTTGTTCGCCCTAAGTTGGCAGGGTATGCCCAGACATGGGTCCTTTGCTCACTTTGCCACTGGATTCAAGATAGCTTGGCTGATGAGGGTTATGAACCCAAAACTGGTCCCAGGATGCTTGTTTCCAGTCCAGGGAAGACATGCTTGGCAGTTCGGGCTGGACTGTTCCCATGAGGCACAGGGTCAGACTGATTTGCATATGGCCATGTCTGAACTGGGGTGGTGGAGTGAGCTTAAGAATGATGATGGATTAAACCCAGATCAGTTGACTGGGGGTGAGTGTTTGATTTGCTCAAACGCTCCGTCCATCATCCCCTTTGGTATCGCTTTGTTCGCCCTAAGTACGCAGGATATGCCCAGACGTGGGTCCCTTAATCACTCTGCCACTGGATTCAAGATAGCCTGGCTGATGAGGGTATGAACCCGAAACTGGTCCCAGGATGCTTGTTTCCAATCCAGGGAAGACATGCTTGGCAGTTCGGGCTGGACTGTTCCTATGAAGCACAGGGTCAGACTGATTTGCATATGGCTATGTCTGAACTGGGGTGGTGGAGTGAGCTAAAGAATGATGATGGATTAAACCCAGATCAGTTGACTCGGGGTGAGTGTTTGATTTGCTCAAACGCTCCGTCCATCATCCCCTTTGGTATCGCTTTGTTCGCCCTAAGTACGCAGGATATGCCCAGACGTGGGTCCCTTGATCACTCTGCCACTGGATTCAAGATAGCCTGGCTGATGAGGGTTATGAACCCGAAACTGGTCCCAGGATGCTTGTTTCCAGTCCAGGGAAGACATGCTTGGCAGTTCGGGCTGGACTGTTCCCATGAGGCACAGGGTCAGACTGATTTGCATATGGCCATGTCTGAACTGGGGTGGTGGAGTGAGCTAAAGAATGATGATGGATTAAACCCAGATCAGTTGACTGGGGGTGAGTGTTTGATTTGCTCAAACGCTCCGTCCATCTTCCCCTTTGGTATCGCTCTGAGCATATAGGGTGAAAATTCCCTGTATACCACAATTCTGGAATAGGTGGATTATGTGCCTTGGTCCAACTAGAAAATGATTCTTTAAAATCCATAATTATAGATTTAGTTTCTAAATTCTATAACAGTTTTCTACCCTGAACCTTAGACTAGCCTATAGAGCAATCTAGCAGTGCCAAAATGGCTGGTCTGAAAGGTTAAAACGTTAGCCAGTGTTTTGGTGGGGTTATAAGCCTATTTATGAACTGGTGGGTCGGTTTCTACTGGTGACTTCCCTCACATTATTAAAAAAATTGCCTGAAGCAGGCACAGATGCATGCAGTCCCCACTATCATACAAAACACCTATTATGTGTGTCTTTACAAGTTCAGTACTGCCCCATTTGCAAATGTGGGCCTCCTTTTGAGCTATCTGATTCACTAATGGGGTCACTTTTATTATGGAGCCCTGGTTTATTTTCTGTCCCAGTCTGACCGTAACCCTAGAGGCATAAACAGACTTTATAAACAACAAGAGAACATATAAAATAATGCTAAGTCTCCCATGGAGAAATACATAATAACTGATAAAACATAGGGATTGTGGAAATAGTAGTGATGGGTGGATAATAGACGGCCTCAGTTAAGAAAGATAAGGCGAGGTTTCAATATTTTCCTAAAGATTATACAATCAGAGTCCTGGATGACAGCAGGAAGAAATTATCAAGCAGCTCTTTGCATCCCCAGTACAAGAATCCTATAGTGCGAAGGATGTCTTCAGTGTTGGGCTTTTCTGGTGGAGAGATTCTTTTTACGCTGAATGCTCACACTTCCAGGGTAAGTCAGGTAGAATTAATTTAAATGGCATTTTGACCTAGATATATAGATAACTAACTTCTTTTAAAACAGAAGAAATGCAATTAAATTCTCTTTTTGATAAAATTAGACCATCAGCAGAATGAAAACCAGACTTGATTGCTGCCAGTGATGGCTGTGAGACACCTGAAAATATGACATTACCGTAGTCCAGTGGAGAACTGATCAGCGCACAAGTTGCAAGTCTAAGTTGAGATTATCATAGTCCAGTTGAGAAATAATCAGCACACAAGTTGCAAGTCGCAAGTCTAATTTGAGATTACCATAGAACAGTAGAGAAATGATCAGCGCACAAGTTGCAAGTCTCAGTTGGTATTACCTTAATCAAGTTGAGAATAGGTAAGTGAACTAGTAGGAAGTCTCAATTCACTTAGAAGTTTGAAGATGTTTTGTTTCCCCAAGGCATTAAACAAGACATTTCCAGACTGGTTCAACCTATTGATGTAAAGTGACAAAGTGTTGTCCTCAGTGAAACCAATGGATTTCACAGATGACAAGAGGGTAAAGTTAAAGTCACCAAATAAGAATTTATTTAGGAGAGGAGCCTCAAGTTTGCTTTATTACTTTGAGGTGATGGAGTATAAATGTAGGTTTTTGTGGATTATTCAGGGTTAATCATTGTTGGACAGTGTATTATTAATTGGGCGATGGTTGTCCACCACAAGTATTAAGTTGTTAGGTCCAGTTAAAGGATTCATTATCTTAAACCTGAGCTCAAGCATTGATAGCTGTAACATAGAGCAGACAGGCTGAACTTTAGAAAAGGTGTAAAGCATTTCAAAGTACCCACATGGTTATGAAGTAAACAACACAACACAATAAAAATCCTACTCCAGTTTATGAAAATAGAGAATAATTTAATGAACAAACTGACACCATAGCAAAAAGAATCCAATAAGCATTACCGGAGATATGAATTTTTAAATTTTAAGTAAAAATAGCACCAATGGTAGTGATCCAGCGAAAGGCCAGGATAAACTTTTCACACATCAACGTATCACTTTCAATGGGTTCATGTACGCATTTAGATTTCCTGAATGTTTTCGCTGGGGGTCAGGTTTCATTTTCTTTGATCTTAATTAGACTATGCCTAACTAATCTTCACAGATCAACACTTCCTTTGGTCAATGGACCATTTGTCGAGTAGTTGATGGTGATATTAACAAAGCCATTAATTTATCTTATAACTTAACAGTAAAAATAATCACAGACTCCAGGTAAGATTCAATAGATTTTATCCAATAATTCAATCAAAATGGACGCTCATTTGTACAGATTCACAGTGCAAACTCCATCAACTCTCATGGGAGCGACAAATTCATTTAACATACATAATGTATTCAACAATCTCAACGCATTAGGAGTGATAGATGAAGAAACAAAAGGGCATAATATCTCATACTTTACAATGAAACATTTAAATTCACAACAGAATTCTATTTACCTTATAGTGGAATGGGAAACCCAACCCCTGGCCAGAAGGGTTAGTGGGGTCAAATGATAAAGTCAGGAGACAAAGACTGTAGGACAGGTGCAGGATAGGTTTATATTTAGTACACTTCTCTAGAACCCGACGCACCACAGCACATCCCTCTCTTACACTCTCTCCCTACTCTATATTCTTCCACAAATCTTCAATCTAATCAGGCTGCCTTTCAGTATTGAATCTTCCCACTCTGTTCTTCTCAGTAGCAAAACTCGCATACTCTTCACTGAGCATCAACGATTCTTCTTAGCAGCAGCAGCTCCATCTTAACCTTAAGTCACTCAAATTATACCCTTTAATTTTGCATGACCCACCCTCAAAGGATGCAAATGTCTGTGAATCCTGAACTGTGATTGGGCCGGGGCAGGGGAGTTGTCATCACCTCATACGGTCATCCCAAACTTCTTAACTAATTCTTTGTTTAGTAAACCCTTCCCACCTAATTTATTCAACTCTCATGACACTTCCTTTTCACATGCAGCTCACAAAATAGATAGATACATTTTTTATATAATTTCTTCAGTTGAGGATCTTTTCCCAACACTCGTCCTTGGGTCTTGGCAGGACGCAGACTCAACTTGCGTTATGTTTCACCCGCCATCTTTTCTTTCGGCTTAGCATATCAGGACCAGATCGTTTACTATTGATGAAGGAATGATAAACAGATGGTAATTTCTGAAATATGTTATTATCACTGTTTACCTCCCCCTTCTACTCTATCCCAAGTTATTTTCTTCTTTGTTAAGCAAATTGTCAGTAGTGAAACATTTCTTTCAAGATCCAGGCAAACATATGCCAGGCATGCGGTTCTTCAAGACCTATAGTTAGCAACTCTTTGCACATGTGTGAGAGTTTTACTCTCAAATGGGTTAATCATGTGGTTACTTACGCAGGACGGGTTCACACATGTGCAAAGCGATTTTCAGTTTCAAGTGGGACTTCAGTTAAGTAGCAAATTATTCTTTGTTATTTATACAAGCAGAAACCTTTTTCCCCGTGTATGAATGTCGTATGTATGTTAATTTTCTTTCAAATCTCTATTCCTACTTGTTTGTACATGTTAACGAGAGGTTGATTTGAGCAAGTTTCTTTTCTTTGAATCCTTGCTCCATCAGTAGTCCATGGTCATGGTAGACTGGTACCTAGACCTGCTTTCAGGCTGACCGCAAAGGAGTGTGAGTCGGATATATCAGCTATGTTGGACCTGGTTGGTGGTTTTAGCTTGCAACTTACATTCATTTCATTTAAACTTTTATTATGGTACGGAACTCCTATAAAGGTCCACATATTCTACAATATTAAATGAAACATAAATATATTGTTCATTGATACATTCATAGTTAAAAACATCCTAGGTTCTCTAAATGATTAATTTCCTCATGTATCAATTCCAAGATCTGAAGAATACATAATACTTATAAAATAGATATTTCAACACTCCAAATTTAAACATTATTGAAAGGCACGTACAACATACAATGCGCAAAATACAAGAAAAATTCAGAACAGCCCTATAAAAAGCCTTAAAAAGAACAACACACATATGACGATTTCCAAAATAAAAATATCACAAAACCATAAACAACACTAATATTCCTAATAAAAAATCAAAAAAGTGTTATAAAATTGATAAATCCAATTACAATCCATTTCATTCAGGGGGCAGAATTAATGAGCAGGCCTCCAAAGTGGACTGAATTTTAAATTTAATAAACATAGGTCTGAAAAAGTAGTGTCTAGCATTTTGCAACACCAGGCACACAAACAACACATGATTCAAATCCTGTATATGTTGCTGGCAAAAATCACAGCTTCTATCCTTTTTCAGGATTTTATCCCAAATTCCTGTGATTACTCATAATGGCAACAGATCCAATGTCAGCAAAATAATCAGTCTTATTATTCCATGCAGTAAAATCCAGATTAAATAAGGCTGCAACTTAATCATCCGAGTGCTCTCGCACACCGCTTGATAGCGTGGCTTAGACTGACTTAAGCCAATATCTCTGGCTGAGCTGATAGGACGCCCTTTATGAGCATCCTCAAAGCAAGTTTTCAGATAAAGGAGTCGATTTTGAAACACAGCCCATATGCTTCATTAACTTTCTCAAAGGACCTTAAAAAAGTGGACCGTTCTTTCAACATGCAAAAAAATAAACTCTCAGGGCTGCACTAAGTGTACCCTTGTTCCCACAAAGAAGTGAATTGCCCCATCTCAATACCTCTGCCAAAGAAAAAATATACAAGGAAACTAGACCAAATTCCAGGCGCATAACATGAGGAGCAGTTGAAGACTTTAAGCTTCAAATTTGTCACAAAATTCGACCTTCGGCCACCTCAAATGAATGCCAGCAACTCATATCTAAAAATGCAAAAAGAACAATTGATGGACAGAATGCTGAACATTGGCAAACATTTACCCAGGTACAGAGATATGTGCCTAAATCCATAATTTTTTTGCTTCCCATACCATTCCAGTTTAAACTAAGCCTGGGCAAAGCACTACGCTACGCTCGCGTAGTTTGCGAAGTTCGCGCTACTTCGCACTACGCGAATTGCACGTAGCACAGTGCAAACACGCGTTGCGTAGTGTTGCGTAGTGCTGCGGTCATTTTTTGCTTGCTCGCGGTACTCAATGTCAAGTTGGCGACCGCGAGCAAGCAAAATGACATCCCGGCGAGACTTTTTACTTGTTCGCGATCAGCAACATCAAATTGGCGATCGCGAGCATGGAAAATAAACCTCCCGGCGAGATTCCCAACGCGAGGAGGTCAGGTTTCTCATTGCGAGTGGCCGCGTATGCTCGCGACCGCTCGCGCTGAGAAACTACCAGTTCACGTTGAGAAAGCCGCCGCTCGAGTAAAAATCTACTCGAGCAGCAGAAAACTACAGCTCGCACTGTGCAAGATGCCATTTTCAATGATTGCACAGTGCCGGTTGCGTGTCCGCACTGTGCAATCATTGAAAATGACATCTGGCACAGTGCGAACAAGGTACTACGCAGTTCGCGAAGTGATACGCGTAGCTCGCGTAGTGCGAACTGCACTTTGCGTAGCTTCGCGAAGTGCTACTTCGCGAACTACACCCAGGGTTAGTTTAAACCCTGCCATATGCAAATCAGTCCTGAACCGGCTCCCAATGAGAACAGTCCAGCTCGAACTGCCGGGCCAGGCCCTACCTGGACTGGAAACAAGCATCCTTGGACATGTTTCGGGGTATCACCACTCATCAGCTAGGCAAGCTTGACTCCAGTTGTATGGAGAGCATGGGACACACATCTGAGCATACCCGTCCCACTCTGGATGACACATGCAAAAAGAACACTTGATGGACAGAATGACGAACAATGTCAAACATTCAGCCAATACAGTGATCTGGCCTTAAATTCATTGTTTTTATACTCCCTTTGCCATTCCAGAATAATCTCATCCATATGCACATCAGTCTTGACCTGCTCCCCATGGGAACAGTGCAGCCCGAACTGTAGCACCTCAACAGTATAAATCAAGGAAGGGGGATTTTCAACCGAAAAACAGACTACAAGGTCAATACATTGGGCTCTCTAACAAATTTTAATAAAATCTATATTATGCACCAGCCTGAGAGAGAGCTCTGTTCAGGTAGAGCTTTGTATGCTCCACATCCATCCCGTTTTTGGAAAATACCTTTCCAAAATAAAGGTACGAGTCCACTATATCAAGTTTTTCAATGCCCAACAACCATTGGAAATTTCTCTTTAAACTTAACCCTTTCTTGCTGAAGATCAAAACCTTGCTTTTTGCAATGTTGATCGTTAGAAAGTGGGCTTCAGCATATTTATCTAGAGCTTCTAAATGACATTGCAAACTAATGGGGGTTAAGTCAAAGATGACCACATCATTTCCATATAATAAAGAGTCAATGGGCATGGTACCAATTCTAGGAGCAACCCCCTCACTCGATTTAAAATATCTGGGAGATCAAAAAGTTACAAATATACCAAAAGGGGGCCCAACAGACAACCCTGCTTAAGACTGTTATGGGGTTTAAACCCTACAGTATAAACCCTGCGACCCTCCCATCAGAACTTGACAACATGTATCCGTGTGTAACTCCTTATTGAGACCCAAAAGGTGGTGCAGAATGCCCAAAAGGAGCAGCTTCCTCCACAGCGTTTGATGATCCACCCTAGCAAACGCAATAGAGAGACAAATAAAGGGTACATAAATGGGCATGCCCCACTGGAAAACATATTTTTCCACAATAGTCTGAAGGACCACAATGTTGTCTCATGTACTATAATTCCTCCCAAAACCAGCTTGTTCTGGATGTATAACATTCAGTTTCTGAGTCCACTGTTTTAAGTGACTAAGAATGCTCTTAGCAAATAATTTGCCAGAAGCATCCAGCAAAGTGATCTGTCAGAAGCTTGCCAGAGATGCTTTGGGGCCCTTTTTATACAAAGGAACTACAACCATCCCCTTCCAAGACTGGAGAATGTCCCTGGTTCAAAAACAATAACTAAACAACAAGTCAAGAAAAGATCTCTAGGCAAAAAGCATAATTTATAATAATTAAAATAGGAACTTCATTAGGACCCTGGGTGCCAGAGTTTCTGGTTTTCTTTGTAAATACCACAATCTCCTTCACCAAGGAGGCACCATACATCAACAATGATTTCTCATCCACACAAAGAGACATGGAAATGGCTGGCTTGTTATTCACCTACAACTGACAAATATAATCCTCCCAAACCTTTTCAGAAATTGGGATAGACTGCGCCTTGCTAGTTCCACTTTTATAGCGCACGACTCACCTGGGGGCCTCTCGGCGCTGTTAGAGAAACCTGACTGAGAGACCACTCCATAAGAAATGAAAACAGGTAAGCTTTTAGTTGTTTCCTCAATATTTACTGTAGCTGGAGATTTCGTGAAGAGCAATAGGTAGTTTATTCCAGTATCTTGAAGCAAGGTAAGAGAAAACTCTGCCCCCTATTCGATAAAGACATATTCGGGGCACCGGTAGAAGGCTAGTGTACTAGATCTGAGATTTCGGCAAGGTACATGTTTTGTGAGTTTCCTTTGCAGATAGCGGGGACCTTTGCCTTTCAGGGCATTATATGTAAGACAGCAGATTTTAAAATATGACCGCTTCCTCACTGGTAAACAGTGTAATTCTCTCAACAGAGGGCAGAAGGAGAGCCTGCCGGGTGATTCAGAATTATTCTTGCCGTGGTGTTCTGAATCACCTGTAGCATAGAAAGCAAGGTCTCACCTACTTTGGCCAGCAGAGCGTTCCCATAGTCTAATCTGCTTATCACCATGGCTTGGACCAGAGATCTACGACAATTAATGGGCAGATAAGGGAAGATCCTGCGAAAAAGACGCAGGCTATAATAGCAAGAGCTAGTTGTGGCAGCAATATGATCTTTCATAGTTAATGTCCAATCAAGTTTTATCCCTAAGTTTTTTACACTTTGTTTGGGCACAGGAGCTGCTCCCAACTGATGTGGCCACCACTCATCCAACCAGATGGTTGAGGCTTTCCCCATTAGTATGAACTCTGTTTTTTCAGGGTTTAGCTGGTGGCAATTCTCCGTCATCCAGCTAGATATTGCAAGCATTCCGCAGTAAAGCAAATTTTCTCTGTTTCTAAATTAGGGCCAACAGTGAACATAGGCTGAGTATCATCAGCATATGAAATTATTTCCAAACCGAACTGCTCTACGATCTTTGCCAGAAGGGCTATATATATATTGAATAAGGTTGGACTTAGGCAGGAACCCTAAGGTACGCCCTTATCCAGGCGTGTTTTTCCTGAAAAATAAGGCCCTAACATAATAGTTTGTTGTCTGTCTGACAAAAAATGCTGCAGCCATTTTAAGGCTGTGCCTTGGATACCACAGGCGTGTAATCTTTCCACAAGCTTTGAATGCAAGATCGTATCAAAAGCTGCGGAGATATCTAATAGGATCAGTACTATTGATCCTCCAGCATCCATTACCTGCCTAAGGGAGTCAGTCACGGCCAGAAGTTCAGTCACAGTGCTGAAACCTGGTCGGACACCCGATTGCGAGGGGTCCAGAATTTTGTTGGATTCAAGATATGAACCCAGCTGCCTATTTCTTATGCTTTCCAATTGCTTACCCAACAGGGGTAGCAGGGAAATAGGACAGTAATTGCTAAATACTTGTGGGTCAGCCGTGGGTTTTTTCAGTATTGGCCATACATAGGCTTCCTTCCATATCGTGGGGATAGTACCCGTTTGTATCGAACAATTAAAAATATTTTGAATTTCAGGAGCACAGCAGGTGGCTAGGAGAGCCATCGTCTTCGGGGGACAAAGGTCCCGAGGCGATCCGGATTTTGCTGTGGGCAGGGAGTTAGATACCTCCTCTAATGTAATCGTTTCAAAGCAGTCCAAGGTACTAGGTGTTATCTTTCAAATTCCCTTAGTCTAGTATTAGATTCTGAGTTCTGTAAGGCAGCGGATGGAAAATTGGCATAGATGTTAGAGATCTTTTCCTGAAAATAGATCGCTAATGAATTACAGAACTCTTGGGATTCCACTGGGGATTGTCTACAGACTTGCGGAGACACAAACTCCCTTACTATATTAAAAAGATCTTTTGAGGAGTTACTGGCGTGTTCTATTTGGTTTATGATAAAAGTTTGTCTGGCTGTTTTTTTATATTCAGCTGGACAGAGACTGTTTATACAGCTGTCCATCTTGGGGATCTTTACTACTCCACTAGAGTCTCTCCAATGTTTTACCTTTGGATTTTTCAGCTTTTAAATCAGATGTATACCATAGGGCTGATGGACCCCGCTGTAGAGAGCCATAATTTTTAGGTGGAATTACTGCGTTCAGTGCTGTCATGAAGGTGGAATTAAAACCTTCCAGCCGCTTGGATACTTCCAAGTCACTATCTTGTGATTTAGGATAAAATGCCGAGCTAAAAGCTTCCAAAGTAAGATCACGTCATGGTCTACGCACCTCTTGTTTCCATCCCTGTTCACTGCTTAGCCTATCGGGCATGGCGATTGGATAGAGAACATAATCATAGAGTGGTCTGTCCATGTTAGAGGGTCCGGAGGGTTGCAGGCCAAATGGTCTGTATTAGAAAAGATTAAATCCAGCGAGTGACCAGCCAGATGTGCAGGACCTTTAAGTCTTTGGGTAAGTCCTATTAGGTCTAGACTAAAAAGAAGTTTATTAACTTCAGGGTTCATGTAATCTTCCCAATGAAAGTTAAAACCACCCAATAAAAGAAATGTAATAAATGCGAGACTGTTTATACAGCTGTCCATCTTGGGGATCTTTACTACTCCGCCAGAGTCTCTCCAATGTTTTACCTTTGGATTTTTCAGCTTTTAAATCAGATGTATACCATAGGGCTGATGGACACCGCTGTAGAGAGCCGTAATTTTTAGGTGGAATTACTGCGTTCAGTGCTGTCGTAAAGGTGGAATTAAAACCTTCCAGCCGCTTGGATACTTCCAAGTCACTATCTGATGATTTAGGATAAAATGCCGAGCTAAAAGCTTCCAAAGTAAGATCACGTCATGGTCTACGCACCTCTTGTTTCCATCCCTGTTCACTGCTTAGCCCATCGGGCATGGCGATTGGATAGAGAACATAATCATAGAGTGGTCTGTCCATGTTAGAGGGTCCGGAGGGTTGCAGGCCAAATGGTCTGTATTAGAAAAGATGAAATCCAGCGAGTGACCAGCCAGATGTGTAGGACCTTTAAGTCTTTGGGTAAGTCCTATTAGGTCTAGACTAAAAAGAAGTTTATTAACTTCAGGGTTGGTCTAATCTTCCCAATGAAAGTTAAAATCACCCAATAAAAGAAATGTATTAAATGCGAGAACGTGCATAGCTATTTGTTCTACCAATTGATCAGTGAAATTGGCCGTAGATCCTGGGGGATGATAGATCAATGCTCCATTCCAACTGTCTGTTGGTGATATGTTGATCTTGAAGATCCCCAGTTCCATGCTGCTGTTACTTATGGTGGAGATCCAATTCACATTAAGGAGATTTTTAAAGGCAATGGCAATGCCCTCGTCCATTTTTCCTTCCCTATCAAGGTGTATAAATGTGTAGCTATCTGGAATAGCAAAATGTATCAATGGGTGAATTGTAGGGTTTAACCAGGTTTCTGTGAAAATACAAATGTCTGGGGAATGTGAAGTAATCAAGTCCCATATTTCGATGGGGTGTTTAGCTAAGGATCTAACATTACATAGTATACTGTTTAAACCAAATATTTTTCGATCCATGCTCTCCACTGGAATCGATGAACTAACCAGTGCCAGATCCCTTTGAAAGTGGCAGTGCCTACACGCTACTGAACCCTCCCAAAAATGTGGAAACTTCCTAGGGCAACTTGTATGAACTGAACGCCTAGTGTATTCTTGTGTTCTAATCAGGAACAGGGATTTAGCAGAGTTTGACAGGCGGCTAGAGTTTGGTCTATTTACCTCATTTTGGCCAGCATTCCTGTCCTCAGGGCTCAGTCGGGCGTGGACGGGCGCAGATCGACTTGCATTAGGCGCGCCTTCGGCGCGCTAGCGACGCACCCGCTGTGCGGTCGCGTTAGCACATGCATTTATAGCGTCAGGGGTAAAGACTAGCCCGCTGACCTTCAATTTCCCCAAAAATGGCGGCTCCGCTCCGCCGGTAATCACCGAGGACAGCAAGGTTACCTCATCTCCCAGCAACTATTTCCAGCTAAGCTGCGGTAAGTACAGATTTAAAAGCCAAGTACAGAGCTAAAACCAAATTTTAAAATCAATTATTAACCAAAACGCCATGAAGTGCAAAGTGTGCAAATATGCTATGGTTTGCTCCCGGCTTCCGCTTCCGGACTTCACCCTTGCATTACAGTACTCAGCTTTCAAGCACCAGTACTTCCTAATGTCTTTGGCTCTTGCAGCCTCTCCCAGGCCAATCTATTTAGAATCAAAAGCTCATCTTCTCTCACAGAGCTTACAGCGACTGCTAAATCATTTAATACGATCAATTTCCCATTGGCGATCAAAAGAAAACAACAAATATTGATTTTTTATTAATGAGTTTATTTTCTGATTTAATATTTTCAATGAAAATGTATCTTTTTTTTGGCAATCGAGTTTGTGGATCTCTTCCATGAGGAACTAAAAAAAAAAAATAATATGATCACCATAACCATGTCCCAACTAGACAAACAAACTCCCTTAATTTTAAGGCTGACAGCAGATGCATTTTTTAAGTTCAAAAAGAGCGATTGTTCAATTTATTAAAGTCAGTGATGCCCAAACAGTGTTGTCCAGGATCCAACGCCTGGAGATTAAAAACCATGGATGTACCCACTAGAAGGGAGAGAACGCAAATTGTATCAAAGACTCTAAACATTTGAAAAGAAAAAAACACATAATCCAATAAACTCTAGGTAGACAAGGCATGAAATCTAAAAAGAGCAGCTTCTCTCGTGCTCACTCTCCCATTTAAAATAATCAAATCAAGTCAGATCTTCTAAGAAGGAGAATCCCATGTTTATCCATTCTAATTTCATCAAGGAATAGGAGCTCAGCTGTGGACCAGATTTCTTCTTTGGTGTTATTATCATTAATTGCAGAAGTAGAGTTAGACACTTTGGCATTTAAATCTCCCATAATAATTACATGGGGTCTTTCTCCCCTCATAAATATATCACTATAAAGGAGAAAAATGAACTCATCACATAATCATAAGCTTTCCCATGTGGAATAAACATATCTGCTATTAGGAAGAAAGATGGATGACCATTTTCTCCCAGAAACGCCAACATCAGGCATAAACATAAATTAGAGGGAAATCTACAAATCACCTGATTTCAATACACAGAATTCTTGAGCAAAATTGCCACCCCCCAGCATGCCCCCTTCAGATTGCCTGATATTACTAGAGAATTCAAAATAGGCACTGCAATCAAACACTTTGCATGACCAGGTTTCTTATAGGCACATAAATAATGGTTTCAGGAATTTCAAAAAATTAAATTTTTCCTCATTTTTACCCAACGCGGACATATTCCATGTAAAAAATAATCCACACAAGCTACTTCAAGGTTTTATTCCTCCAGGAGCGTTATTCAGAGTGACCACCACCCAACTTCATGGGGCCAAATCATCTTCAAAGTCAGAGCCCTATGAATGGACTACCAAACCAGCCACCATAATTATTGTACTTTGTGCTTTGCTGTAAAGCTGAATTTTTCAAGGGATTGCATTACACTTGCATCAGACAGGGTGTGACAAGAGCAACTCAATCCCTCATTCAGAATTATAAAGCAATGCAAGGCCACCATACATGGCCCTGCTTAACTTGCTAAATCTGGAGTAATGCAAGACAGCACAAGTCAATGGCTTGCATTACTGTGCCCTGGTTAGGCGTTCCATGGGAAAAGAGTTGATGTTCCCATGCCATCACCCCTGGATTTTGCCGCGTTCCCAGATTTACCAGGAGAGGAAAACTTGGGAATGTGTCAAAATGCTCCACCTTGCAAGGGGAGGTGCAATGAGGAGAAATATCTTTATTTCTTCTCATTGTTTTCTCTTTCTAAGTGAACTGCATTTTGAAGCACACTTAGAAAGAGGAGAATGCCTCTGAGGATTGTTTGTATGCAATAAGGTGTTGCTTCCAGCACAAAAACAATCCGGCCTGTAACGCATGCACCCTTGCACCACGGCACAAGGGTGCCTTCATTGGCGTAAGGCAACACATTGTCCGCCAGCACAGGGAGAGGACAGTAATACGCCATATAATGTTAAATATGGCCCAATCCTGCCCTCCCTATTTCATGCAGTGCAGCGTAGCAAGGGGCTTCCTTCATTTTACTGAATGAAAGTATGATAATCCTGGGCCTCAGTCTTTTTCCTGGAATTCAAAATCATTCAGCGTGACAATGCAGCAGGGGCGCACAATGTTAGATAGACATTGGATGAGTTCCTGGTGAGGATTTGGTTTTGGCGCAAAAGACTCGGTGCAACAGTAATTAAAATTTCACAAGGTAAGTCTTCTCTCTGGCCAAATACGTTTGATGTCTTTGCAAGTTCAAGATCTCTATCTTTTGACTTTGTCAGAGCTTGAATTCATTCAACAGGTCAAGGCTGCAGGTTGTAGCCAAAAAGAGCTCCACAAGAATGAATACTGTTTCCGCTAGATCCTGTGGAGGAGGATTGGCTGTTGTGAAAAAGCTCCATTGGTGAGAAAACAAAATCTTCATCCATTGGCAGCACACCTTGCATGATCAACCTGGCCGTAAGCTCCTTACACTACCTAAATGATCTTCCCTACCACACCCAGACTTTTGACTCTGCTCTGGGAGCAGTTTTCACACCTCATTAAGGCTATTCTCCAGCTGGGTAACAGTTGGAGTCACATCCAAATTAGCCTCCAGGAGCTTCAGACAAGGGAAAAGTAATGTTCTAAATTTTTCTTATCCTTAACATTTATTGAAAATACAATTTCACTAGTAAGTTAGGCTTTAAATCTATTTTAGCAGTCCTTGAATTAAGTTTCTAGCTGGTTCCTAGCCAGAGCAATCTAAGTTTATATTTAATATTGTTTCCTAGTGGTTCACTATGGGCCTGCCTGCCTGACAGCCGTCTCACAGCAAAAAGAGTGGATGGGAAGGGCATAATTGAGCATAGGTTGAAACTTGCATATGCACGGCAGGAGAGGGCAGCATGGGTATGGTTAGGGATCACAGGGAGAGGCATAGGTCATACGGGCAGAGAAGGGGGTAGGGTGTGTAACAGTCTGGAGCCCTGCCAGCCCTCCCTGAAATGGAGGCTCCAGTGGATGCTGACTCAGTCACATTTCATTCGTCCCTGCACACTAGGAAAGGAAGTAATTTGGCTGCAAAATATTTGCACCTTCATGTTGAAACACCTGTGTCATGGGATAGTGCTCATGCCCTTTTAACATGTGCCCCGATCTCCTAGCACCTGCACCTAGCAGTAACACTCCGTTACCACTAATTACATTTAATATCGTGCTGCATACTGCACTTCTACACATCATGAGAAATACATATATCAACTAAGACATAGGACACAGGGGCTTTCCCCAGGTAGAGGTAATAATCCCGGGAGTGAGGGGGAATGGGACACCACTGGAGGAGAGTCTGCTAATGCTGCTTCCAAAGTACATGACAGTCTGTGCTAGCAAGTGGAAGGTTGCTACGGATTTCACAATATAATGTACCTGTTAATGGACATCAGCATCGCTGAGCGCTATGGTGGCTGTGTACTCAGACTAGAAAGATTGCTGAGGTAGGAAAGAGAGCTGCAAGACCACTGGAAATTGTGCTGCTGAGGGTGACTGGTGCAGCAGTGCTGACAACAGATAAGGTGTCAGTGTTGCAGAGGGTAGTAGGGTTGTCCCCTATGGTTGCAGAGAAGGAGTGGGCCGATGCCAGTAAACTCCGCTACGCTATGCAGGAGGCAGAGTTTTTTTCCTGAACTCCTCATTCCAACTGGAGAGTGGAGTATAAAAAACTGCACAAGCTCTGCCGGTGGAGCAGAGTTTACCACCCACTCCTAGTAAGCATCGGGTTCGGGGTGGCGTATCGTGATTGTTGCTCCAGCTGGGTCTGCAACAGCTGTTGGTCGCTGGTGCCAAAGGTGGTGGTTGATAGAAAAAACTTAATGGTAAGGCACAGATTTTGAGTTATTGGTGAGGTGGATGAGCTAGGCGTGTCAGCAGAAAACAGATGATCTCAGGGTTTTTAGAGTTCAGGAACACACAATCTCCACTCAAGTTTTTTGTGGAAGGATCCACCCATCTCACCCTATGAGCCAGTATAATTGTATTAGCCAGATCAAACTGACACCCAGCATGTTGACTACACCAATGAGCTGATATACTCATTAAACTTTGGGTATCATCCTGGGAATTAAACTCTAGTGGTCGAAACCCTTCCAGGATAATCAAATATGGTTTGCTTTCAGGGGGTAGATGAAGGTCAGCCAAATATCGCCTAGGTGCAGTCTGAAATGGAGGACCATATTGAGTCTGGGTAATAGACTTATGAGGAGCTAGAGTAGATGGTCAAGAAGGTCCTTGCAGGTGTGATGAAGGGACAATTTGTGGTCTTGTCACAGAGGTGATGTTTATCCTGCAGGGACATTTCCGTTTTTGCAGAGGGGTGCTTGGGAATATAGAGTGACAGCATCTGGGGCCTCAGAGGTACCTTGAGGGGCCTTGGTAAGGGCCTCAGTCAAAGATTGAATTTTATCAGTAAGAGTTTTAACGAGGCCCACCAAAACCTGTGAAAGACCCCCAGGAGAGCCTCCACTCCTGCCACGTGCGGCCGGCTCTATGCCTGGAAATCTGTGAATATTTTTTCCAGAATGGTTGGGTCAATAGAGTTGTTTTCCACCGTCTGTGATGGACCCAGATTCAAAATCGCCCCAGTACTATTTGTTTTTTGGCAAAACATGATTATAAAGCACCTTTGATTGAGGTACATTAAGTTTCCCTTCCCCAAGTTTTCTTTTGGTGAGTGGTGGGTTTATTTCAATAGCAGAGGTAAAGTCCGTAGAGCCAAGGTCTAAAATGCTAACTTCGTCATGCACTATACATGGGTTTTTGACTTTGCCCCATTCCACTTCTTCACTTTCACTGGCAAAGTAGGTGTAGGCACACAGTCTAGGGGTTCGTACTTAGATCTGTAGAGGACCCCGATGATTGATCTGCAGGTAATGGGGGGTAGTATTCAGCTTCTGAACCGCTTCTATGCAATTTTACACGAGATTCAATTCAGTGGAAATGGCACCTATCGCATTAGTAAGCTAGGCAGTAAAAGAAACGGTAGCGTCCAGGCCCTTGTCCCCATCCTTTTTCCCAGATAAACCCTTCTACCCCAACATTAAAAAAACGTAACAACACCTCTATCAGGAGTAAGGAAAAGAGAAGGTTACGAGATGTTGGTGCTGTTCCTTTCATCCACTCACAAATTGTCAGATAATCAGGGGTGAGGCGGAAAGTAAATTCAAACACTGACCAGTAGTCCTCTGTCATATGTTTGCAATCTCAGGTGTTTGGTGCTCTCTGTCCTTCCACATATAGTGGAACACAACCAAGATCCGGCACCCAGCCCAGTCTCATGCAGCCGTGGATGTGCGCAGATGGGTTCACCATTGTCCCCGGCTTACCCCAGGTGTGGCCCGCATATGTCCCACACAGAGGGAGCCCGCAATGCACTTTAGAGTGCTGGTAAAGGGTGTGTCTGTGTCCCCCCCAGGCTTTCACTGGCGCATCTTGGCACAGTTGTCAATGGGACTCAGATTCCCCTTGCAGCAAAAGTTCCTCCTTGTTTGAGGTGCTTGCCAGGCAGCAGGATCCCACAACATGCTTTGAGTTGCTGGTAGGGGATGAGTGTCCATCTCCTCTGCCAGCCTTGCACTGGAACCTCCTTACGCAGATGACACTGGGACTCTGAGCCCCCTTGCAGCAGCAGGTCCTCCTTTTTTGCAGTGCTTCCCAGCAAGTGGGAGCCAGTGATGCACTTTAAAGTGCTGGTAGTAGGTGTGTCCACCTCTTCCCCCAGGATTGCACTGGCACCTCCTGGCACCGTTGACAATGGGACTCAGAGTTCCCTTCCGGCAACAGTTCCTTATTGTCCACTAAAAATATTATTCAATAAATTAATCCACAATACAAGATCTATGTAGCAGCACTGTAAAGTCAATGACCACTCGATGTTTGTGCAGAAGTAGCTAGTCTTCTATGCCAAGACAAAGGGCATAATTTTGATGCCAGTCGGTTGGACCGCCGGCAGCTATTGCGGTGGTTAGGAGACTGCCAACAAGAATGCGGACAGTTCTACTGCCCTATTTGAATGCAACTGGTGGGTTGGCAGTCGGGAACAATGTGGCGGCATTCTGCAGCCTTGGTAAAGGGCTGCAGCATATGCCGACACTGTGCATACACATCCTGCATGTCCATGAACTAGGTGCCATGCAATGAAAGCAGGTGAGTAGGGGCACTACATGTGCCACATGGCCACTTTTCAATGGCCCACAATGGATGGGGCCCTGTTTGGGGACTCCAATATTTCTTTCTCACGACCTTTTCATGGAGGTGTTACCTCCATGAAAAGGCTGTCGGAAAGGGATTTTGTAATCCCAATGTCAGTGCCTGCCTTTGCACCGCCGCCATGCTGGGACGATGCTCTGACTGCCGCCCAGGCAGTGGTTTCCATCCGAAAACTGTGGGTCTGACTGCCAGCATGCTAATGCTGCATTTGGACTGAAGGGATGTTGGTGGTCGGACCACCACCGACGGCCTGTTGGTCACTCAACTGCTCGACATCAAAATGAGGCCCAAAGTTCTTTGCCTCAGGTTCGGTCTTGATAAAGCACCCATTTTGTATTCTTCTAAGTTGGTAAACCAGCTGGTTAGTATATGGACAAACAACACTTTCTTTCTAAGAATAAAAATATCCATTTGACTTAGAGAATTTGAGAACTGAAAAAGGTTTATAATATCTACTGCATGGAAATATAGTGTAGGGCAGGAACTCTTTCACCAAAGCATGCAAGTGTTGGACAGAAACGTGCATGAAACGCATCTGCAGTCAACGTACAGGCAGAGTAAATACGACTGATTTGACAGAAACGTTTTAAGGCATGGGCAAAGTGAGCTCTGGCCCAGGAACCCAGCATTTCAGGGGGCCCCCTGAAAGAGCTAGCTCTGTTCTGCAGAGAGCCTTGCCCTGATGACCTTGAATTATTCTTAAACAGATTGTTTTAATTACGTTTTCCTTTAATTTATTTTTAATGTGGATGATATGTGAGAGTCCATTTAAGACATTTTGCAGAGAAATGTTGTGTTTGTTTCAAGCAACATCCATAAAAAAGTTTCTTTTTATATCAAAACAGAACTTGAAATATGAGAAATGAGAGGGTGTCACAGATAATATTTTTGGTAATGTTAGTCAGCTGCTGTTACAATATTGAAAAAAACATATCATTATCCTTGAATATTGAATGTAAACACATTTAAAGTTTGGACGAATGTGCTTGTGCAATGTCAGAGACCTGGCTGAAGATGGCATGAAAGAGCTGAAATTGGATCATATATTAAAAGCTGTTCTGATCAGAGGCCCCCAAAATATGTTTGGCCCAGGGACCCCAAATTTCTTTAGATGTCCCCTATTTTTGAAGATCAGGGTTAGATCAGCTCGCCAGGCACTTATTAGGTCCCTGTCTGGTGAGTTGATCCCGTTGTCATGCCAATTGGTAAAAATGTTAAATGCAGTCGAAAAATGTTTGGTATAGTCAGTTATAGATGTATTACACCTATGTTCCTTGTACTTTTGCAGAGTTTGATAATTTGTAGAACTTAGGGGTCTATTAAGATGGCGTTTGGAAAATCTCCCCGACTGCCATAGTAGAGGGAAAAGACCACCCGCAAGGCCGGGGACATAACCGCCGGTCCAATTAGGATGCTCCGCAGTCGAAATCCGACTGCGGCGGTCGGATTCTGGTGATTAACATTGCAGCGGTTGCTGCTACCAGCAGCACCGCCACGGTGCGAAAAGCATCATGTCATGCATGTCACTGCACTGCATGGCAGACACTGCACGGTGCCTACCACCTGGTACAGGGACATGTAGGGGGGACCATGGGGACCCCATAGTGCACCCAAACCCCCCCAACACATTGGGGGCCCGCAATGGGCCCCCAGAACATGTCTCCACATGCCTTTCCATGGCGGTTCCACCACAGAGGAAAGGCTGGCTACCGCCGGCGGTGCTTGGCCCTGATCTGCAACAATTGTAGCGGTCCAGCTCCGCCCGCCAGGCAAGCGGGCGGACTGCAACCAGCGGAAAAGTGGCAGGCAGAAAATCACACCGCTGCGGCGATGCAAATCGGGCCGGCGGTTTTCCAGGTTTCGATGACGGGCGGCAGCCATCCGCCCGCCATCCTAATGGACCCCTTAGTGTTCATGTTGCTAGGGTAATAATTAGAAATGTTATAATTGAAGTTACTCTGTTATTGTAATTATTGATGCCCTTTATAATTGTTTTTGTACAATGGATTTACTTATTATTGCATGCCGGCACTTTAATATGCAATATTTGAAATATCCTGTTATATTAATTATTGATGCACTTTATAATATGTTGGAATTACTATTTATTGCATGATCTAGCCCATGTTTGATAGATTTTACAGTGTATTTTTTTTATATAAACAATGCATGGTAAACTGGATTGGTTTTATGACTATGAATGTATTGGTAAATTGTTAATATTCGTGGTACAGTCTTTTTTATATATTGTGTGATTGTTCTGATGTTTTGATTTCAATGACTTTTGTTAAACAAGCAATAAAGATCGTATTATTACCATTGTTATTGTTATTGTTGTTATTATTATTATAATTATTATTATTATTATTATTATTGATAATATTATTATTAGTATTATTATTATTGCTATTATTATTATTATTATTATTATTATTATTATTATTATTATTATTATTATTATTATTATTAGTATGTCGTTATCCTTGAATATTTAATGTAAACACATTTACAATTTGGGCGAATGTGCTTGTGCACTGTCAGAAACCAGGCCGAAGATGGCATGAAAGAGCTGAAATTGGATCATATATTGAAAGCTGTTCTTTACAGGGGGCCCCAAAATACGTTTGGCCCAGAACCCCCAAATTCCTTTCGATGTCCCTGTGATTTGAAGTTGACAAACGTTTAAAACTTGTATGGTTCGTTTTTTCAAGGTCTCCGTCAGAGTTGATTCTGCATATGATTTTAATAACAGAGGCTTGTGCGTCTATAATTCCAAAACAGATTTAAAAAAATGAAATGTGTTTGTGTCACGCGAGGATAACTTAGCGAACATTCTTTTAAACATCGTGTGTAACACATTCGTTCATATATTTTTGGTCGAATTTCTCTGTATAGAGAAAACGATTTATGTGCTTTTATGCCAGAGGTTTTTAAGAACTGCGAGTTGAAATTTCCCTCCACGGCTTCCGTATTACATAGCAGAAAAGAAAACAACGTTACAATAACTGCGCGAGGAAAAAGAAATTAATAAATTAAGTCTCTTCACAATGTAATCCAGAGGGTGTTCGGAAAACGTAAAAACTGATTAATTATGCCAGAAGTAGCAAAAATTGTATTCCCACTTTCTCCTGCGAGGTTCTTCAAAACTCAAATAAATGACACAAAATAATTAAACATTCTCCTACGTGGCTCTCTTTGACTTGTGGTACATTTAGATTGTAATGAAACCTCACCAGGCAGCGGATAATCCTCTGAATACTCACTTAGCTCTTGTTCAAACTTTGTAAGAACATCTCCCTCATGACTTTGGGAATTTATTTCACTCGTAGGAATTGAGACAATTTGCAAAAATGTTCCCGCTGTCGGCCCTTTCACAGAATGGTGGAAATAATTACATACAGGACAAAAAAACATTCAGGTTTTCTCTGCGTATAGGATAACTTATAAATAATTTCATAAAACTACTAAGAGTCACGCCTGCAGCATCAAATAAGTGTTATGTAGATATGGATAGGCTATGTTATTCCAAAAACACATATTCAAATATGTTCGTAAATACAAGCTTCTCAAAGAAACAACAGCACGAAAAAGTATATTGGCAAAAAGAAGATCTACATTTTTATAGTGAGTGAAATTTGCAACATCACAATCTTATACAAAACTAAAGTATCAAGCGATGTGCAGAAGGTTCGAACTAGTGTCAGCCCTGGTAAGTACACTAAGTCAAACTAGTACATGACATTCACTCAATTTACCACTTCAGACATGGACCAACCATTTGCAAATTAGCCTTGGTACTGTTCCGAAAGGTATAAATAAGCTCAAACATGCCAGGCCACATTTCTTTTGAGTGGGTACACAACAGCCCCAGTGAGGTGCTGCTTATGTATGGTAGGACTGTTTCTATTGCAGTAGTGATTGAGGGATTTGTGGTTGAACCGAAAAAAGCTGCTCTCTGGTTGACAATGCATTTTCCGGCAGTAATGCAGCAGTGAAACAGCCATTCTAGTAGATGATATCTATCACATATGCTCATTCTTCATGTCTTGTTGATGGCCTTTCACATGGTTGATCATACTGGCTATGCCTCAGAGGTGCAACTACAGCCACATTTCGGGGAGGGGGATTTGAGGGGGGGGGTGGCTGATAAATGTTTCGGAGGGGAGGGGGGGCTAATTCTTCCAGCAATAGGCAGAGTGGAGATGCAGGGACTCTAAGAAGGGGTGAAAAAATAACAAAGACTCGTTAGCAAGTAAATGGTCTTTTAAGTACTCTGGTGCAGCTGCAATAAGAAGGACGCCAGATCAGCCAGCCTACAGCAGCTCAAAGACTGTCTTTGTTTGCCCGGTAGGCTGTCTTAGCCCAGGCTGAAACCGACAACAGGGGGGGGGTGGCTGAAACCCTTTGAGCCCTATGGGCGTTGCATGCCTGCTAACCCTTACTTTGAAACATTGCAGGGACTTTAGTGGTAGTGTCCTGAGTTGATTCTCTTCCTTTCTCTCACAAGCCAGCATCATGTGCGCTTGTTCTCATTGAGTACTGATAGGTCTGGGGTATTGATCCGGCATTTGTCCTCTCATCCAAGCAACAAAACAAATGTTAAGCCACCCCTCAAAGAACATACTATGAAAAGCTAATCTCCGTCACTTCATACCCCCACAAGCCTCAAATGAAACACTTTTGCTCACACCCTTTAACAGCAATTTTGCCGCACAATTTGACAACATATTGACTATGTAATGTATGCTTGCCTTCAATTCCTGAAAGAATCAGTGTTAGAATGTGTTGTTTAACCTAAAGCCTTGCATTTGAAAAAAATATATTTTTTTTTTCTTGTTGGAAATTGGGTTACTGGTTGAGTGGGTTTGAAACCCTACCAAAGCAGCAACCACAATTTCTGTTTGGGTGAAACAAAAACAAACTCCAAATTTGTGTGTAATTAACTCTCTAGCATCTTGGCAGAAGCAGTCAAGCTCAACATAGAGGTAATGTGTAAAGTATTTATGCAGAACTTCAAACAGTAATACATTGAAAATACAACATAAAAAAAAGTCACACCAAATTAGCAAAATAAAGTAAAATGTAAATAATTTTTGACACAAAGGGGTCGATTCCGATTCCATTTGGAAATCGAACAGACCGACACGGACCGGGAACAGAGTCCGACCGACATGTACAGGCGCCGTAAGACCTGGGTAATACGATGCAATGCCCGTGACGTACAACCGATTTGTACGGAATACAAGCCGTACGACTGAGCCGTACGGAAACCAGTGGTTCACCCGGAAACGGGACGCGATTCACACCGACCGACACGCACCAGGAATGAACCCGACTGACACGTACCCGCGATGTCTGACCCACTCAGTACGATGCAATGCGTGTAAAACCAGACCGACTCGCACGGAGCTCAAGCCGCATGACTGACACGCACAGAAAACAGGGACCTGAAGCAATAGAGATCTCCGTGACCGACGCGTATGAAACACAGAAGAAAGTCAGCGTGAAAGACTCGGAGAAGCCCGCACGAGCCAACATCAACGTCCATCTTGGCCAGAAGAACGTCTCCTTCATGCCTAAAAAACACAAAGGAAAAAATACAAAAAAAAGGACCAAACAAGCAATGACAAAGTCAATAAATATATATTTTTTTAAAACTTGGAACAAAGACACACCCACAACTCCACCGATATAAAGGCCAAAAATCACTACCATGATCCTTTGCAAATTCAAGAGATCAGCCAGCAGAGAACACCATCAGACAGCAACCACAGACAGACTCACAACTCACCCATCACACAACTTTCACACCATTAGCACCTCTCCAAAAGCACTCTCACATACACCCAGCAAAACTGACACTCACCCACCCTCACTTGCACCCTCACACAAACATCACTCCCCACCACCACACATCACCATTCCCCCAAAGAAGAATCCAAAGTTCACAGATAGTGAGTTAGAAGTCCTGGCAGATGAAATCCTCAGAGTAGAGCCACATTTTTATGGTACATTGGTCCAAAGGATGCCCATGTCACAGAAAACAAAGGTATGGGCGAGGATTGTGGACAAGCACCAATGTTGCGCACAAAGCATGACATCCAGAACAGGTGGTATGATGTGCGCAGGAAGGTCAAGAAGCTCCTCGAGAAGGATCAACCTTCAGTCAGTGCACTGGTGGTGGCCCTCCTGCCAAACCAGTATACTTCAGGTCCTGGGAGGAGAAGGTGCGGGACATCCTACCACCAGAGAGCGTCCATGGTCTATCAGACACACCAGAGGCTGGTGAGTACACAACCAATATACTCAATGTTGTGTGGCAATACACACACATCACTGTCAAGGGGACAGTGAAACCATGCGCCGTTAGCAAAGCCACAGTAATCAATAGATAATCATCCCAAGATGTGTATGGTAGTCAGACAAACACAACACCTGCCATCTCATAGTGATTTGTAACTGTGTCATGACATGTACAAACCTACCAGCAAATAGAGCAAGGCAGTGGCACAAATCTAAATAAACACTGTCAGACATTTTGCCACCACAAACACACTACCCCACAGTGAAGCTGACTGACAGGAAGGAATAGTGGGTATGCTGGTGAAGTGAGTGTATCCATAAGCATGATGGGGTTTGTAGTCACAGATAATGCTCCCCCTCCCAATTGGCTCATCAAGACCTCTCTGAACCATGCCACATCACAGGGAGTGGAAAATAACTGGCAAGATGGCTGACACTGGGTTCTGCTGTGGGGAGCACAAGACCCTGGTAGGGCTTGTGCTCAAATCAGAAGCAGGACACCACCGCTTGACATCCTGAAAGCCAACTTGCACGCCCTGCAATGGAAGCACATTTTATGGTGGGATGTCTGGCCGGGTGGGAAGGAGGACTGACAGCACTGACCATACTTACCAGCATGTTTCGTCACACACACCCCTCAATACATACTCCACACAACTCACCTGGGACAATGCATTGCCTTACACTCTATTTAAATATCACCCAACGATACACCACACTGGGTTCTGCTGTGTGAAGCACAGGGGCTCTTTTTGGACTTGTAGCCAAACAAACACCAGGACTGCACTGTCAGCCATCTTGCCCTTGCTGTCACACTCCCTCACAGGGAATCAGAGTCAAAAAGAAGGAAGTTTTGGCATGCTGGGAAGGGGGGTGTAGCCAAGAGCATGATGGGAGTTGCAGCCACAGACAATCCTCAGCCACCTACATGGCCCGCAAGCTCACACTGAACCATGCTCACCTCACAGGGAGTGGAAATGGACTGACAAGATGCCTGACACTGGGCTCTGTTGTAGGGAGCACAAAGCCCTGCTGGGAACTGGGCACCAACAAACAACAGGACTGCACTGTAAGCCATCTTGCCATTGCTGTCACACGCCCTCACAGGGAAGCAGAGTCAAAGGAAGAAAGTATGGGCATGCTGGGAAGGGGTTGTAGCCAAGAGCATGATAGGAGTTGCAGTCACAGACAATCCTCACCCACCTACATGGCCCAGCAAGCTCACACTGAACCATGCTCACCTCACAGGGAGTGGAAATGGACTGACAAGATGTCTGACACTGGGCTCTGTTGTAGGGAGCACAAGGCCCTGCTGGGAACTGGGCACCAACAAACAACAGGACTGCACTGTCAGCCATCTTGCCATTGCTGTCACACTCCCTCACAGGGAAGCGGAGTCAAAAGGAAGGAAGTATGGGCATGCTGGGAAGGGGGATGTAGCCAAGAGCATGATGGGAGTTGCAGACACAGACAATCCTCACCCACCTACATGGCACAGCAAGCTCACACTGAACCATGCTCACCTCACAGGGAGTGAAAATGGACTGAGAAGACGTCTGACACTGGGCTCTGTTGTGGGGAGCACAAGGCCCTGCTGGGAACTGGGCACCAATAAACAACAGGACTGCACTGACTGACATCCTGAAAGTTAACCTGAACCCACTGCAATGGTGGCACGCTTCATGATGGGATAACTGGCCTGGGGGAGAAGGAGGTCCTGACTTAAAAACAAATACCACCGATGCTGGCCATACACACACCTTCTCTGCTAAAACACATTGCACACGTGGTACCAGTCACTCACAAAGTAAATGCCCAGGCAAGATGGCTGACACATGGGCCTGATAAATGATGTGGCTGCAAACTGGTCAACCCAAACACGTTCGCACTCACAGCCATTGCAACTGTATGTTCAAACTCACTGTCTGGGGATGCAGTGCCCCGTGGCCTGGCTGTGAAGGTGAGTCTTGCAGATGACAAGTGTGGAGAGCCATACAAAGTACATAGCACAAAACACACAGGAATTCACATATACATCATTGACAGGGGACACCTGAAAGTGAATGGAATGGACATACCAATATAGCTGACACTGTAGCATGGTCTCATTCACACTAGGTGCTGTTGTGAGCTGCATTCCACTCATACATCGTTCTGCACCATATGCATCCTTCACACAACACACCACTCACTGTCATAGACACTGTAGACACAAGGTCTAACCTGGACTGCATTGGAGGAGACATGCTACTCACCGCAGCAAAATCGCAACACACACAACACTGGCTATCACTGTCATGAGCATGGAAAAGACAGAGAGCTGGCGTGCTCAATCCATATCACCATCGAGAACATTGACAAGATAAATCACTTCTGCACGTACAAAACTCAGCACCAGCACCATTAGCTATGGCGACATCATCACTTGTATGAAATGAGATGGGAACTAGGAACACAGGAAAAAAACCAGATTCTCCCAAGAGATCTCAGGCATACCGGACTGTGACCATGTTGTACCAACACACCAATGTGACGCACAAAGACTAGCAAAAACTGCTACCACACATACCCCAATCTTGCAATATATCCTAAGTGGAATTGCACGTATGTCCTCGTTAAAGGTCAAATGTGGACAGGGATGACACACCTGTGTCAGCCACGTGATGGCCCTTGAGTAGCAATGGCCATGTACAGTCAAACCTATACATGAGCTGGTCATGCACACACTTCAACATGCACATTGAAATGCTTCATGTTGGCTGGACAATGTGCTGTAACAATATCAATCTCTGTCCGTGACAACTTTGGACAATGCATTGTACAGGCACACATCCTGACGTACAGTTGCAAATGTCATGTATGTGAACTATTGATGCCTGTAGAAACATAACTTACATTGTGTGTCTCTTCCAAACACAGGTGGTGCTGGGGACACAGCAGCAAACAAAGAGGAATCCCTGTCCGAGACTCCGGTGGACCCTGAGCTCTCTGGTGTGGATCAGTCTCTGTCCTCTTCGGATGACGAAGAACAACCTGGCACCTCTGGTGTGAGTCATCATGCAGCACCAGCAGTGCAACCTCTGCACCCCTTGCACCCACACCTCCAACATCTGGCAACAGACAGAGCACCCCCGCCAACACGGACAGACCAAGGACACAGAATTCTGACAGCACAGGGACACAGGCTACCCAGGAAGCTATGGACAACACCACCAGTAACAACACCCAAGGGTGCCCAGGGCCACCTGTGCGTGCCACCGCAGGTCCTGCCCGAGTGGCTAGGGGTGGTGGGAGGGGTGGTAGGCAGAGGTCACGGCTTGCAGAGGGGTCTGGACTGCATGATGACCCCCAACTGGTACGCATCATAGATGCATACCAGGATAGCAGTGGAGGATTTGGCCAGGTAGTGGGGATCCTCAAGGACATTTCAACAGGAGCAGGCTGCCCATCATGCTCGCATGGAGTCCAAGTGGGATGAACTTACTGCGGTGCATAGGGACATACTGACATGCCTCCGCCAGATAAGCACCAACAAGTCCACACCTCACTGTGTGCCCACAACATCTGTTGCCGCTAGATCTGCAAATGTCACAGGGAGGGAGGATGACTCTGGTGGAGAGTGCTCTGTACCACAGACGCCTGCACCTGAGGATCCCCCCCGGAAGAAGAAGAGGGGTCGTCCGAAGAAGGACAAGTGAGACACAGATGGCCATTCACATCCCCCAGGGACGCAAAACCTGTTCTGGAAAATGCTCTTTGTGTGCAAACCATTCACTTTGTTGTATATAACCCAACTCGCCAACATGACATGGAGGGTTTATGTTGGTCTAATGTAGCAGATGACTGTGAACTTTACTCTGGACATTTCAGCTACCAACACTTCCAACTCATCTGTGAACTTTGGATTCTAACCCCAATGCACAACACCCACCATCCTGTGCACTATCCTCACACATGTTTGTAAATAAACTCACTATTACACTATACTTGCCTCTGTTATGATTCCAACTTGGTATGTGTCATGGAGATGATGATCTGCTAAAGAACACAGTGCATGCTAAGTACTACAGCAATTTGATCACCGTTATGTGAGTCATGGTGATGTGACACATATGAGGGAGACACACCACTAGGGCACCACAGCACATACTCACCATGGCCATGTAACTTATTGCCTACAATGATGTTGACCAGAAATACAGTGGAATGCACAGATACCACACCTATCCACTGTCAGTGGTAACAATCCCACAGGTGAGGTAAGCAAATGTCAGTCAGATATGTGAAGACAGATAACGCACATAACAAAGTGAAGCACAGGTTCATTACACATTAGCAACATGTTTATTCCACAACAGTTGCAAGGTAATTCTACATGACAGTGGACATGCGGTCACCAAGTGTCGAAGAATTGAAGTCCAGGGGTGTGTGGTACATCACTTGATGGGAATCGACAACTTCCACCCTGGTATTGGATTTTGGGTGTTGGGGTTCAGAGTTGACCAAACAACAGGCAAAGTACCCTGGGAAGGACAGCCATAAGACAAAGTCAAAAGCACAGCAGAACAGGATAGAAATGCAATACACATGCACAAAACATGTCACAAGAAACCTACACAGAAACAAGTTAGCATGTCAACACTATTGTGGAGTACAGACTACCTGAAGGGACACATCACTGCACGCATCCAGTCAAGTAGCACACAGACACACTCAAACAGCAACAGAGCAGCACTAACACATTTCAGGCTAACTCAATACATTGACATAACAACCCTGTAAACTCACATTCAGGTGAAGAAGTTGTTGATGAGCTGTGTGCGGACGTCACCCTCATCATCATTATCACTGGCATCGTGGCCCAGGCCAGGATCCTCCACAGGTGGCGGATGTAGGTCATCGTCATCCTGGATGAGAGGCAACGTCTTCTGCACTGCCATGTTGTGTAGAATGCAGCAAACAATTTCTTTTACTTAGCAATTGATTACGTGTGGGTTCACATGAAAAAAAAGACAAACAATTGTCTATGGGCATTCCAACTAATGTGTTTATTTTTTATTTTTTATATATAAATTGTTTTTAAGATATTTTACTGGCTCATATACATTTTTCTATTTACATACATTTTTTACAAATATCATCTTATTCCTGAACACACATATTACAGTGATATTTTGAATTACTGTGCTTGTTTCATATTGTCAGCATAGTACTTGAAGATATAAGCAAATACTCATTGTAAAAAACCTCTCTCCTGTGATTTGAGAGAAATCCCCACAGCCGGATTGGAGGCCGAAGTTGGCGTAGCGAGTTGCTGAAGGAGAATATGAAATTGCCGACAGAGCACTAAACAAGATTGATACCAGCCAACCCGTTTATAGTACAACGCGACTAAAAGACAAACGGAATAGACCAATACCTCGTCGTTCTTCTTTAATAAACGTCCGTGGAGATTTCACAGCTCCATGAATAGCTCCTAGGGGCTAGCGAGCCACCAACACTGCGAGCAAGGCTAGAAAAAAGCAAAGCGAAAGAAAGAACAAACAAACACATGAGGAAATGCGCAACTGACTCCTAGGATCGCAACACGGT